>NW_004567141.1:5415974-5421252 GCF_000260355.1 Condylura cristata
TCTGCACCATTTCGGGCCAAGGAGGAGGGAACAGGCGGCGCGAGGAGGAGAGGGAGGGAGGGCCGGCTGTTAAAATGTCAGTCGCTCCCGGCTGTCACCGGAGACCCCCTCTGAGGATGGCGCCCCTTCCCAGATCACTCGGAGGCTGCCGTAACCCCTGGACACCAACAGCCGGGCGCGCCCCCAAGGCGCCGGTCCCCACCCTGACCCCAACACCCAAGAGAATTACAGCCCACTCCACTTGTCCCCCACGGCACACTCCCTAGCACAAACAGTCCCCATGTAATCTCCCACCAGCGCCACGCGAAAACACAGCCCGCTCCGCGAGTTCCTCCCAGCCGGGGAGGCCACCCCATCCCACCCCTCAGGGGGACGGTCTAGACCACCCTCCACCCCAACCCAGGACGGGGTGGGGGAGGGGGCCTCTTAAAGCGGCAGGCGCTTTATTTTTCTCTACTCACCCGCCACGCTGGGAAAAGGGGGGATGTCACGACTGGGAGGGGGAGCCCTCGCCCCTACTCCGGGAGATCTTCAACACCGGGAAGCCGCGGCTCCCGGCGCGGGGAATAATAAATGAGGCCGGCGTCCGCGCGGGCCCTGGGCGGCGCCTGGGGGCCTGGGCCCCCGTCCTGGGCGCGGAGGTAGGCAGGCGGGCGGCGGGCAGGAAGGGGACCGGGGCCGAGTGCCCGAGCCGCCTCGGCTGTTGTTGATATTTTGCTTCCTTCCTCCTTTCGGGCTCCAAAGGTAACTCCTCCAGCCCCCGGGAGTCGAGGCCGACGTAGGCACAGCTCAGCCTAGCTTGAGGGGTGGGGGAAACGGGAGCTGATGGACAGGCGGGGGGCCAATGGGAGGAACCCGTGGGGGCGGAGGGGCGGGGCCGTGGCAGGGGCGGTACCGGGGACGGGGCCCCGCCCCTCGCCTTCCTTGGGCCGTCCGGGCCGGGCCGGGCCGGCCCCCACCCCACCGCCCTTCCAAGCTAGGCTGCAGCACCGCGAACCGTGGATCCCTCCGCCAGCCCGGAGGGAGGGAGAAAGGGCCTGAGCGAGGCAAAGTAGGGTGCCGAGATCCAGAGGCCTTTAGGGGAAGCGGCCCGCGCCGGCAGTGCCCTCTGCGAGCTCGCCGGACGGCTGCCTAGTACTGCTGCCACCATGCGCTCGAGGAGGTCTTTTCCGGGAGGCTCCGCGGGCCGCGCTCCCACTCTCACACACTCAGGCCACCTCGACAGCTGTCCGCCTCGCCCCAAGCCCCAGGGGACTTGGGAGGTGGGCGACTTAAGTAGATAAACTAAGGGTAGCCGGTAACTGTTTGAAGATTCCATCTCCCACACTTAAGTGTGTCGTCGTCGCCCCACTTAAAGGGGCAAGTTCTTGGGCCGGGTGGGGGGTGGGGGGTTACCTGGGGAGCTCGTTTGCTTCCTCTACCTGTGACAGTCCCCCTCGTAGGGCCCGGTTCGGCAGACGCCCGGCAATTTAAAGCGACAGCTCATAGTTCTTGGGTGACCTAATCCCTAGCGCCTGTGGGCCCCAGAGCACTTACAGCTGAGGGGGGCAATTTAAAGGGGCGGGATCCTAATTTCCCCCAGCACTGGAAACGCCCCAAAGCATCCTATTAAAGAAGTAGTAGTAGCTCTTTAAAAATTTATAATAAAAATTAGAAATTCCTGGTTGCCCCAGGGTGTGGTGAATCTTTCCGTGCCCTACAACAGGAGTGTGGGTGTCATGCTTACTGGACAACTGCCCCTTCAGACTTCCTCTCCAGAGTTGCTATAACCTCCAAGTCCTGCTTGCTTTCTACCTTACTTGGAGCTTGAGGAAACAATGGGATCTTGCTTAGATAGCAAAGAACCTTGCAGAACAGAAGAGCACTCAGTTCTTCACACACCATGATTTCTGTCGGTGTCTGATTTACCAGATAGAGACTGGATTTTGGGTGAACTGCTAAAGACACTGATAAAAACAGAAAAAGGCAGTCTTGGTGATAAGAATCCACTTTGGAGTGGTCAAGCTGCCTTGGTTCAAGTCCTCATTCACCATTTATCAACTGTGATTTCAGGCACATTAACTCCCCTGGACTTCAGGATACTCATGGGAAAAATAGAAATGGTGATGTTAGTAGATTACTCATAAATTTGGGGTGAAGATTAAATTAGTTCATACAAGTAGGTTCTAAAACAGTGCCTTGCCCTGCATCATACTAGCTCAAGGGCCAGAATAAAAGACCCCTATAGGCACACTCTCCCATACAAACTTCAAAGGAGGCAATTTCAGCAGCATTACTCTGCAAATAGTGTGGAGGCTTACCTTGGGTATCCTAAGACCAGAGGCTAGCAGGATCCTATTTCCTTGGCCCCTGTTTCCAACTTTCCCACCTGACCCCTCCTACAGAAAACCTAATTTAAAGTGTCCTACTTTGTCCCCAAATGTAGCTTCTCAGTTCCCCACCTGGTCTGGTACCAGAACATGTCAGTCTCCCTTGCCAGGCAGGGCTAGCTAGCCCAGAGGATGTCACTGTAGACAGAGGGAGCCCATCTGCCCTGTCCCCAAGGACTCTGAGAAGAACAGAGCCTTGTGCCAGTCCTGGGGCTATGGCAGTATACCAGGATGGGAAAGTGCCCCCCCTCAAGTGGGGAACCTCCCCTCACTTGTGGCCTCTATTTTTAGTGCTTCCCCAGGCTCTAGCTGGAGAAACCGTTTAGTCATCAGGGTGTTTATTTTCTGGCTGTTTCCGACGTCGGGAAAGCAGAATGTTGAGACTGGAGAGATCCAGGGCTGCTGGAAAAGACTTCTTAGGAACAGGCCTGGGAACTCAGCCTTCAGACCATTAGGTCTCAGATCCTAGAAAAAAATCAAAGTGGGTAGAGGGTAGCTAAGCCCCCTGGAGATGGAAAGATGGGTACTCAGGCTGACTCCACTTTGAGGGTCTCTAAATCAGAAACTCCTCTGGCCCTAATTCTACTTGAGGGATATCTAAAAACAAACAAACAAAAAACATGTAAGCATCGCTAGAACAGATTCTTTCCCAGAGCTGACTCTCAGAAACCCCCTCCTCAACCATCTATAAGATCTGCGTGGTGAGCCTCCCGCCAACCACAGCTCCAACCAATCTCAAGCTGGGGGTAGGCTTGCCAGGGCTGTGATTGGCTGGCGGGTCCTTCCTGACTTGGAATGTTGGGTCCTTAACAAAGGAATGAGGAAGGAAGGTGAGTCACCTGGGAGGGTGTTAAAGGGCTAGGAGCAGGAGGGAGAAAGGAGGGAAGACCTCAATTGTGAAGGTGGAGTATCCTGGACCCTGAGATGCTGAAATGATAATTCACTAGAGATCACTATAGGAGTGAGTACGACAGGTTGACATTACAAGAGGGATAGCACATACACATACATGCTGGGAGTTGGGGAGGGCACCTTCGTGAAAATAACAAGAAAAAATAACAAACCTGAGGTCTCCATTACTTCTGATGATAAGGCTCTAGGAAGTAATGTTGCTAGACATTGGATCAGAATAAATACTTTCTGAAAGTGACTCACATCTTTTTATTCTAACCCCTGGACCACCCATCCAAGATCCTCTAGGTAAAAATGCCTGAGTAGGCTGAGCAGCCTGGATCTCATTTTTTTTCTTCTTCCCCTCTGACACTGATCCATTTTTCCTAGAGAAAGTTCATTTAACAGTCCAAAGTTGATATAAAATTTCCTAGGCAGGCCCTTCCTGGTGGCACAACAGGTTAAAGCGCAGCACTAAGAAGCCATCCATAACCACTATGCACGAGTTCAAATCGGCCAGGAAGGTGGCCCACATGGCATGTGGCAGACTCTCCTGACCTGCCTGCTGCTCCCCTCGGCAGTGTATTTCAGTGATCTGTCTGTTCTGCTGAATCTGTCTCTGGTGGATGCTCTCATCCACCACACCTCTGACCTGTACCTCAGTTCTTGTATGTATAAATAAACAAATAAATAAATATTTTAAAAATAAATAAAATAAAATCCACATGGCATCAAATGCCCACCAAAGTCCTAAAGCATGCGTGTAAACTCCTTTACAGTGTCATCTTCATAAGTTTCTAGATCAAAGGGGCATCAACAGCTCCTTTCCTTCACACCTCCCCAGGCATCCCTAGTCTTAATTTGGAAAGGTGATCTTCCTTATCCCCAAGGGCTGCTTCTCTCCCTTCCTGTTGTTTCAAACTTTGTTGTTTCAAACTTTACTGCGGTTCTAGTCTCTCACTGCTTGGTCAACCCTTCCCACCCTAACACAGCGGTAAGACAAAGTCCAACCCCTCACATCTATCCAGCTCATTGCTTCCATTGTGCTGATTATTCCTCCTCCAGTTTTCTAGGGATCCCAACAGAGGATCCCATCTTTGCCCACATCCCTTATCTTTGTGATGGAAGTACATGTACTGGCCCTGTCTGTGCATACATTCTCCATGGGAACTATGTGTCCTCCTGAGCCTCTACTTGTGTATAGCATCCTTGTCCTTACTCTGTGTATCTACCTAATGGCTGCACATCAGATTGCTCTGACATTTTTGACTCCTCATTTACTCTTCTAGAGATCCTGAGTTTCTTAAAGGTGGCAGTTTAATTCAACTTTGGGTCTTCAGGGTCTGACAGGGGACACACTTGACAACTGTCTATTACATAAATCTGTAGATGTGGGAACTTATGAAACTTCATTGACCACCTCTATCAGCCCACGTTTATTAGCTATGCGAGCCCAGAAATGGACAAGTTCTAGACAAGTCCCACTCTGGGACAAGGGGAGGCCAGGTGGCATACTCAGGCAGAGAGGTCCAAGGCCCTGCTGGCAGAGCTATGCCCCGAGTTCAGCGCCAGGGTTCCTGGGCCAGGCTTGGAGCAAAGGGCAAAGACTCCACCCTGGAACTGAAGGGGGCAGGGAAGGGTACCAAAGCCGGGTCCTCGGTCAGTGCCCCCACACACACTAGTTCTCTGCCCCCGGTGGCTGGGCAGGATGTGGTGGCAGCTGCAGAAGGGTGGGCAGGATGTGGGGGTGGGGACAGCTGAAACGAAGCCTGACAGTCGTCTCCCCAGCTCCTCCCTATTTCCCTCTCCACCCCCCATCCGCCCCCTTCAAGTCACGTGCTACGAGACCGGGCACCACGGACTATTTCACCCTTTCCGCGGAAGGACATGACAGACATCGCAAAGGCGAGTCATTACCGATTTTAACTGTACCACACCTTTTTCTTGTCCCACAGCCCAGGACGGCAAAGTTTGTCTCATACACATTTCTTCAAAGCCTAGTTCACTGGCACGGGAGT
>NW_004567141.1:5421397-5422074 GCF_000260355.1 Condylura cristata
CTCTCTCTCTTACCCCCCACCCCCATTCCAACTTCTTTCCTCGTGCCCAGACTCCGCCAGCTGCCATTGACGTCACGAGTGCGTCAGCGTCGCCAGCCCAACCAGACGGCACGTGGGGGGAAGAAGGTGGCCTTAAAGGGACAGACGCTTGCGGCCTGCCGCGTTACTCCTGTGAAATTAGCCTTGAGAAAATGGACAAAATGGGTGGGGAAAATATGGAGACGGGATGGGGATGGGGGTGGGGGTGGGAGTAAGGGGACAGGGTGGGGAAATGCAGGATTGGCTTTCGGAAGAACTTAGCACAGTAGCAGGGCCAGGTCTTTCCTCTAGATTCTCCAGAAGTTTGGGCTGTTTGCACATGGTGAAGAAACCCTGCAGGAGCTGACCCACTCTGAAGGGAAAGTAGACTTGACATTAAGACTCGCTTAATGACAGTTTCAGCCTTTTCCTCCAACCCTGTCCCGCTTATCCACAAGTACAAGGACTTCTTTGTTCACTTAGGTATCCCCAGGGCCAAGAACAAAGCACATAGTAGGTGTTCGATTTAATTTGTAGAATGAACAGAGTACAGCACGGAGACAGCTCCTCAAGGAATCTTTCTCTAATTGCTATTCACCACCACACCCCCCACACACACACAAAGAGCTTCTCAGTTCCCCACCTGGTCTGGTACCAGA
>NW_004567141.1:5422230-5447332 GCF_000260355.1 Condylura cristata
TCCTGACCAGCCCGCTGCTCCCCTCAGCAGTGTACTTCGTCGATCTGCCTGTTCTGCTCCCCGCTCTGTCTCTGGTGAAGCCTCTCACCGCCCCTGCACCTCTGTCTTGTACCCCATTTCTGTATAAATAAAATAAATATATATAAAAAAAACAACAATACAGACCTAGAAATCATGTAAATATAGGTTCCAATTCCCTTTATGTTGTTTACTAGCTAAATGACTTTGGACAAGTCCTTCATTTTAGTTCCAATAACTTAAATGGCTCAAACAGTACTGTGTGCATAAACTTGCTATTAGTAAAGGGACAACTCCTGTGCAACTCTTGTATGATTCCTGTTTGTTAGGAGGCATTTAGTAATGGTGGGAGGAGTAGGTTCAAATAGCCATATCTCCCCACAAAACTGACTGTAAGCTTCTTGGGAGCAAGAAGGACCTTGCTACACTATTCATTCCTAGGGCCATCACAATCCCAGACTTACAGTTGGTGCTTTTAAAATATATGTTGAATGAGTAAAGAGTGAATGAGTGAATGGATGAATGATTTCAGTATTTTCTGAAATCTAACCTCCAAACCCAACTAAAGGGAGAAAGCATTATAAATGCCCCCCGCCCATGCTCCTTCCCACATCATCTCTGTCTCCCAGGTTTTAAGTTCTGTGGTAGAGCCTCAAGGTGGAGGTTGAGGGTGAGGCCCCAATCTCTGTGGTTGAACCAAAAGTATTATGCAAACAAGCCACAAATTATCAGTCTGCAATGGAGTCTTGGGGGGACCTCCCCATCTCTCCCAACCTCCATCGCTCAGCTGTTAAAGTCCTGTCTCAGGGCACTCAAGCTGGGGCCTCTGCCAGGGATGGAGTACACTAAAAGGGAGCAGGAACAGGAATGCTCCTCGCCTCTTCAGAGGTTTTCAGCCTGGGTAGGAATTCATCTTTGGCCTTTTCTTCTCTGGAGCCTAGTCTGTACCCCCACCAATTCCACCCATCTCCCCAGCACTGCCTCCCATCTCCCACCCAACCTTCATTCTTGCCCCCAGCCCAGTTTTCCAATAGTTATGGGTGGGGGGAGGGGAGCACAAGCCCTCCGATCTCTTGATTCCAGCTCAGTGGCCAGAGCAGTAAACCACCTGGTCCTGCTTCAGTCTGTCTTGCAGCTGCTTATCAATCTCATTTTCAGTATCTGTCACCATCTCTGAAATAGAAGTACTGATAGACAGCAGAAGGGACTTCCTGCCAGGGGAGGAGCTATGAACAGAAGGCAGTGGGAGCCCTTTCCTTCCTTGAAGACCAGGAAGACGTGGCGAGACCTCCCTCTAGCTGAGGGCAACCTTGTCAACCCAAGGAACTTGGGGGGCGGGGGTTGCAGGTGGGTTTCCCCCACAGGAATCTCCCTTCATGATGGTTCCACCCCTTCAAGGGTGGGGTATCATGCAGGAGCACTCTGTGTTCCAGAAAACCCCAAAATAACCTGCCTTAGCTGTCCAGCTGCTATTTCTGTCCATCTTGTTTAATTATTCAAACCCAAGTTGGGGAGTGAGCTATAAAAAGCTCTCCTACTTGGGGACCCAGGAGAGCTGGGAGACTCGCCAGGTTGCAACAGCAGCAGACCACAGGGTTTGGGTGAGGTCACTTGGTCCAGCCACCTGAAAGTTCCATCTGCAATTTGCAATTTGCCTGCTTCCTCTGCTAGAAGGGAGAATCCAGCCCCCCCCCCAAACCTCACTTGTGCCCTCATTTCAGCATCTCTCCAACCCAGTCCTACCTGGGGGCTGGGCTCCACTTTCTCCCTTTGCTCTGGAAGTATTTCTTCTCAGCTGTCTCTTTACTGATCTGCTCCCTAGTGCTAGTTCTGAACCCACAGACAACACTTTTGATGACTAAGGGAGGTGAGGTGTCAGGGAGTGAGAGAAGAGGTCAAGTGGGGTGGACACAGACAGGGAGATGGACTCCACACCCTGAAAGGCTTGGAGCATGCTATCAGCTGGGGCACTGTTTGGGTGGGGTACGTGCGGCTTGTCAGAGAACTTCTTGAGGGGCTTCTCTTGGGAATCCTGACATTGTAGCTGAAGGGGTAGAGGAAAGGAAACAGGAGGGACTCTGTCTCCTGGGCCTGGTCCTCTTCTAGTTGGCCAGAGGTCCACTGTTAGTTTCCTTTGAGAGTGAAGCCCAGGCAGGGCAAACTAAGTGAGGAAGAAGGAATCCCCAGTCCTCTTGTGGGACCCCTCCCACCACAGGCCTTTCTTGGAAAGGTGATAATAGGGAAGGATCATGGTTGCTATGGCAACATAGGGTCAGCAGAGTGGCCACCTTCTGGAGGTGGGGAGTCAGGAGGTATTTATTAGTGAGGGGGAGACTGGAAGTAACACAGTTTGAGTGGGGGGGGGGCAAAAGGGAGGCCGGGGTAGCCACAGAGACCCAGAGACAGACCAGTGGATGTGGAGTTACAGTATGGGCAGAAGGACCAGGGGCCGTGAGTCCCAGGAGGAGAGACTGTGTGGCAGATCCAGAGATTCAATGCATAGAGAAGGGTAGGCATGTGAGGCACACAGGAGGGGGCAGCCCCTGTGGAAAGGGTACCCCGGGACCTGGCAGGAGCGGGACCAGGCGAACAAGGCAGACTTTCCAAGAGTCAATGTAGGACCTGCGTGTTAAAAAAGAACCTCGGGTTTCACACTCAGGCCTATTCTGGGCCTTGTTCCCACACGTTCCTTGTCATAGCAGCAGCAGCAGCCGCTCCTGTAAGGTCCAGCCTGGCCGCCTGCTCTCCCTGCTGTGGCTGCTACTAGAGCGACAAAGGGAGGTGGCTGAGGTGGGGGAAGAGGTGCCGTTACTAAGCAACCAGAGACTGTGTACCTGAGGGCATAGGCGGGAGGTGGGGGGGGCTGGCCACCCCTGGGTGGGGGGTGGCAAAGCCCAAGGCTCCCCCTCCCAGCCTCTCTCTCTGGAGGAGGCCCTATGGACTCCCCTGCTGGGAGCCGTGTTAAGGAGTGTCCCTGCAGGCTCCTGCCCAGGAGGCCTCACGTGTGCTGCGCACGCATGCACAGTGCCATGTCGGGCTGGTGGTGGGGATGGGGCCTGGGGGTGAAAGGCTCTCCTCTCACACGGTCAGAGAAGGGTCCAGGGCTTGCCCTGTCTGCTAATGGGTAAGGAGCCTCAGAGGAAACCCAGAGGCGGAGGGGAGAAGGAATGAGAGGAGAAACTCCTCAGAAGAGTGCCCATCACAGAGCAGACAGCCTGGCAACAGGGGCCCTCGGGCATCTGGGAGTCTCAGTGTTCTCAAGACTCAAGTTCTCTACTCCAGTCCATTGTTTTTTATAGTCTATCTCTTTTTTAAAACATCACTTTGTACCTTTTTTTTTTTGGTTGCCTGGACTTTGACAGCGGTACCATCAATATCCAAAGACTAATTTTTCTCCTTTGAGTCTTGTCTCCCATCCTGCCGTATCTCTGAACAGGTTAGTGACCTGGATACAACTGAGGTCTCAGCACAAGGATACAACTGAGGTCTTCACTCAGCAGCCCCAAGTCCATCAGCACACGTCTGTGGCTTCCCTGTTGGCTCAGCCCGTTTCCAGAAGAGCACCTTCGTTTAGCAAGTATTTACTGAGCCCCTGAGACAGATGCCAGGGAAGGCGTAAGGGTGGGTGCTAGGGCAGCCGGCGCCCAGCCCCACAGTGCAAGGGCCGTGCCAGTCTGCCCACTACGTGTGGGTCCAGCTTTCCCTTCAGCCTCTCTGCTGGCACACTTTGCACCTACTGGTTAATAACTTTCTTGCTGTCTATCCTGGCAACATCCCAAATGCCACAGGGAACGGGGAGTGCTTCAGCTGCCTCCTTCTCTCAGAACTGGCTGGGAAGTTTCGAGCCCTCCATCTTACACGCTTGGGCTTGACCCGGGAGGCCTGTGTTGTCTTGAAGACAGAGGTCAAAGGGAGAGGCCATCTGCCCCTGACCCAGGAGAAGATTGAACACTGGGGACACAGAGGGCACAAATTTGTTTTGTTTTCCTCCTGCTTTATGCCAGCTCTCTGAAAGGCATTAGAAGCACTATTTCATTGCCACTCACAGCCCATCTGACATAGAATTAGCACACTATTTTACAGATAATAAAACAGAAGCTCAGAGAAGTTAAGAGCATATTCATATTCAGACAGCAAGAAGTGGCTGTGGGATCCACCACCAGGCCTGGCTGTGCTCAGTCAAAGGTGAAGGGAGAAAATGGTTCTACTGTTGTCAAAGAAGAAAACCCTAACTCTGTGGGCACAGAGAGTCTGAAGGAGGCCAAGACTCTGCTGAGAGGGAAGGGCGACCCCAGAGCAGAGTTAGGGTAATACCCTCATGAATTCAGTGTTGAAGTGCTCATGAGGGAGAAAAGCTCCCCAGAGATCCTCAGAGATACAGGTTGGTCACATGCAGACCTTGGAATTGTGCAAGATCAGAGGAAGCCACAAGAGAAGGCCAGGTCTTGGGGGGCCTACACTCTTTCTTGCTGTGTGACCTTAGGCAAGTCACTGACCTCTGAGTCTCAGTTTCTTCAGGTTTGTTTTTTTTTTTTAAGAATTATTTATTTATGCATTCGGTACTGGAGTACAGGCCAGAGGTGTAGGGGCGGTGAGAGGGTTCACCAGAGACAGAGTGGGGAGCAGCACAGGCAGATGGACGAAGTATCCTGGTGCAGGGAGCAGTGGGTGGGTCAGGAGAGGTCTGCTGCACCATGTGGATCACCTCCAGGGCAGGGATCGAAATTATGTTGGAATAGCTTTAGCTTCTTAGTGCTGTGCTTTAAACCCACTGTGCCACCAGGGAGAGCCCAGTTTTTTTTTAAGATTTATGTATACACATAAATCTTGTGTATACATAAATGCCAGAAGTATGTGGGGGTGAGAGGATTCACATTAGACAGAGTGGGGAGCAGAACAGGCAGAGCTACTGAAATACTGAGCTACTGAGGGGGAGCAGCAAGTAAGACAGGAGAAGTCTGCTGTGCCATGTGGGTCAGCTCCCTGGCTGGTGACTGACCACAGTGGCTACCGATAGCTTCACAGTGCTGAATTCAACCCTTTGCCCCACCAGGGAGGTGCCAGTTTCCTCAGTTTTGATATGAGCATGATACTCATCAAGTCCTGCAAAAATTACAGTGGATAACATAAATACGTACCTATGGTGCTTGTACTGAAGTTGCTCCCCTCAGTCGTGTGAAGGAGAGGACACTGTGTAAACAAGGGCGAATTCGATGGGCTGCCTACGGGGGAAGTTTAGTTCCTGGAAGTCCAGAGCCTAGCAGAGGTCTGTGAACTACAAGGGACCTCCTCTTTCTCCCTCGCTCTTTCTTTCTCCCTCCTTCCTCTCCCCTCCCCTCCCTTACTCTCCTGCCTCCCCTCCCCTCTCTGGGAGGGAGGTTAGGTTTGGAACAAGTCAATGAAGAGCCAAAAGAAAAAGAGAGGTAGAGTAATGGTGACAGACGACAAAAGGAACACAATTCCCTACTCCTACTTTCTCTCCCTTTCTTTCTGAGACAGAAAGGGGAGAAAAGGATTGAAGTTCAGGGAGGGTGAAAATTAAATCCACAGTCCATTCCTTCAGCGACTTCCTGTCTCCTCCCCGTGAAGTTCAGCAGCGGCGCTGAGGGAATTTGCACAGATGGTTGTGGTGGCGGTGCCCCTGGTCTGTGAGGAATTTTGGAGCCTACGAGAGGTGCCAAAAGACTGGAGGTGAAAATAGAAGATGCCAATCTTTAAGAGCAGGGAGGGAGATAAGTTTTCAAAGTTCTGGGCTTTAATCCCCACCAGTTTGGGGAGGTTAGAGAAGAAAGAAGCCCATCAGGAGCTGGTTGGGGCCCACCAAGCTCTCAGTGCTAATATCTGGGTGGGCGTCTTGGGAGACTGTCAGAAGGGCCAGAGCCTCTGCCCACTCCAGACCTTCTCTTCACAGCCTGCATTTCTTCCTTCTTTTTAAAAAATTTATATATGCATAGAAGAACTGGGGTGCAGGCCAGAGGTATGGGGGTGAGAGGATTCACCAGAGACAGAGCAGGGAGCAGAACAGGCAGATCCACTGAAAAACACTGCTGAGGGGAGCAATAGGCATGACAGGAGAGGTCTGCCACGCCATGTGGGTCAGCTCCCTGGCCGGGATGGAACGCCTGCTGCAGTGGCTGGTGATAGCTTGATAGTCATGAGACTTAACCCCTTGTGCCATGAGGGAGGACCAGATCCTTTCTTTTGTTTACACAGTGGGCTCCAGTGGACCTTTGAAATGCCAGGTCACAGCTACAAGAGGTCTAAAAATTCTCTGCTTTCTCCTGGAACGTCTATATTACGGACTGCCATTGGGCTTTACAAAGCATGAAGCCACTCTGGCCCACTGACACTCAGCAGTTCAGAGACAAGTTGTTGAATGAAAAAAAAGCAGTCTCAGGGCAATCTATGTAGTAGCAGGCCACTTCTGCAAATAGGCATGTATGGCTACATGTGTATTAACTAATGGTCTGAACTTAGTCACTCAAAACTACAACTCTCACCATATTATTACTGAGAATGGTTTTGGGGATTGACTGCATTCAGCTGGATGGTTTTTCACTCATGCTCTCCTGCTCTTCCCTGCTGACAGTGTTTGGGGGTGAAGGCTCTTTCACAGCTCTGGCACCTGGGTAGGGAGTGCTGGAGAGGCTCTGATCTTTTTCCTCTCCAGTGTCTTTGTGGTCTCTCTGGAGGGAGGCTTCAAGGTATCCAGACTTCTCACAGGGTGGTTTAGGACTCCAGAAGTATGTGCCAGAAGATAGAGGCTGAGGAGGATTCATATGGCCTCTTCCGAACTAGCCTTGGCAGTCTTGTGGCATCATGCCCTTCTGGTGCCCTTTATCGAGGCAGTAGCAGGCCTGCCAGGCCAGAGGGAAGAGGACAGAGCCGCCACCTGATGGACCGGGGCAAAGTTTTAGAAGCACATGTGGGATGGGAAACGCCATTTTGGGAAAATACATTCTACTCCAATATATGTTCATAGACACACATGCAAATATACAGGAAGAAGGCCTGGAAGGATCTAAACCAAATTATCCCCAAGACTTACTGCGGGGGGAAAAACAGGGAGCAGATAATGGGGAGCATGTACCTTTTATATTACTTGAGGCTTTTACATTGACATGGAATAAATGTTGTTTTAGTTGCATAATGAGAAGGCAATTAAGGAGAAGAAAAAGGAAAATACGCCAAACTGCTGTAAGCCTGTATTGTGCGAGGGCTTAATAGGTGGGTATTTCTGGAGAATGTTGCATCATGCATCTGAATTTCATAAAAGCATTTAATTAGGTTGAGTATACCATATTTTAAACAAGATGCAGAAGTGTGGACGATTTTTTTCAGTTTTATTGAGATACTTGATATATAGCATTGGATGTTTGAGGTGTGAGATGTGATGACTGGTAAAATGGTTATCACAATAGGATGCGTTAACACCTCCACTTGCACACAGCATTGACTTTGTGTGTGAGGTGTGAACACTGAGGATCCGCTTCCTTTGAGTCCAGTCAGCATGCTATGTGTTAGAGTCCCAGAACTCACCCCTGGTGTAACTGGAGATTTGTGCCCTTTGACAGACACTCCCCCACGCCCCTCCCCTGCTGTGGACAGCGTTATTCATTCACGGACAGGTTTTTATTGAGTACCTACTGGATGTCAATTGAACAGCTCTACCCAGAACATCTTGTTAATACCTTTGAGTCAGCTTTGGGGGACATCTCTAGAAGTCCCATTCATTGCCTCATCCCGCTCAGCACTTTTATCTGGAAAGAGAAAAGGCAGGCTTGTCAAGAAGGAGGCATCTTAGTGTAAAAAGACTTCAATATATTAGCTAAAAATAGTGAAAATGTTCAGCTTCACGCTTCCAGTTATCTATTGCTCTGTAGCAAACCTGTCAGAGACAGGTTAAGGCTCTGTCTGGAAGCCACAGCAACATCGCTGTCACTGTGTCTGGGCTTGGCCAGCTTCTCTCAGGTGGCTGCGGGCCATACCTCAAAGACTTCCTCCTGTGTCTGGGTGTCAGTTGGGACTTCGGGGGGAAGACCAGCTGGACACTTGCACTTGACTCCTCCAGGTGGCTGCAGCTGCCTTCCAGCATGGCAGTAGCTTCCCAGAGCAGCCATCCCAACAGGATCAGCTGGAAGCCATATCATTTTTTGTGACCTAGTTTTAGAAATCACACAACCTTGCTTGTCGCTATGGTTATGGGCCTGCTCTGATTCAAGGGGTAGGAACCTGGATGCTGCCTGATGATGGAAGATGTGCCAATGCCATGCTAGGAAGAGTGTGGAGGATGGGTGATCTTGTTGTCAAGGCCATCTTAGAAAGTACAACCTGCTACTTCACTAAATTATCAGAGAAATGAAAACTAAACGGCAATGCTTATTTTTTTAAAAAATGAACTATTGACTTCGTTAACAGAGAAAAGCCCCATCCTTGTGTATCAAGCCAGATGGGCTAAGCTGAGTGCTGGTACTAACGACCCTGCCCCCCACCCCCCCACCAAAATTCAGTAGTTCAATGCAATCAGCGTCTCAGTGCCAGACAGTGGCTGTCTCTCCAGGGAACTACCAGCCGGTGATTCAGCTCATGACACATGGAACACACAGGTTAGTAGGGGAGGCTCTGCCCCCACAGTCGCTCAGGGACTGAGGCTGATTGCAAGCACCACCATCTCATAGCTGCACCATCTCGAGCAGGCACCACGTCGGGGAAAGAAAGACCCGGACACACATGGCATTGTCTGAACCTGGAAGTGACACATACCCTTCCTTTCACATTTCAGTGGCCCAAACTAGTCCTATTTGTCAGAGCCTGGCTTGCCCCCACCCCAACAGCTCGATAGTTGGGGCTGGTCCCGACACCTAGTTCTGCCGTACTGCAAGGGGGCTGGGAAATGGGGTTTCGATGAGTGTTGATGGTTTCTGACATACCTTGAATGTGACTTACAAGGCCACATACCACCTTACCTCTCACACCTCTCTTCCAGGTAGCCCCCTGACACCCCTCTTCACCTCCTTCAATCACCACTGAGGTGTCGCCTCTGCAATGAAGACTCCCTGACCACAGAACTTAAAATTGGGGGCCAGCCCTCATTCCTCCTCTTCACCCCTGTTGTCGCTTTCCTTTTTCCAAAGTACTCATTGCTTCGAACACACTGAGGTATCTGTCTTCCTGCCACAGTGACCGCTCTCTGAGGACGCGGATCTGTGTCTGCTTGTTTAGCGATGCACCCCAAGTACCTCGGATAGTGTCTGGCACCTAGAGGGCACTTAATAAATATTTGCTGAACCGCTGGAGTTTTAAAAATACTTGCTATTGGCAAGGTTGTGGTAAGGCTTACACTTCCATGCCCTCGTAGTGGGACTATAAATGGGTGCAATACAACTTTAAATAAACTTTTAATTTTGGAATAATACAAAATTTACAAAAAAAGTTGCAAAGACAGTACAGAAAGCTCCTTATACCCCTTGCCCAACTTCCCAAAGGTTAACAATCTTCCACATCCACAGTACCTTTGTCAAAGTGAAGAAACCAAAAATACCATACTGCTATTAACTAAATTCCAGACTTTACTGATGCCACCAGTTTCCCCATTAATGTCTTCTTTTTCTGTTCCAGGATCCAGTCCAGGGTGCCATATTGCCTTTGGCAATCCACATTTGCTAAATGTGCATGTTTCTTGTTGAGAAAGGGACCCTAGGACCACACTGGTGGAAAGACAACAGTGAGGTTTCGCAAGCCCCAGCAAAGGCGGGTGTGTTCACTGCCAGCACTAGAACGGGCTTCTTTCTGGATCCTGGATTCAGGCCTTAGTAGGATGTACCAGCTTTCCCTCGTTTTCCATACCCCCTCTTTCTGTTAATCAGCACATTCCTTCTGGAGGGCATCAGCCCACATTTAAGAAGATCCTTTACAAAGTGCCCATCCTCTGAAGGCAGCTTCCCTTCCAGACATACAGTTCAAGAAAATAAACATGGGCACAAGGATTTTGGTACAAGGATGAACCAGGAAGTAATCTTTGTAAAGAATAAAGCCTGGGGTTGAGGAGCTTAGCAAGCAGGGATTTGTTGGGGGTTGCGAGAGGAGTGAGGAGATTTGATATGGGAAAGATGACACCCTGACTCTGCTCAGGACCCCAGTGCCAGAAACTGGTGACTGTCTTTGAGGGGTGCTGCCAGTTAGTGACTCAGCTCCAACTGGCTTCCCTTCCTGGGTGCCGCCCTCAGAATTTATATTCCCACAGCAGAGAGGAAGGGAGTCTGATGTGTTAACCCCACCAGTCACATGGAAGGAGGGAGGACCGGTTTCCTAAAGGAAGGGTTCCAGAGAGAGCAACCCCAACACAGGACTACCACCAAGGATTTCTTTTTATGTGTCACATCTGAGACCATTTAAATGGTTATTTTATAGTGGATAGATTAAGTGAACGAATACATCCCATTTACTATGAAGATATATTTACAATGTTAAATGGAAAAAACAAGTTATAAGACTCTAATTACAAATATGATTAGAATACATCAGAATGCCCTACATGGGTTTCACTTTGAGATAGTCTGAGTTTTTTTTTTTTTAAAGGTTTATTTATTTATGCATACAGAACTAGGGTACAGGCCAGAAGTGCAGGGGCGGTGAGAGGCTTCACCAGAGACGGAGTGGGGAGCAAAACAGGCCAACTGATGAAGTATACTGCTGAGGTGAGCAACGGGCGGGTAAGGAGAGTTCCACAGCGCCATGTGGGTCACCTCCGGTGCAGGGATCAAACTCATGCTGAAGTGGCTGTAGCTTCTTAGTGCTGTGCTTTAAAAACCAGCTGCACCACCAGGGAGGGCCCAGTCTGAGTTATTTTTATCCTTTAAATTTTTTTTCTAAATTTTCTACAATGAATATGCATACACTCAGCAAAAACAATATATATATTTAAAAGTTTAGACTCTTTGACCTAGTAATTTCTGTTCTAGCATTCTAAAGAGATAAGAAAGGTAAATAAAGGTCTTGTATACAAAGATATCCATTACAGAATTATTTATAATAGTGAACACAGAAAACAGGTGGTTCAGTATTGTAGATTGTTACATATATAACATATGTGGGCAGTATGACAGATGTTAAGTGTATTTCAAAAGAAAGTTTGAAGACATAGGATGATGTTTTGTGTGGCTGAATGATCAAAGTAGAACCAAACTTGGGTATACTGTAAGATATCAGCTGTCTTTCTAGTTTAATTCAACAATACCATACTCATAAAAGTATACCTTCTAGAAGTCACACTCAAACAGTAGTAGAGGATGATTTAAAAAATTTCTAACCTGGGGGGGCCCTCCCTGGTGGCACAACAGGTTAAAGCACAGCACCATGAAGCTATATCCACAGCCACTGCAGCACGAATTGGATCCCCAGCCACATAGCGCAGCAGACCTCTCCTGTATCCCCACTGCTCCCCTCAGTCCCCACTGCTCCCCTCAGCAATATACTTCAGTCAATCTGCCTGTTCTGCTGCTCACTGAATTCAGTCTCTGATGAATCTGGTCTACACCCCAGTTCTTGTATGCATAAATAAATTAAATATTAAAAAATTTCTAACCTGTTTGGGACTAATATTTTCTTAAAATACACACAATAAAACCTGTTACCAGAAAAATGAAAGAGACCACTATAAACATCTAAATTTAATTTTTTATTATTAGATTAAAAAATAAAATTATTGGAGCTGGTTATAAGTTTCTTTAAAAAAGAGAGATTTATTTATTATTGTGGCTGGTTTCTTTTGATCCTTCCATGTGGTAGTGTGTATTAATGCTTCATCCCTTTTGGTGGCTCAATAATATGCCACTATATGGCAATGTATCACCTTTTATTTATTCATCAGTTGATGGACAGTTGGATTATTTCTACTTTTGGGCCATTAATAAATGATGATGCTTTGAACACATGTATACACATTTCTCTATGGTCACAGGCAAATTTTTGCTGGATCATATGGTAACTGTTTAACATTTTGAGGAACTGCCAAATTTTCTGAGGTGGCTTTACCATTTTATAATTTCTCTAGCAATGTATGAGAGCTGTGATTTCTCCACACCTGTCTGCTTTACTTTAACATTCCTAGTGGAGGTGAATTGATTTGCATTTAGCTAATGACTAATGATGTTGAATATCTTCTCCTGTGTTTATTAGCCATTTATATAGCTTTGGAGAAATGACTATTCAAATTTTCAGTTGGTTTGTCTTTTTGAGTCGAGTCGTAGAGTTCTTTATACAATTTGCAAATATCTTCTATTCTGAGTTGTTAGTTTCATTTTCTTGAAGGTGTCCTTTAAAGCACAAGTTTTAAACTTTGGTGAAGTTTCTTTTCCCCTTCTTTTGTTGCTTGTCTTTTGGTGTCCTAAGAAACAACTGCCTAGTTCATGAACGTTCCTATCTGTTTTCTTCCAGGTTTTATAGTTTTAGTTCTTACTTTATTTTTGGCATAGAACTGGAATATAGACCAGAGGCACAGGGGTGAGAGGATTCACCAGAGACAAAATGGGGAGCAGAAGAGGTGGACTGACTGAACTACACTGCTGAGGGGAGCAGTGGATGAGACAGGAGAGGTCTGCTGTGCCATGTGGGTCACTCCCTAGCCAGTGATCAAACACAGGCCTTAGTGGTGATAGTGTCAAGACTTAACCCCTAGGCCACCAAGAGGTCCCAGTTCTTACTTCTAATGTTTCAATTTTACATATGGTGTGGGGGTAAGGGTTCAAATGAATTCTTTCGTAGGTGGTCTCCATTTACCCCAGCACCATTTGCTGAAAAGACTACTCTTTCACTGAATTACCCCACACTTACATTTTTGAGTAATTCTTGGTAAATTTTGGACAATTGCCAAATTGTCCTCCAAAGAGATAGTATTGGTGTACATTCCCACCCATAGGAGTTAAGCACCTCTGTCTCAGACTGGGCATTGAAGGTCGGCAAAGGACACTGATGAACTAAAGCACATCAGAGACCATCGCTAAGGTGATGGAGGGGGTTGGGCTTGAAATAAAGTGGCAAAGAGTGTGGGCTGAAGGAAGTGGAATTTTTTCTCAAAGAAAGATGCTTGGAGAATATAAACTCGGAATCGATGGGAGCTGAGTTTAAAACTACCTTCTGCCCTTTACCAAGGCTGTGTGGCTTTGGGCATTTTTCCAACCCTCTGAATCTGTTTCATCATCTGTTACACAAAGATGGTGACCGCTTGCTTACCTTTGCAAAGTTGGGGGTCAGTGTATATAGATGGCTGAAATTGTGATGATGGGGGTACCACATGGGATCGTGTGATTATAGGGACGCCACAATGGGACTGTGTTGGAGTCATCTGGTGAATGTGAGATTTTTAATGATGACTGCTCATGTGGAGAGAGCTGGATCCACTGGTATGTTGTCACTGTCACCCAGAGCAAGGCAGGACTTGAAGTCTTTGCTGTGACATGTTAACGGGGGAAGAGGATGTAACTGAGATTGAATGTGACAGCAAGACAGATCCTGAGTGACAGAATGGAATGCAGTGCAGGAGACAGGCTGAGCCAGGCAAACTTGTGGGTGGCTTGGGAGTCCAGGTATCAGGCAGGTGAGTGTCTGCACTGTCCCCTTACCAGGTTCCCTTGCCTGTTTCCTGATAGTGTAACAGGGTGGTCCCTAGGAAAAAGGGAAGTTCCAGGTTCCCTGCCCCACCCAGGGAAGGAAGGAAGGATGGAGAGCCAGAAGGAGACCTGAGGAAGCCACATGGAGCAGCAAGCCTGTGATGAAGCAACCGTGCTTGTTTCCTGACCCTGGACTGGTTAAGGCAGATGCGGGCGAGATACCTGTAGGGAGGTGACTATGGCAGTGTTTATATTGATTTTGATTTTGCTCTTTTCCTCCCAGATTTGTCTGGCCATTTCTGACCCTTTTCCATGGGTCCCGGCCAGAAGGTGCTTTAGTCTTGTGGCAGGCTTTCAGGCCTTGCTTTGGGCCAATCCCTTTTGGGTTGACTTTTGCCCACGAGGGGATGGGTCACTTCAGGTGTTTGATTTAGAAGTTATATTCTTTGTGTTCCGTATTGTATATTCACTGTATTAAAGTCCCTTTTCATTTAAGTTTTATATATGTTTTGTCTTTTTGCGGCAGAGGGTAGAACCCACTTAGAGCAGGTAGGATTTTGGGGCTTCAGGGGTGTCCCTCTCCCCCTGTTCTGGAACAGATTTGAGGTGCCCTATAACAATAGCAGGGAGGGCTATTGGGCTTTCTATACGGAGAGGATCCTAATTAGGACCTGGAATCCTCAACACTGAAGGAGCTGTGCTCAAGCACCTTAGGTGTTGTCACTCACAGCTCAAGGAAGGAACCTGATGGAAATGTGTGCAAAATGGGTGGGGTAGAACTTGGACTGGTTTCTCCTCTGGCTTCAGTACTCAGAATGGCCGATAAAAGCAGAATCGAAACCTAAGCATTCCTTCCTCCTCTCCATCCCCTGAGGGAAGGAAGGGAGGAATAAACTACACATCTCATTAAGCTTTTACGAGCTCAGGCAGGCAGAATGGGCCTACAGGAGGCAGGCACAGGATGGAGAGCAGCAGGAAGGACTCCGGGGCTCTCATGGAAGGTCTGCCCAGGGCTCACATGCCTGCTCTTCGTGAAATGAAATAAGACATTAACAGTTGATGTTGGGGGTGGGGGACCATCCTGGTGGGGCAGTGGGCTAAAGTGCAGCACTATGAAGCTATCCACAGCCACTACAGCACAAGTTCTATCCCTAGCCAGGGGGGTGACCAACATGGAGAAGCAGACCTCTCTTTTCTCACCTGCTGCGCCCCTCAGCAGTGTATTTCAGTAGATCTGCCTGTTCTGCTCCCCACTCTGTCTCTGGTGACTCCTCTCACCTCTACGTCTGGCCTGTACCCCAGTTATTGTATGCATAAAAAAAAATCTTAAAAATAAAAACAATTGATGTAGGGGTAACAGCTGCTTTATTGAAACAAAATCAGGAGGGCAAAAGGGACAGGAAATTGAATAGCTGAGGACAAGAGAGAGCTAAGACTGCTGATCTATCTGAATTGCAGTTGCCTGGAAGAGGCGCTCTCAGGTGTGAGAGTCCTGAGGGTGAAAGAGAAGGGGAAGACTTCTCTTTGTACCACATGAAGCTGAAACAGATCTTAGACATGAGTGGGGATATAATTGCCTCCCATTCCAGGTACTTTTAAGTACAGGAAGAAAAGAGTGGCATGGATATTATTTAAAAGGGAGATGAGAACTCTTTTCTCTGAGTTCAAAAAGGTGAAAATTAAATTTATGACCAACACTACACAGTGCCCAGAGCTCAGGGGTTGGAAAGAGAATAAATACCCCAGTGACCCACATATAAAACAGACCATAAACGAGCAGTGGGATCTGAGGTGAAGGAGGGTCATCCTGACACAGCAGTCACGGAGGACAAAGTACAGCAGTGCGCATTAACAAGCACTGCCCGCCACCTCCTGGGTGTGGACAGGGCTAGGGCACAGCAGAGCAGGAGGGCTTCAGCTGGGCAGCAACGTCACAGCTGATGTAGTGGGGGAGACGGGAGCATGCCTGGCCTGGCTCTGGGAATGCAGAGAAGAAAAGTAGAGGGAAATCAGATAGGGAAATACTGGGGTTGCTATGGGAGGCAGCCGCAGGCGTCAGAGCAGAGCCTTCCTTAGCCCAAGGGCAGGCCCTGGCTTCATATCCAACCATCTGGCCTGCAAACCAGGGGGCTCTGAGGCTTAAAAAAAGCCACACAGTCAGATTCCCCGGCAAGGCTCACCTTAGTCAATTAGAGACCCTGCCTATGGTCAGGTAGACAGACTCCTCCCAGCTGGGGAAGGTATAGCTGCTTCAGCCCTGCCCAGTCCTGAGCTCCAGGTGTCTGAAGGGAAGCTGAGTAGTAAGTTAGTGTCTGGAAAAGCATCCCGTGAGGTAAGAGGGGGTGAGAGGGGCGGCCCCCCACTGCTTCTGTCACTTCCGTAAGAATTTCTTATTGAGGAGGAAGATGAGAAGATTAACATTGACCTTGGCCTTGTTGAAGAGCTTCATGACAGCCACACCCTCATACTGGAGCTGCAGGAGGTCCTAGGATAGAGAAGAGGGTAAGGAAGGGGCCTGAGGGCTCTCACGATACCCAGTGGGCAGCACTCTCCAGCTTGGACTCTTCCTTGCAGTCATCCAGTGGCACCAGCTGCCCCAGTGGGACAGTGAAATCCCATTTCACAGATGGGAAAACCAAGGCCAAGAGTGACTTGACTCAATATCAATTCAAGCACAGTCAGGGCTTGAAGTTAGTTTCCATACTTGAACAGTAAACAGCAGAACAGAACAGAGAGACTTAAGGTCACTGCTTCCCTGAACACTGCTGTGCCAGGCCAGCTTCTTAACCTTTGGCCTCAGAGACTATAAAATAGGGGAAATGTCTCAGAGCTGCCAAGGGTTATATGAGGAGAGATATAAAGTCCCTGATATGTGTCCAAGCTTCAGACAGGAATCCCACTGCCATCACCTGCCCACTCCTGTCTCTGATGCTTGGCAGTGGGGTCTGCGTCAGGGTAGCAGGACAGGTCTGGGATGCACAGACCCTCACCCTTCTCTTCAGAAACAGGCGACACTGATGGTGTGGAACAGAACTGATATCACCCGAGGCCCAGGGAAGTGAGCGGCCTCTGTCACTGGGTGGCACAAGAGCCCAGCAGGCATCTTAGTGCTCACAGGCGTATCCCCTCACCTGATAGTGAAGCTGAAACCGCTCCATGTCCACTCCCAGGAACTTGGCATTTACTTCAAACTTCCCTGCTTCTTCTCCAGGGGTGATATCGAAGACCACATTTCTGAAGCTATAAGGAATAAAATTCAAAATGGGAGCCCACTGTCTTTTCCCAGGGTCGCAGCCTCACTCTCCCACACACTGCTCCTCGTCATGGGCAGGGCAGATGTTGCCCAGAGCTCTCCTCTCTCACTTCAGGGACCACAGTTCTGTTATCCCCCACTTTTCCTTCTCACCACACCACAGCTCCTCAACCTTCCCATGATACTCAGTTGTCCTTCCTCCAGGAAACTTTCCCAGTGTCTTCTGCTGGGTTGTTGGGGACCGCCAGACCATGTCTGTGGCCCTTAACTTTCTGTCTAGAGATGCCATGTCTGTCCCTTGTTCTAACAGCTCCTCAGTCAGGGACTGTGACCCTCTGGCTCTTCTCCCTCGCCCCTCCAAGATCCTCCCCAGATTAGGACACAAGAAGGGCTGGAGTTCTGCCCTCCAAAGACACATACTGAGACGTGGGGAGATCCTCAATTTCTATCAAGACACCCTTCTCCAGGAGCTGTGCAGCGGTGTAATGAAGGGATGGCTGCTTCTTCCGCTTTCCAGTGCTCCTGATTGAAAAAAGGCCCCAGAGAATTCATCTGACAAACTTCAACACGGACACTCTAGTTCTATCTGGCTGGCAGGAAGATTAGACCCTAAGGGAGACAGCTCACTGGTAGGGAGGCACCTGGGCTAGAGCCCAAGACTTGGGAGACCAGAGTTGGCGAGGGCTGTGCTGCGCTGGGGTGAGGCGGCCCTTTCAAAGCTGGCAGAGAGGGCAGAGGTCAAGGGCAGGTCCCAGTGCCTACTTGGAACTGGGGGCCAGGTGGTCCAGGCAGGCCCGGATGTACTGGCTGTAGTAGTCACCCTGCTCCTCAAAGAAGGCAGTCTTGGTGCTCAGGCCCTGGAAAGTGGCTTGCAGCTTCACCAGCTCCGCCTTCCGCCGCTGCCGGTGTCTGCGTTGGTTGCAGATGTCCTGGGGTTGGCGGAGGGGGAAGAGTCTTTCTTGGCAGGAGAGTCTCAGGCCCCAGCTCAGGCCCAAGAACAACTCACTGTTACGATCGTCAGTAAAAGTAGGAAGAAGATATAAAGGCTTTTTTCCCCAAGTAGGATAATCTCAAGGCTTGACTCAAACCCACAAAGGAGGGCTTTGGGATCTCGCTCCCATTGGGGAGTAACTATTGAAGCCTCCTTGTTTTTAGTAACAGTTAGAAGAACATCCCCTTCCTTAATTTTAAGATCTTTCTTCAAAAAACGACCCTTCAGCAGTCTCTTGATCTTCCCCTCGCTGGTGACAAGTTTGGGGGGACACTTAACCAGGGAGAGGCCTGTTCTTGAGGCACCAACACTATGTAGTATGTGGGCACACATATATATTCACTCACCACCACCCCCCATGAAATCCCAGGCACAGGTCAATACCTTGGCCAGTTCATCCACCAGCCTCTGGTAGCCGTCGCCGGCACTGACCAGCCCCAGGCTCTCCAGTCGGCGAAGGTTCCTCAGGACCCGGCGCTGCTTCTCTTCCAGTGGCAAGAGGGAGTGAGCTGTCAGTGAGCGGTGTCGTCGAAGAGGCTCTGGAGTCTGGGCCTCACAGGCTTCGCGTCTGCACATCAGTCGTTTGTGGGCAGCTTCCTGTGGGGCAGATACAGGAGGTCTGGAGGCCGGCCCCAAAGCCAGAGCAGGCCGGGGGCCTGAGCACTTCCTGGTGTTGTCAGGAGGTCCCAGAGCCCAGCTTCCAGCAGGGTGGGGGTGGAATGGGTCGTGAAGAACGTCCAAATGTAACATCAGCATAAAGACCTCATGGCTGGACATGGGGAGGAGAGGCCATGGGAGACCTGAACAGAAGCTGGAGGACTTCAGACACACAGGCTGCAACTTCCCAACCATGGAGTTCTGTGGTGGCGTTGGGGGCATTTCCGGACATGCCTCTGGCCCTCCCTTCCCTCCTCTGGGAAGTCCATGGCTTCACTCCTGTGGCCCAACTTGTCCCTAGACCCCTACCTGGAGACTGCCGTCTCCTCCTCCAGGCCTTTAAGCGGCCTGCCAGCACCAGCCCTTTGGCACTCAGAGGGCACGGAACTCAGGCTGATGGTCTGCAGAGCTCACGGTGGTTCAGTGGTGACTAGGGAGGTAGGCGGAGCGGGCTCTGCAGCCTGCCACGTGCGGGAAGGGCTGCTTTCCTCCCCTGTGTCTCTGAGTCAAGGGCAGGCCTGGGCTCTTCAGAGCTCCCATTACTGGGCAGTCCAGGTGTCTACTTATGGAAGAATGCGGTGGGGTCCCGGAAAGGAATCAGTAGTGCTCACGGGTGAGGTGGGGGGTAAGTAAGGTAGACCCTGGGGCTGGCTGGCTACTTACCTGCTCTCTGGACGCCGAGAGGGACAGGATCTCCTCAATGGAGTCCCCAGGGTGGAACTGCATGATGTCAGCCAACATCTGCTTGGTGCTGCAGGAGGGGTGTGATGGGGGAGAGGTGAGGGGCAGGGAAGGGTCATGACACAGGCTGGCCAGAGAGCTGAGACCTTGTCCCGTCCACATCATGGTTGCCCAGAGCACTGGGGAGGTGAGCAGCGTGTTGAAGAAGCGAAGGTGTTGTAAAAAGTCAGTGGAGAGAGCTGGGCTGGCCAGGCCTGATGGTACACAACTACTGTTGTCGCAAAACAGCTGTGCCCGCATCCCTCTGCCCACATGCCCTCCAAGATGGTCGTCCTTTGAGGGCTTGAGCTGAAGCCCTCTTGCTAGACCTTTGCCAGGTCAGGCGTCCCTCCTCCCGAGCCCCGAACACACAGCGCCGCCTCTCAGGGCGGCCCTTCGAGTGCTCACCCTTAGGTCCACCTGCCCCTGGGCCTTCCACAGCAGGACAAAGCCCCACACCCTGCTCGCTGGTTTACTGGGGGAAGAGATGAGCTCGAGGGTGGCCACTTGGTGATCTTTCTGCACAGATAGGCTGCTCTATCCCTGGGTGTCTCCTCACTCTCGCATGCTGGGGAAGAGCCCCTCCCATCTGACCACTGCTCAGCCAGCACAGGGAACTAGCCTCCCTGCTGCAACTCTGGGCAAGTCACTTACTCTGAGTTTCTTTCCTCAGGGGTAAAGCAGGGACACCAGCACCTACCTATAGTTCTTAAGATTAAATAATAATATAAAAAAGCACTTGGCAAAGAAAAAAGGCATTTATTTGGTTGACAGTACATGATACACAAATGTCCGTCATCAGAAATATACTAACTATCCCTTTGCCTTTAGTCACAACACAAAGCAGAAAGCCGTGGTGGTCAGAACGGCTGAGGGTGCAGCAAAGGGAAGGCCGTAAAGCTTCAGGAGAATGACGGCAGATAAGCGCCCAGGCGGAGGAGTGGCCGTCAGAGCAGGGCCGTCACCCCGGCCTGAGGAGCGACCCAGGTCCTGGGCCCGCGAGACTCTCACTCACCTCAGAAGCAGGCTCTGAGTGTCGGTATCGTTGGCGGCGGCTTCCAGCCCTTCAAACTTGTTGGTGAGTGTCAGCGACACTTCTAGCTTGCTCAGATCCACGCTCCCGTCTGCAGTTACCTTCTCCCCTGAGGCAGGATGAGCATGAGTGAGGCCATGCTATAGCCTCGGCACTGGCGCTGCTCCCCTGCCTCTCCCCCAGGAAGCTCTCCCCAGGCCCCTGGGCCCAGCCCTGTCCCCGAGCCGCGCCCTGGTGGAAGGGCGCTGCCCAAGAGCTTGCCCTTGCCTTCCTGGAGAGTACCTCCTCACCACCCGCCGCCCTGACCCTGAAGACAGGGGCTCGCACCCCTCTGAGCCTGCAGCTCCTGGCTCTCTCCTGTTTGTCCCCTTGCCCGGCTCCCTAAGCCGGCGTCCTCCTGTCCCATGGCTCCCAGGGTCCTCCTTGCCGGAGAACCCTGGTACCTCCATATCCACCTTGCATGGTTTCACTGGCCATTTGTGTGGTGGTGCTAGGTCCCGCTATTTTCTGTCCCTCTCTCCAAGTCAATCTGTGTCCATGACAGGATGGGAATGAGATGCAAAGGGGATGTGTGCAGTGAGCTGACTGGCACAGCCCCAGATTGGACAGACTCGAGAGGACCTGCTCACCTGCCTGTCCGCCCCTCCCCACCAGCACCCCCCAGTACCAAGAATGGCACACACCGAGGAGGTCAGAGACAGCCGGCAGCTCCCCAAGATCCTCCAGGAGCTCATGAAGGGGGTCGCGGTGATCAGGGGCAATCCAGTCCTGGTGCTCCAGCAACAGCTGCAAGAGAAGGAATAAAAGGGGGCACAGGGTTGAGGGTCCTCCAGAGCCATCCCCCCACCCCAGCGCCCCCCAGGTTCAGCCCCTCACCTTGTGCGTGTTGACCAACTCCCCTACAGTGATGTACACCATGGGCTTGGCCACGGCCACCATGTCTGTGTACTCGTCCATCGCAAAGCGCTCCTCGGGCTCTCGCACCTGGCAGGCTCGGCAGATGAACCTCCTGTCTCCAGAGGGAGGTGAATGAGGGGGGTAGGAGCCAGTTGCCCCCTCCCGCTCCTCCCCCTGGTCTATCCAGGGAATACTCAGGCCAACTCCAACTCTCCAGTTTGGGCACTGCCCTCTGGCCTGCCTTACCGCTCTCCCAGAGTCCCCCCTCTTCCTTCCAGGGCCCCCCTTCCAACAGTCTAGTCTCCAGCCCACTAACCACGCTTCGCTTGTCTACCTGTCTCCTCATGGATTCCAGGGAGGAGGAATAGGAAACCACGGGGAGAGGAGAGAGGGTTAGGGACGAATGGGCTGCCGGGATCCAAGACCTGAACTTGAGGTGCGTCTCCTCCAGGTAGTCATTGAGGACCCTCAGGTGCTGGCTCTCCCCAGAGAAGGCCTTTCCAGCCGCAGCATGCTGCAGAAGTTGAGCCACGGCCCCCAAAGCGTGGCGCTGGGGGGCTGCCAGGGCTCCGCCTGCTGCCATGGCCACAATGTCGAAGGCGTCGGGGGCCACCACCGCTGGGTTGAGGAACCGGTAGTACAGGAGGTTTCCTACCACCTGAGGATAGAGGACACTATCCCAGAAGCGCCCTGGGGCCTGCCCTGGCCCCATTCTCCCAGCGTAGAGGTTGGAAGGAACCATCTTGGCCAATCCTGTCATTTTACAGAACATACAGACCCAGAGCAGGCCAGCAACTTGCTCAAGGTCACACAGCAAACTGAACAGGAGCTGGGATTAGAACCCAGGTCTTGATAAGCTGTCTTCCCTGTGCGCTCATGCCTAGTTGCTTTTCCATCTGAAGCCCTGCTGGTAAGCCAGGGTTCATTTAAAGGGTAGAGGCTATTTATTTCATGGATTTCTATAGCATAGGGTTTTCTGTCCTTTCATCTCTGTCTGGGGATTCACTGGCCCCAGCAGGGGACAAGGGAGCTTAGGAGGTCAGGAGAGGGGGACAACACTTGCTTTATAGATGTCGCTCTCTGTGGCATTGGGGAACTTCTCTGTTAACGTTGTCTTCAGCACCTTGGCCACGTATCGCATCCCGTACCTGGGGACACACCGGGCTGTTATGGTCCTGCTCTGGCTATCAGCAGGCCAGAGCTGATAGTGCTTGCTGCCTCCCCTTCCTGGCTCCTAGCCATGCTCCAAGTGCCTCTGGTCTGCCTGAAATCCTGCCTGGTGCCAACATAAGACCAGGCACATCATTTAAGCTTACACACAGCCTTCCAACCTAGCCTGTGAGCCTCTTTGGTTTCCTCTAGTCTCTCCTGGGGAGCACCTCAGATCCCACCTTTACCCCGAAGCACCTTTAGCTTGTGCCTTGGACATCTGACACTCGCCTCAAAACCCTGTGCCTTTGAGAGCCCAGGAGACTGTGAGGCAACCCTGTCTGTCATCACAGACCCCCTTTGAGGGGCCTGGTTAGCGCTGGAGATGGGTACAGGGGAAACAAGGAACTGGGAGCGGAAGCTCCTGTCCTGACTCCACCACTACTAGGCAGAGACCTCCTCTTCAGCCATTCTTTCCCTTTTGTAAGCTTGCTTTCAATCTGGAAAATGGATTGATCACTCTCTGCCTCCTTCCTAGGTTTTGTGAGGAGCAGGTAAAATCACACCCCTTGAAAGTAATGTCTAAGGGTAGAGTGCTCGTCAAACATGCTAGACGTTATTATTGTTGTCATTACTGCTATTTTTATTATCCCTAGTATGGAGTGCTACCTATCCATTTAATTAAATCTGTTCTCAAGCGATTTCTACCTCCTAGGGTACCACAGATAGAAGCTGACAACTCCTTGTGTAATTTCCTTTGTTGGTCCTAGGACAATCCCTTCTGAATCCTAAATGTAAATCTTTAATCCAGTTTTCCAGGTTTGGGGCACTTTGAACTCTGTGGGTCCCTTCTCCAGCATCCCCATCTTGCTCAGCACTGATAAAGCTGGCTGGCTGATCGATGATCCAGATGAGGCCCAAATTATCAATGACTCTTCCATTCATTTGCTTTTCAGAAAACACGAATGACTAAATTTTAGGAAAGGAGACAACTAAAAAGTGCTCTACTGATTTGAAGAGTTTCTGAACTGAAGTGTCCTACTGTTTTTTCCTTTGCTCTCTGACGATACTGCGTCCTAGTCATCACTGGAGGTTCCCTTCTGGCTCCAGTGATGTCCTGACAGGCCACACAGATGTGTGGGCTGTGTTCCAGCTCACAGTCCTAGCAGGGCTTTCAGCCACCCTCTGTCCATCTCCTGGAAGCCCACTAAGCAGCCCTGGCCCCGCTTCCCTCCCTCCTGCCTCACTGGGGAGGGCTGTTACACCTACGGAATTTGGTCTACGGAGGATATGATGGCTGCAAGGAACTTATCCGTTATGGCGAGGAGATTGCGAAGGGAGATGTCCAGCCGTCTCTGGACCTCAGGGTGACTCAAGGCTTGCTCTGGGGTGACATCATAGGGGAGATGGCTGTAACCGGAAAGTGACAAGGTGTCAGCCAGAGAGCCCTCCCTTAGCCTCCCCTCCGGGAGGGTTACCTCTTAAATTCTTCACAACAATGCCTCATTTGTATGTGAAAAGGGCAGTCAGTAAGCTTAGGGGAACCAGGCCAGGATAAGAAAGGACTCAGGGAATGGGAGTGGAGAGAGAGTGGAAGAGGAGTTAGTTGGGGTGCCCACACAAAGGTGGAAGAGGGTAAGAGGGCATGGAGAAACAAGGAAGAATCCTAAGAAACTGGAGGAAACCAGGGTTGCTCCGTGCCCAGTATTTGGTAGTTGGGGTGACAAGTAAGGGGGACCTCGTAGTCCCCCACCTGAAGCCTCATGCCACCCAGAGAAGGGGCCAGTACTCCCTCTTTCAACAGTTTCTCCACTTCCCTAGTTCCTGTGTGCCTGAGTAACTCTCAATCTATTAGGGCCAGCTTATTTCTCCCACTGTCTCATTTGCCTGTTCACCTGTTCAACTGTAAATGTGAATATTCATCTATTCCCCTATCAATAAGGAGTCCATATTTCAACTCTTAGCAAACTTGATATATCATTTGCAAGCAATGACATAGCAATTAAATACATTTGCATATTCATTCTATGTTAAGCACACCAGGTCTGGTTTCATTTATATTAGTTTCATGTTAATTACTAAGGGGGTGAAAAGGCTACCATACATCCTATAGGGTTGGTGCCATATTTGCATAAATCTGCATGCTCATTTATATCCCACCTTCAAAGCACACCAAGTTTCCCCAATGAGATCCAAGACTAAACTGATCAAAGAGAGCTCTCCTTGCCACACCCTCCACCTCACCTGCGCTGTCCAGTCTGGGCCTCAGTCTGGTTGATCCAGCTCTTGTAGAGGTGGACAGGGTCTGTGTGGACGCTGAGCAGCTTGTCTTCCAGCACATCCTGGATAACCTTGCCCAGGATCTCCCGCAGAGCACTCTGTCCCCGCCCATTACGGTAGAATCTCACCACCAGTCTCACCACTGTAGGGTTGCCAGTCACCATGTCCTGGGGCTGATCCACCTTTGACCTGTGAGTCAAAAGGCCATTGAAGCTGGTCTCCTGCCTCTGGAGGACAAATAGTTGCTTTCCTTCTTTGAGATTTTTGGCTCTTCATACCCTGGTGTTGTAACTGGGTGCTCCCTAGGAGAAGGGAAGTTCCAGGTTCCCTGCCCCACCCAGAAGGAAGGGTGGAACTGAGCAGAGAAAAAGGAGAGAGAAGAAGAGAGAAGGAGGGCAGATGGAGAAGGAGACCTAAGGAAGCCACATGGAGCAGCAAACATGTGATGAAGAAACCGGGCTTGTTTCCTGACCCTGGACTGGTTAAGGCAGATGTGG
>NW_004567141.1:5448509-5472338 GCF_000260355.1 Condylura cristata
ATATATATATATATATATATATATATGTATATAAAATAAGTCTTTTGGTTCCATTTCTATCTTCAAACCTCAATAAGCTGTGGCCTGGTGAAGGAGCCAACAGTGGTGTCTCTGAGCCCATGCTCTTCCCATTCCTTGGCATCTGGAAAACCTACTTGATTTCCTCCTGGAGTGCGGTCTTAAACAGCTGGAGCAGAAGGTAGGCCTCGCGGCGGTTGGAGGCATAGTTATACAGGCTGAAAATCACTGACTCCATGAACTTGGTGGTTTTGTTCTGTGGCATCTGGAAAATCAGCTTGGCCAGATAGATAGGATGAGTCTACAGGGGAGACAGAAACGGCTGATAGTGTATCTCAAGGACAGCCATCAAGTAAAGACAGGCTTTCCAGTGGAAACTTGGGCTGGACAAAGCACTGTCCAATTGTCTCAGGGGTGCAGGAGACAGTCCAGACAAATGGAAGGAGGCAGTCTTTCTTCCTGGGGTCTAGGCATTAGGATTGTGGGAAATGATACTGTAACAGGGTGGTGCCCTGTAACAATACCTTACATGGAGACCAAAACACAGCCATGAAGGCCTCAAGGTCCCAGACCCTGAGGGGTTGGTGGGCATCTTCCGAAGTCCTCTGCTCACCTGGAGCAGGTACAAGAGGTGTTGGTAAGCTTCCAGTTTCTGCCGTTTCTCTTTACTCAGAGACTTTAACCCCTTCTGTTTGTCCAGAACCATCATATCCGACAGCTGTTCCTTATTCTTTTTGGTCAGCTTTTTGCAGTGGGAGACCACCTCCTGCCAGGTGGGGGGAGCAGATACACAATTAGTCCAGGCTAGCACAGAACATAGGGTCTAGAACCAGCATATTGAAAAACCAGAGCTTTCAGCTATTCAAGGCATTCAAGGCATGAGCCAAAGGAGGTAAGTGGCCCCAGGGTGAGGAAGGGCCCTTCCAGCCCTGAGCTTCCCTCTGCACCTCTGCCCTCCAGCAGGAGTTCACAGGAACAATGGGTTTCCAGGCTGACACATCTTGTCTCTTTGTTTTTGCTATTTCTTATTTGACTGCTGTATAAATTTCAGGAGGAGATAGCACTGTATCCCTTCTATTCCATCACTGCTTGTTGGTGTGGTAATTCACAATTTGAGGAGTTGCATATCTGTCTACCTCTGGCCCAGTGAGGTGGGCGCACTCATTATTTCCAATTTAATGGGAAAATGGACTCAGAGGTTAACAGCCACAGGCTCATACAACAAATCAACAGAACCAGGAACTCCAATTTTATTATATCTAGGGCTCTTCCTACTTATCATGTGCCTCCCAAAGTTACTGGAAGTGCAGAGAATCACTTTAACAAGGAACTGAGCCAGGTGAAAAAACCCAGATATTTAAAAAATATTTGGTTAGCAACCAGAGAGTGGCCAGCATTCCCTCTCCAAAGGCAGGGAGACCAGGGTCACAGGCCCCTCACCTGGAGTGTGATCCGGTTCTTTACCAACAGGCCAATCTTGATGTCCATGAGGTTGAGGTCCTGTTCCAGTTGCTGATTGGACCGGATCTTCCTGACTACCTCTTCCTGAAGCTTCAGTAGCTCCGCCTCGGCCAAGAAGTCCTGCTGGCTTTGATTTAAGAGGTGGGCGAACCTGCGCACCACGCTGAGAGGGGGATGGGACATGTGGACTGGCAGGGAGAGAAGGGCATCGGGATTAGGCATGCCCGCCCCGGAGCGGTCCTTACCACCTCCTGACCCTTTTCCCCACGGTCAGTTCCCATTCCGCTTGAGGCCGGCACAACCCAAAGCCAGTTCTGTTCTAACTGGTTTTACTTACAGTTAGAGGGCAGTGGGTAGCCTCCCTGCTAGTTCTGTTCCTGGCCTCATAACCAGGTAGGACATAAGAACTGTCCTCCCTTACTCCTGAATTCACCCCAACCTGGACCTACCCATACATCAGAGTCAGCCTAAGGTCCCTCTGATGATCCCCAACTCTGATTTACTCCTCGCTTCACCCCAAGTTTGCTTCCACCTATCCGCCTCTGCTCAGCCATGCCTGTGCCACACCATCTGCCTGTCGGGAGGGGGCAGTGGGTGGCAGCAGGCAGAGGAATGCTCAGGCTTTATAATGCAAGGAGGTCGGATCTACTGGTGAGTCTCCTTCAGCCGTTTGTAATGGGTATCCGATGAAAGTAAAGCCTCTGAGTGAAGCTACAGGAAATAACAATGAAATAATGAATATATATAATTCGTGTACTATGAGACAGAAAACATTCTAAGTGCCTTAATTATTTAAAACAAGCCTATGAGGTCAGTATATTATAATTTACTGATGAGATCACTTAGGTAAAGAGAGGGTAGATCACTCGAGATTGGGGAGATCAGCTGTTGTGAAGAGAAGAGGGCCCCAGAGGCCAGAATATTTCCCCAGTTTGTAAGTATTCTGCCCTACTCTCTGTTGAACCCACGAGGTCACAGACACACAGATAGATAGGAAAGCCCAGGCCATTTTTCACAACCCAGAGGAGAGAGCAGGCAGCTTACCTAAGGCCCTGTAGTCACCCCGGGCTTTCCTGGCTCGGAAAAATGCCTGGATCTTTACAATGGCATTGACCTACCATGAACACAGATGGGAAAGGGTTTCCGTTTGCCCTAGCCTTGGTCTTAAGGTTGAGTGTGGGGACAGGAGAAGCAGGTTGAGACTCACATTCTTCTGGAAGTAGCCCAGACGCCTCCGGTATTGCCTCCGGGCTGCCCACATGCGGGCCCATGCCTGGATCTGGGAGGAAACAATGCTGCCTCAGCGCTCTCAGCTCAGGGCCTCTCAGTCCCAGACCAGCTCACCATCTCCGAGGAGATGAGAGGGCTGAACAGTTGTTCTCATAGGGCTTGTCAGGGGACAGAATCCTGCCCAAGCCATGATAGCTACCTTGATCACGGCATCCACGTTTGCCTTTAAATACTGCAACCGTTCTAGATAAATCTTCCGCTGCCTGTAGCCCCGCCAATGAGCCTGCACATCAAGAGAGAAAAAGAGATAACCTTAGTTGGTCCCTGCTAGCCTGAGAGGCTTATGGGGAAAGCATGGAATTTCCAGGGAAGGGGGCAGGAGTAGGGGCAGAATTAGAGTGGGAAGAGGAAACTGGCCCTGTTCTCAAGGAACTTCTGACTTTATGCGGGAGCCCAAACGTGCACATAGCCAACCTCATTGCTCTCTGCCCCACTCCCTGGTCTCAATGCACATGTGAACACGTGCAAACACACACCACACAAACACATACCCCACACTAACCCACACCTCCTCACAGAAACTCAACTCTAAGACACAAACTTCAAAGATACTAAGAAAGCATACACCCACTCATCATCTTTACCAAAGCATGTGCTGGATCCCCCAAAATACACTCACACACCCCTATAGCGACCACCCCCACACTATCACACAGAAGTTTTTAGGGGTACACCATGGCATAGAACTACCACCATTTCTGCCAGCAGCCATCTGGGCAGCGGTCTCACTACTCACACTTCCCTTTACCACTGCACCGCCCAGCTGGAAGCAAATCTTCCCAACAAGGTCCCCAGTAATTCATTGTCAGTCAGTGGCCTCTCCTCAACTGGTGAGCTGCAGTCAGAATTTCCCATAAATCGTGCCCTTTGTTCTCTAAAATATACCTCATGGCTACCTTTCAGCATGACCTCCTTCCTAGGAACCACCCAAGTTTGTGTGAATTTAATTTTCTAAATCACCACTTGGACCATTTCTCTTCCATAAGTTCTCAATGATTGGTCCCACACTTCTAACTTTCTACTGGCCCCTTAGCTTTTTAAAGGATTCTAGTGGGAATGGACATTTCTCCTAAGCATATCAATGGTTAACTACCCCTAAACCTGCTTATGCCCATCCTTGCCCCAGTGCCACCTCTACCCACCAAATCCTTCCCACTTCTTAGGGCCCACCTCAAATATCCCGTGTGCTCAGGCTCCAGAGGGTAATCGACCCCACACCTTCGCAGTTTGGTGAATGACAAGCATCTGCTTTTGGCTGGTTAATCTCCCAGCCTGTCCTCAATCTAGCTCCCCTGGCCAGGCTGTCCCCTGGGGTTCCGAGTGTCCCTCTGCGGGGATAGGAGATGAGTGAGGCAGCTTGGCCCCAAGCACCAGCAAGCCACCTTGGAGCCTAGGAGTCAGGAAACCCCATTTTCATGCCTTTCCTCCTCATTCCTTCCTCTCCTACTCCAGGTGTGGCCTGACATGCCCTTGCGGGCTGGAGTGAAAACAGAGGGGTCCTGCCCACCACCACTGGGTGCTCCCTGAAAAAGGACCAATCTGGACTGGTTAGAATTCAAGACTCTAAATGGGGTCCCAGTCAGGGTCAGAACTTTTAGGAGAGATTAAATCTCAGCACACCCACATGGCCTCATCTCTGACTCTTACTTCCCCAGGGGAGGGCAGGTAGCCTGAGGCTCTGGCCACCGCCCACTCTGGACCTCCCAGGACCCAGGCAGAGCCCCTACGGCTCCTGTATTGGTAGCAACTGTGCCCTCTGAGTCCACCGCTCTCCTACCCCTGCTGTGGCTTTTCTGCTCCCTAGAATTGGTGTGATACTCTGGCCTGTGACCAGGAGGGAAGAATCCAATTTAGACCACCTTGTGGTGAGTCTTAAGGTCTCGCTTAAGTTTTGGGACCAAAGCTCCACAATGTAACATTTCATAGCGGCTACCACCAATGGTGCTTACTGCACTGAACGCTGCTAGTAATTTTCCTATTTGACCGCCCTAATGAGCACACGAGGCGAGTGTCACCATTCTGAACGAGGAAATGAGTGTTGGAGAGAGCTGAAGGGCCCCACATCAACTGACCTGGAAGTGACAGGACTAGGGGGCAAACTCCAATCTCTGAGCCCAAAGCCTGAGCTCTCAGTCACCACCCTGCATGCCCCAGGTTATAAGCGAGTGTTTGCCAATCTTAGCTGGTATAGCTGTGTCCCTTGGGGTTCTCTGGCATTATCTTTATGTCCCTACTGTCACAACATCAAACATAACTATATTCCAGGTCCTGATGGGGGAGAGAGGATGTGATCGCTCCTCTGTATGTCTCACACACACCCTCCACTTGGCATTTGCTCAGTTCCAAGTGGCAAACTTCGCAGACACCAGGCATTTGGAGAGGTTTATTAAAGTATCTTTAATCTGCCAACATCCCTCCGAGGCCCTCGGGGTCCTATCTAGCGGGGGAGCTCTCCATTTGTCCCTCCTGCCTTATGGAGTGTCCAGGCTGAGGCCTATCTTCCCAGTTGGCCTCCTGTGCCATTCACTGGGAGGCCAGTCCTGGAAGCTCTGATGGGCCATCTGAAGGCTAGACGAATGAAAAAGGAAAAGGCTAGCTGGAGAGGAAAAGCGGAAGTTCTTTCCCTAAGTGATTTTTTTCTATAAAGTTTAACCACCAACAGCTTTTCACTATTTTTTTGGCCAGAAGTTCTTCTAGTGTCTAACCCTGGTGTCTTAGTAAATCAGATTCCACTTCGCAGCCCTTACGCTCTGGATGGCGGTGGTGACGGCGGCGACTAGAACTTCACTGTCCTTGCCTGCCCGCAAGGCACTGCAGACATTAACTCACTTAAACTTCATTACAGCCCAATAAGGTAGCTACTAGAATTTCCAGAGGAAACTGGGCCAGAGTAAGTCATCTGTCAAGGTCACACAGCTGGGATTCAAACTCAGGTAGTCTGGGCTCCAGAATCCACTACTAAGTTCAGAGACCAAAGAAATCTCCCTAACTGCTCTTGGCAAAAGGAAGTAGGGAGGACAACCTGAAGCTCGGGTTCGCTCGGCCCTAATGACGCAGAAAGCCAGAGCCTGCTACCTGGACTCTTATGACTGCGGGGAGCCAGGTCCTCAGAAAGTGGGAACGTTCAGCAAATCTCTGCCGAGACAGGAAACCACGGAGGCGGGCCTGGAGCCGGATGACAAAGTCGACGTTGGCCTTCCAGAGCTGCTGGCGGTCATGGGCAGCGGTGACCTTGGTGATGGCAGACTGTGGAGGCACGAGAGAGGGCCTGTGGCACCCTGACAGGCGGGCTTCTCCTGGGGCGCCCTCCGTGCCCTTCCTTCCTGGCAGGGGCCCTGCCAACCTGGATCTCCTCCCGTGTCAGATGGGAGGTGTTGAGGCGGCAGCCAAGGGGCTGCTCCCAGGTCCCTTGGAAGGTCTGCAGATGGAAGTAGTATGTGGTGCCATCCTTCAGGTCATGTGGAACCCAGAAAGCTACGTCCCCTAACAGAAGCAAAGTAAGCAGAGGAGACTAAGAGGAGGCAGGAGGTGGCTGGGGCAGCCGAGAAGCAGAGGACCAGGCTGGGCCCTTACCTGGGCAGTGCTTCTTTGCCATGATATCTTCTAGGACTCGCTGGTAGCCGCTAGCACAGTTGGGAACCACCCCTCGGAGGGCCACAGCAGGGTTCCTCAGCACGCGCTCTGTCTGGGCTGCCTTGCCCTCTTTGATGGCCTGATTGATGGCAGCCACGCCGAGAGCCACTGACAAAGCATCAGGAGGGAGCAGTCAGTCCCTCCCTGAGTTCCTCCCGCAGGCCCCGTCCTGTCCACTGGGGAGAGATTCAGAGGACATAAAAACACCCCATCTGATGGAGGGGACAGGGTACTATTCAGGAAGGACACAGACACAGATGAGAAGCAGCAGCAAGCTGCTGTGCTAGGAGGAAAAGTGGCAATAAAGGAAGTCTGCCTGGAGGGGGCGGCAGGGGTCGGGGTCTGGCAGAGACATCAGCTCCCATAGAAACTCAAAGGCAAGATATGGGCAGAAAGCCTCAGCGCAGCGTCTCAGGTGAGTGAAGTCCAAGGAAGGTGGCAGAGGCAATGTCGCACCTCTGTTCCAGTCACTCAGCAACAGGCCGGGGGGCCTCAGACTCAGCTCACGACCGCACACTGTGCATGTGTGCTCACCCTGTCTACTCTCCTCAGAGCCGACCCCTCCCCTCCCGCATGCAAGACTAAACCTCTGACCAGAGCTGAGTGTGGGACCCCAAATCAAGCCATTAGTTGAAAATGGGACAAAATTCTGCCCACCACTCGCTGTTACACGCTCCCATCGTGGGGGAAAGCACAGGTAAGGCCATGGCCTTCGGCTCCCAAGGTTTTCTGCCCAGCAGACCCACAGGAACGCCACCCTTTAGTCCAAGCAGCAACCTTTCTGTTCTGCGGCTGGAGGGGCATTGGAGGTGACTGCAAGGCTGCCTGATTAACTGGACTTCTGCTGAGCCCACCTCCGGCCCTCCCCTCTGCTTCTGGCGCCGCTGCTGGCCACTTACTTCTCTGAGCTGTTTCAGTATCCCGGTTGGCTCTAACCACTTCTTGGCGGATCTCTTCCAACCAGAGCACAGCCCCAGGGTCCCCCGTCACCTGGTAAATCGAGAGGAGAAAAGATGAGCATCCAGTCTGGTCTCTCCAGATGCCGAGGTCCTGCTGCTCAGAGGAACCAACCTGCAGGCCAATAATGTGAGCCACAGGGACAGCACCTTCACCTTTGGCCTGCTGCCAGGCCTACAAGCTTCCTTTCTACCCTACGTTCAGGCCAGCCCAACGTCAACTCAGCTTGTGCACAGCATCCCCAGAACTCTTTTAAGCCCTCAGCATCCACCTTCTCAACAGATCACTTTCTGCCCTGTGTCTCAGCATGGACCAAGTAGAGCCCACATAGGAGGCTCCCCTGACCCACCCCTGGTGCCCGGTCCTTATGCCTTTCATGCGGAATGAAAGTTCATAGCTTTTTTTTTGGAAGTTCATACCTTGTAAGGCTAATTTTGACCCTGACTTTCTCCTTCCCATCCATGCTTTTGTACTGGGGGCGATTACAAGTGGCCATGGGTCAAGTGAGCCCTTACCTGCAACACTGACAGGCCAGATCCCGCTCTTATCTTACCTAACCCCAAATCCTCACTGGACCCCTCCCAACTCACTTCAGTAATGGGCTTTCTGAACTAACATTTTTTCAGATTTTAATTTATGTGGCCTTCTTGGTGGCACAAGGGTTTAAAGAGCAGAGCTATGAAGCTACCACCAGCCACTGCAGCAGAAGTTCAACTCCCAGCTAGGGGGTGACCCACATGGCACAGCAGACCCCTCCTGTCTCACTTGCTATTCCCCTCAATCTGCCTGTTCTGCTTCTCACTCTGTCTCTTGTGAATCCTCTAACCCACCACACCTGTACCCCAGTTCTTGTATGCATCAATAAATAAATCTTTTTTTTTTAAAGATTTATTTATTTATTCATACAGAACTGGGGTACAGGCCAGAGATGCAGAGGGTGAGAGGCTTCACCAGAGACAGAGTGGGGAGCAGAACAGGCAGATGGACGAAGTACACTGCTGAGGGGAGCAGCGGGCGGGTCAGGAGAGGTCTGCCACGCCATGTGGTCACCTCCAGGCCAGGCGGGAATCGAACTCATGCGGAAGTGGCTTTAGCTTCTTAGTGCTGTGCTTTAACCCGCTGCACCACCAGGGAGGGCCAATAAATAAACCTTAAAAAAAAATCCCCTAACTCTCAGATAAGTTCATTATCATCACTTGCTTGCAGGTGAGGGTAATGACACAGAGAGTAGTGAGGAACATGAGCAGGGTTTTAGGCCACCTCAGCCCTCAACCAGACTCTGCTGTCACACGCTCAAAACCCTGTCACAGTTTGAAGCATCTGATTCTACCTTCATCTGAGGAGGTAGGCAGTGTTTTACGGATGGATAAGTAGAGCTCAGAGATGTTAGGGTATGTTCAGGTCACATGGTCACTAAGTGGCAGAGCAGTAAACCCAGCTGGGTTCTGTCTCAGGCCTTTGTTCTTCCCACACACGGCCCCCAATGTCCTCTCTGGGCTGGTAACTGGAGCTCTGTCCAGGGCTTTGGCAATGGGAGCCATCAGCCCCTATTAGATCAGAACCCCTCTTGCACCCCACCCTGGGGAGAACCTATTGCCCTGGTGTTCTCCCAGGATGCAAACTGGGTACAACTCTGTCCACATGGGATGTTCTTTTGCTCCGAGGACCAATGTGGCTAGTGCAAGCTTCACCTGTGCCTTCTGCCTTTTGGCTGCCACAAGGAGGAGATGGTACCGAGGGCCAACAGGGAGGCTGACACCATCCAGGCCGGCAGTGGGAAGCAGCAGGGCAGAGAGAGTCTTCTCGGGGCTGTCTTGGTCCAAAGCTTCATTGATGAGGTTGACAGCAAGGACCTCTGGGAAAAAGAGCTAGTGGGCAGAGGGCCCAGACTTATGCCTAAAGGATAGGGCTGCCCATTTTGGGCTGTGCTCCCCAGGCCCTGCCACTCACGATTGGTCTCTTCCTGAACAAGGGCATTGACCTGGCTCACAGTGGTCTGTAGGTCGTTCCAGCTCAACATGATTCCATCTATTCCACGCACCTGTCGCAGCTTCACCAGAGCATCAAAGTAACTGGCAGCAGGGTGAGAGAGTGCGATAAGCGGTACAAGTATGTCAGACAGAAATCAGGGAACTTCTGAATCACTGCCCTCGCTTGGCCTCCACAACACCATACGCTCTTGGTGCTCTTCTCACCTCACAGGTGTTCTAATCCCCCTCACTGCTAAATACCAGAGCACCCCCTAGGCTCAGCCTGAGATCTTGCTCACTCATATTCTAGGTGATCTCTCCCAATCTCATGGCCTGAATCATGTTCTAATGACTGCCAAGAGCACACTTCCAGAGCATTCACACATCTCAGCTGCCTCCTCGGATCTCCTTGTGAGGTGCTTTTAACAGCTCACAGCTCGACTCCTGGTTTCCTGCTTGACCTGTGTCTCCCATGTTCTTTCCCATCACAGTGAATATCCATTACAGTCTCTCAGCCAAAAATCTCAGCGTCACATCCAACTCTACTCTCTCACACCCAGATCCACCACATAACCAAATGGCTGTCAGAACATACCTAAAATCCACCTCCTCCTCACTGCCTCTGCCACTACCACCCTAGGCAAGCGTCTATCATCTCTCCCCGATTACTCCAACAGACACCAAACAGGTCTCCCCAACTCTCCTACACAGCAGCCGGGGGTCCTGTTAAAAGTAGTCAGATCCTCTCCCTCCTTGCTGAGAGCCCTCCCCTGGCATCCATCCTCAATTGGAGAGAAAGCCATGGGCCACATGTCGGGGCTCAACTACCTCCTCTCCCGTTCTTCTCCCTTCCACACTCCACCCTGCCACGTGGCTACCTGGCATTCTTAGAACACACCAAGCTGACTTCTTCTCAGGGCCTGTGTCCCAGATAGTCTCATGGCCATCACCTATGTTTTCTATGTCTCTCTAAAGTGACTCCCTTCCTTCCCACAGCCACTCTGTGTAAAACGGATACACCATGCCCCCCTTCTTCAATCCCTTTGTCATGTTATTTTCGCCACAGTGACTCTTCTCTTCTACTCATCTGACTTGTTTTTTTGTCTGTTTCCCTCAACTAGGTTTGTTTTTTTGTCTGTTTCCCTAACTAAGTTTGATGAGAGCAGGAACTTTGTTTTGTTCACTGTTGTTTCCCAGCACTCAGAATAGTATCTGGCATGTGAGTGGGTGCTCAAGCCTTCACATGAAAGAATGAATAAAGAGGACAGGGGAATAATGACCGTGAACCACCCACTCTCAGGAAAAACCATAGGCCGGCAAACAGGCCCGGAGGTGGGCTGGTCCAAGAGCAGGGCCTCACACAGAAGATGAATCTCCAGCCAGCGCTCGGAGTCTTGGCTCCATTCCTGCCATCCCCCCTCTCTCAACACGTGGCTAAATCCTTCTCACCGCTGAGCATTGTTTCCTTCCACTTCAGCCAGGCCAGTGGCAGGGTTCACCAGACTGCTCCAGAAGCCGCTGGCATCCCTGGCCTCCAGGGCCTGGTTAATCAGGACCACCGCTGAGAGCATTTCTACAGCCACAAAGAGCTCCTCCTGGTCAAGCTCCTGTGATGGAGGAGAAGCCCAACCAAGGGGGCTGGTGAAGGGCCTGCCATCCCGACCCTAAAGCTCCCCCAGGCCCCAGTGTCTGCCCCCAAGCCCACATTCATGATTCATTCACTAACAGTTACTATACTGGACACTTGGGAATGGCTTACTGGGCGCTCAGTGTATTTCATGTTTCACAGGTGAGCCCGTACACACCTGTGATGTAAATGAAACCTGACTGCTCAGTTCTAGAGCCCACACTCAGCCAGTGGGCTCTACCAGTCTTTTTCTAGTCCCACCCACACATCTAGAAGCTCCTGGGCCTTCGGAGAGGAAGTGAAAGCAGGCATGTCCACACTGTCCCAGCGCCAGGCCTTGTCCTTTTCCCTGCCCAGTCTTCTCCTTTCCAGGCAGCTGCTCTGCTGCTCCCTCTATCTGGAGTACCGTCCTGTCCTATACAAACAGAATGCTGCAAATAATAACAACAGCTAAGACTTAAACCCAGGCTTGTTTCTAAGCACATGTTAACCCATCTAGCTCTTACAATAACCCTATAAAGTAAGTATGTTACTGTTTTCAGTTGACATATGAATTGAAAGTACATGACTTGCTCAAGGTCGCAAAGCTAGGCAGCAGCAGAGTCAGAACTTGGGTGGTTCTGGCTGTAACTTCCACAACCTTAGTCACTATGCTTTACCTCTTAGTACTTATTTTATGTCTCCTCATCATAAACTCTGGTCTTGCGACTATGCCCTCCCTGAGGGCTGTGCCTGGGGTCAGTGTGCTATAAGGGCCTGCTGTGGGGATGACTCTCTACTGAGTCTTCTCTCTTCCAGGAAGCCTTCCAGATTTACTCCTAGTTCCTTGCCCGCCATTTTCCTGGTCTAAATTCTTTCACTTACATCATCTACTCTTCCCTCTCTGGGTCCTCAGGTATACTGGGAGTTCACCTGGGAGAGACCTGTCTCCTCACTGCCAGGGAAGCTGTGTGGACAGGGCTGAAGTGGGACAGCAGAGCAATTACTTCAGTACCTGCAGTATGTCTGGCTCTGTACTCACTCCCTTCTCTGTAGGACAGCTACTCTAACTCACTTCTAGTCACAGCAGTGTTGGGAAAGTTACTTAACCTCTGCATCTCAGTTTCCTAATCTCTAAGAGAAACAATAACACCTTACAGGGTTCTTGTAAAGATTAAATGAGAGTGTAAAGCAGTGTTTGCTCAGGGTATTGAGCAATACACACAGGATGGTAGCCCTCCTCCCGACCCTAACTCCTGCCATCATGCGAGAGCGCTCCCGAGGCTGCTATGGACAGGACTGATCCCTGCTCCGGAAGCCAAGAGCTAAGCCCTCATTTCTGTGGCTTACCCCCTCCTGCTGCTTCTGGAGCACTGCCAGCTCCTGCTGGTACAGAGTTGAGGCAAAGGGGTATACCGGAGGCAGCTGGGCTTCAGGGCACATCAGCTCCTTCACAGTCTCAGCAGCCACTCCCCTCTGGATGGCCCTATTGATCCTCTGTACAGCCCAGAGCACTGCAGAGGAGGAGAGAGGCTATACTGGCCATTCAGTGCCATTTCTACTCTAGGCCCAGTAGGTTCTGATGGGGATCACGAGGGGAAACAGCTTTGCAATTGCTCTTGAAAACTGTTCTGACAGGTTAAAAATGTTTTTCTTTTCTTTTTTTTAAAGATTTATTTATTTGTTCATACAGAACTGGGGTACAGGTCAGAAGCTCAGGGGCGGCGAGAGGCTTCACCAGAGACAGAGTGGGGAGCAGAACAGGCAGATCTACGAAGTACACTGCTGAGGGGAGCAGTGGGCGGGCCAGGAGAGGTCTGCCTCGCCATGTGGTCACCTCCCCGGCAGGCGGGATTCGAACTCATGCAGAAGTGGCTCCAGCTTCTCAGTGCTGTGCTTTAACCAGGGAGGGCCTAAAAATGTTTTTCTAATGTCAAGGAGGGTCTTCCCTGGTGGCGCAACAGGCTAAAGCGCAGCACTATGAAGGTGGCTGCAGCTGCTTCAGTGCGAGTTCGGTCCCTGCCCGAGGTGAACCACATGGCATGGCAGATCTCTCCTGTCTTGCCCGCTGCTCCCCTCAGCAGTGTACTTCATCGGTTGGCCTGTTCTACTCCCCACTGTCTCTGGTGAATCCTATCACTACCCTTGCACCTATGGTCTGTACCCCAGTTCTGTATGCATAAATAAATAAATCTTTGAAAAAATATGTCCAGGAGGAAAAGGGGCTGGGTAGCTTTAAGAAGACTCTTTGAAAAGCAATCTAGCAGGCTTAGAAGCTGAGTAACTCAGCAGGTACCCGGAGTGACATCACAGGGTAGTGAGCTCCTAAGGAGGTGAGAAATAGATTGACAGGAGGCTATGGAAGGTAACTAGATGAAGATAGTCAAGAGGTTCTAGGGATGCACGGAGGTAAAAAGAGCTAGCATCAAAAAGCAAAGCCATTTGGGCTGTAAAGGGACAGAATAAATTAAAAAGGGTCACAGTGCATCAATGTAGTTTCAGCTGCCAAGCACTAGGTCTTACAAAATACCAAGCAGATAGGGTCACTGGCACCAGGGAGCACACATCGACTGGGGAGAATGAATACAAATACCTTAGAGCCCTGCTGCCTCTGCTGCGAGGTGCTTCCCCCTCCCCAAATGCTAGGGCAGTGCAAGGGAGGAGGGATTCCAGTGGGAGCGAGTAGGATGACTTCACAGAGGAGGAAATATTGCAGGCAGCTCTGGAGGAAGTTTTCAGTAGCTTCCGACAGGTGAAAATGTGGGAGAAGCAAAATCCAGAGGACTAGAGACCCGGTGGTAGGAGGGCTAGGGGCAGGCTCTTGGGCTGAAGAGAAGGGAGTGGGGAGAGCTCAGGAAAGGTCTTATTAAAGCCAACAATAAATAATGACGAGCCCCCAAGGTCTGAAGATATTCAACAAAGAAGGTCAATCAGATCTGTGCTGGAAAGATGACTTTGGCGCAGCTGTGGGAATGAGCTAAGCGACACGGCGGGCAGTTCCTCAGGAGTGCCGGGGGGCCATGCAAGCTGAAAAGAAAGTCCTGGCTAAGGCAAACGGTTACTGAGCGACGTCAAAGCTGACAAGTCAAAACCAGGGAAGCAAGCGCAGCAGGTCTGGTGGCCACAGGCTACTGCATGGGGCCTTTGCACCCCTCTCTCCTCTCTTGCTCCCTAGGAGGGAGGCAATCACTGACTCACATGCTGTTAGTAAGAATTATATTTCTATACAGCGTTTTTAAGGAAAACAGTTGGATCAGGAATTTTTCTCTCATCTGAGAGATCAATACATTTCAGACCCCACAGAAAACTGCTGCAGGCTAAAACTGCCAAAATACAAGGGAGTCGCCTGGAAGGAAGCGGCATGCCCAGGAGTCCAGCCTGGACAGTACTGATTTCCATTATCTCTAAGGCCATGATGAACCAGTCTGCAGTGTCCCTCCAGGACACTGAGAGAGCCAGGAAAGAGGCACACCCCCTAGGGGAGGAAGCCCTCGCCAGGTGGAGGTCAGGCGGCGGTTTGCATTGTGTCACACAGAAGCTGGCAAAGGGTCCAAGAGCCAGTAAGAGTCTAGAACTGACTTACTGGCTTGCTCCTGATCACCCTTCATGTTGGCTGCAGTCACACCATCTTGGACCTCCTCCTTTTCCAGAAGCTCCTCCAGGCCCAGCTCCTGAAAGAGGGAAGCTTGCAGTAGAGAGGATCCTCCTGGGGCGCTGACCTGCTCCAGGAGCTGCCAGCAGGAGCACTCAGCCCCACCACTCACCCTCCTGCAAACCTGCTTCTCCCCTTTAGGCCAATAAACCTGGCGCACCGGCTCTACTAACCAGTCTCTAACCTCAGACTTTTATGATTTAGCAAGGTCTGAAACAACATAGGTACCACAAATGTAGAATGTCAAGGAGAGAGAGAGTTAGTAGCACTGAAATCAGACTGCTAAGTTGAGGAGCCAATTTAGCAATGGGGGAGCTTGTCACTGCCTACTAGAACCCCTCCCTCCCCCATCGCCAGTAAATCTGAAAGACTCTCAGGGGAGAAGCTGATCAGTCCAGATTACTGGGCTTTGGGGTAATCTAACCATTTATTTACTTACTTGTTTTGTGACTCCCCTGACCTAACCATTTAAACGTGTCATCAGCACTTACTGAATACCAAGAACTGACAGTGGTAATGCTGGAAGAAGAGCCCACCCGTCTTAGAGGAGGTGCAGCCAGCGAAGCCCAACCTGTGCTTTCTGCTCTCTGTCTGAGCTCAGCTGTGCCAGGTACCAATCAGCAAAGTCTCGTCTCACTCCTTGAAGGGCCAGTGCAGGGTCTTGAAGGGCCTTAAGCAAGGCCTCAGGGCTCTGTCTTTCCAGGGCCTCATCAACCACTTCTAGTGCTCCATGGACTGAAATGAAAAAGACCAAGATTCCAAAATGGACTGTCTGAGAAAGTCCACCCCTTACCATCCTGGCCTAGGAATCTGCCTTCTTCTTGTCTGCCCAGTTATCCCCACCGCTGCCCCCACCTTTCCAGTACACATTTGGTCCAGCCCAAATTCTTCAGTCTGATCTTCACAGCCTTCCTGACCCACCACCTGAGGATGTCCTGACCCAAATAAGCAGGTGCCCACTCTGTTCTGGTCTTCAAGCGCATTTCCTGCCTGATCTCTTCCTCCCCATTTCCACTCCCTTGTGGAAGGACTAGAGCTAACTGCTCCCAGCACCAATCGCTCTGCCCTCTCCAAAAATCTCCATGAAACAGACACCCCTTTAACAGGAGCCACTTCTCCAGACATCGATAGTCAGAAAGTAGAACACAGACAACCTGAATTTTCATCTTAAACTGGAATAAGGGTTGGTCCAAGTGAGATCATGGGGTCTCTGTTCTAGGAAAAGACATCCCCAAACCTCCCAGAGCAGGGGTTTATCCTGAAGTACCTCCAAATCCCTTGTGGTCTATCTCTCTTACCATTGACACGGTTGATGTTGCCCTGGATTTCAGCCTGAGTTAGGTAGCAGTCATAGATGTCCTGGTTTTCTCCAGCATCCTGTAAAAAACACACTGGGTGGGAACCTGGGAAAACCAAATCAGTCTCTACCTGCCCCTCTCCCTGTCTATACCTATTTATACTTTTGGGGATCTCCCCAAGGCCAAAGGTTAGTGTGGTCAGAAGCTATCTAGGAAATTGAGGGTCTAATCTCATGGCATGAACGGTGAATCAAACCACTCTTCAGAATATTCAGGGAAGTTCTCACCCAGTTCTATATTCCAGAACCTCTCAGCCTTCCTGGAATACCCAATCCCCCAGTGTCTCTTCTCTTCTGCATTCTCACTGTTCTCCTTTAAAATAACTGACAAACAACAGTTTTTCTAAACAGCTAAGGAAACTAGAGACAAGACAGACAGGAGTCCTGGTTCACTCAAGCTTGTCGGCTTCAACCCCTGCATTCTAGGTGCCTCCTTACGCGGTTCCTGGCATTGGCAGCTTTCTCCATCTTGGCCTGGGCCAGCAGCTCCTGGTAGATGGCTGCCAAGGGCTCGCGAACATTTCCCAGCAGAGCATTAGGGTTCTGCAAAGCAGCCAGGGTGTCCTCCACTACCCCTTGCTCCACTGCCTCATTGATGGCAAGAACAGCGGCATGGACTGGGAGGGGACATTGAAACAAGGTCAGGAAGCCACAACAAACCCCAGGCCAGTTGCAGGCTGCTCTGTACATCACGCCCCTTTTCTCCCCACAGGTGCCGGGCCAATAAGGTGGCTTGATGGCCCTGTTTGTGGATGAGACATACCCAACAATCAAAGGCGGCGGGCCGAGTCCCCCCCACTGTCACTTGCAATCACCTCTAGCAGGGCAGAGGTCTGTCCCTACCTGCAGCCTCATCCACTGAGAGCTCATTGGCCAGAATGCCCCCAATCTTGCTGAAGGCAGGCAGCTGGAGTCCATATTTGGCCAGTTCAGAGGCCATGTTGCTGAGTTCCTCAGCTGCAATGACACAGGTGCTCTTCATCAGGCCCAGAAACCCCCAAGGCCCCGCCTGGACATGCTATGAGGTTGGGGAAGGCTCTGGGCGTACCTGTGAACTTCACCTTCCCGTACAGATCATGTATCTGTGGGGCCAATCCCAGACGGAAAAGGAAGAGACTGAAAAGAACGGAAGACATTGGAGCCTATTCATTGACATACTTCCCATGCTGGGTTTGCAGACGATCAGGCTACTCTCAGTCCTGAGGGAGGGGTGTTCTTTAAGTCAGCCAGAGGCAAGTGCTATGAAAGAGAATAAGACCCTGTCGGAGGTAGAGGGTTTGGGAAGGCTTGACAGAGCAGGGAGCATCACTGGATGGAAAGAGAAGGTAGAAAGGGAAAAACAAGTGGAGACACACTGAGCCAGAGTACAGAAGCTTGAAAGGACACAGGAAAAGAAGCTAGGGACACTGGAAATGGTCACTCCGTGATTTAACCACAGTGTGACTGTGAGTAGGAACAAACAACCGCCCCAGTTCACACTAAGTGACTTGTACATGACACTCTTGCTGGATATTGTTCTGATTCCTTTGTGCCCCAGTCACAAGCTAAAAACTCTTCCCTACCCTTAAATGTGCCCACACACACGCATGTAAATCTAATACAACTATGTAAACCTAAAGTTTCTCTCTCATGAGAAGGGCTTGCTGTGGTCAACCTTCCACCCTTCCTGCTGTTATTGTTAGCTGCATCCATGAAGAGAAAGCTAGATGACAAAGTCTGGGCTGTCTCACCTGAGTGCGTGAATGCAGTAGACTACTCGGGGCATGTTCTTCTTGTCATAGATGTCTGTGGTCTCTGGGAAGAAGGTCTAGGGGAGAAATCAGCCAGTTAGTACCACTGCAGCACCTTAAATTAGCAGCACCAGATATGGAGGTAGGCAGCTGAAGAGGGCATGTCCGCTCTCACCTAGAATGTGTGCTCCTTCTGGCCTGGGCTTCTAGGTCAGTCTCCCCTACCATCTATATAGCCAGTCCAGAGTAAATGATGGCACTGGCCACAAACACACAACTGCAGATTAAGCAAATACCAGACAAGGCAATCCAGGGTATAGGATGTGGCTCATATACTCCAAGATAAACGCTGTTTGTCTGTCTGTCCTGTCGACACAGTGAGCCTGGGCACCATACATCAAACTCTATCCGGAAAGGTGCAAGCAGAAAGCTGGCTGTACCCTCAGAGAGACCAATGTGGCATATGTTGCCAAAGACCAAGGGGTGAAGTATAACATCCCTGACTGCCAACACAGTTGGAGGGTGGGTCCCTTCAAAAACTAAGTGGCGGGGCCCTCCATGGTAGCACAATGGGTTAAACCACAACCCTATGTGAAATTATCACAACCACTGCAGCATGAGTTCAACCCCTGCCCAGGGAGCTGACCCACATGGCATGGCGGACCTCTCCAGACCTGCCCACTGCTCCTCTCAGCAGTGTGTTTCAGTATATCTACCTGTTCTGCTCCCCACTCTGTCTCTAGTGACTCCTATAACTACCCACACCTCTGGCCTGTACCCCAGTTCTTGTATGCATAAGTAAATAAATCTTAAAAATACATAAAGGAATAAAAATTGAGTTGCCCTGGCATGGCTTCCCAGGCCACTGAGCAACTGTGACAAGGTCTAACCTCAACACTTCTTGGTTACTTCAGATTCATAAGAAAGAACCAAATCTGGAGACCTGAAAGTGTTTCGGCCCTACTAAGGGATAAGCGGCCTCTCACGTCCCTGCCTCCCACCAAGCTTATTTCTTTAATGCCATTTCCTTGCCTGGTAGTTCTCATCGCAGTTAAGAAAACAAAGCAGAAAGAAGTCATACACTTATCCTATCTTAATTTGTGTAGTTCTTTCCAACTCACAAAGGGTGAGTTATTCAGGTCGTGATGACTCCTGACAACCTAAGGTAGACAGGGCAGAGATTACAGGTCTCCTTTTACAGGTCAGAAATACACTGACAAAGGGTGAGAGGACATATAGCATGTGTCAGCTGGGGTCTCCCCCTTGGGATGTGTGTGCCCTTGTTCACCCAGGTCTCACTGCCTAAGGTAGCTTGCGCAGAACACAATTTGGGCCGGTGCACATTCACCATCTTCTAGCCACGGGATAGTGGAGGCAGAGACCAAGTAACCTGGTTCAAAGCCACACAGCCCCAAGGAACTTGGTGCTCAGACTAAGTTAGTTTAGAAGACACTAAAGGGTCCCTAGGAGACTGTGTGGTGGGAGTGGGGCTGGGGGCTGGTGAAGGATAAAGAGCCAATCTTGAGGCCCACTCTTACCGAAGGCAGACCAATGTGGGCTATTGCAGACAGCCAAAAGTTGATGTTGTCTGTGTGACGGAAGTGCAAGCCAGTTGCCTGAAAGAGAATAGAATCTATTTTCATAGTTCTCAGGGTTCCCTATGGCCAGAACCCAGACCACAGCTAGGAGATTCAAGGGGTAGGGGGGAGGCAGAGGGCCTTGCCCTATGCATTTTCTGTCACCCCCAGGACAGAATCACTTAGGCAGACAGAAACCATCAGGAATGGATGACCCAGCTGGACACTTGGGAAGGATGCACAGGGATGGGACTAATATCCTAGAGTCTGTAACTGGGATGGGTTGGGGGACGGCGGGGAAGAATGCAAGGAAGGGCAGAATACCTTGCAGGTACCATAAGGTGACAAAACCCACAGCCTCCAAGTGTAGACTGGGCATAGAAAATTCTTCTTGGAAGGTTTATATCGGGGGCACCTTAGAACATACCTAGGCAAGTGTCCTTAACTGGCAAGGCTAATACACACCTCCTGGCTGCGAGACACAATTGATACTTGTTGTTCTTGTGCAATGATTACCAGCACTTTTATTCTCTCATCTTCATTAGTGTCAGTTTGGACAATAATTATGTTGCCATCTTTCAGCTTTGAGAAGGGGCAGTTAAAGGGAAGAAGAGAGAAAGTAGAGGCCTCTTTTCCCCACCTGGTACCGTAACTGCTCCAAGTCATAGATCTTTTTCAAGGGAACCACAGAGGGTGCAAAACAATGGCCTAGTTTGGCCAACAGGACTCCATTCCGAAGGCTCTCCTCCAGCTCCACTGGGGAAGGAAGCTCCTCCTTCAGGCAGGCCTCCATCCAGCTGAGGGGACAAGAGCACACGCTGACCCACACTGGCAGGCCGCAGCAGTTCCATCTAACCACAGGACCCTCCACCGCCCCAGCCCCCAGTAAACAGCCTGACTTTGTCCACTCTCTGACCATTGCCTGCTGTTCTCATTTTCTCCCAATTGTCCTGAACACCTGGATTGGTCAGTCGCCTGCCTCCAGTCACCTAGAAAATCTTCCCTGACAGCTCTTGCACTTGCCAGATCATGCCTGGGAGCTGAATCTGCTCACTTTTTTCATTCTGCATGTTTTCTGAGAACCAAGGAAGGTCATATCTGCCTGAATGATCTATACAGCCCATAACCTAGCTTTGACGATGATGATGAAGGGAATGGAGAACCCTCCCGTGAGGAAGAGCAGCACAAAGAGGAGGTCACAGCCCACAGAAGACCTGCTTCCCACCCAGCACCTCCACTTCACCTCTCTGAGCTTCATCTATAGTCTGCAGAATGGAAATAACATGACCCATACATCCTGCCAATTGCCAGGATTAAATGAGCTCATGAATGTGAAAATTCTATTTGAATATAAATGTAAAATGTTATTATTGCTAGTGGTTGCATGAGGGAGAAAATAAGGGCTCTTCAGCTGGGATCTGCAAAGTTTCCACATACTGGGTCTCTAGGAAAGTGTCTGTTTTCTTTTTTAAAGATTTATTTATTTATGCATACAGAACTGGGGTACAGGACAGAGGTGCAAGGGTGGTGAGAGGATTTACTGTAGTCAGAGCAGGGAGCAGAGCAGGCAGACTGATGAAGTGCACTGCTGAGGGGAGCGGGGGGAGAGACAGGAGAGGTCTGCTGTGCCATGTGGGTCACCTCCGGGTTGGGGATCGAACTGGCACTGATGTGGCTGCGGCCAGCTGCAGTGCTGCGTTTTAACTGCTGCAGTACCAGGGAGGGCCAGAAAGTGTCTGTTTTCAAAGACAGAGCCAGTCACACTTGCTCCATGCCTTCACTGCTACAAACATCTGGTTTCCTATCTATCCCTGCTACCTATTTTTTTTGGAGAACATTAAAAATATATTCATTAAAAGGAAAGATTTAAGTGTATCCTGCCTTTCCTAGGCAGACTGAATTTCAAGGTAACCAAATATCCCTAAGATGATAAGGAAAAGTTTTTCTTTTTCTTTTTTAAAGATTTATTTATTTATGCATACAAGAACTGCGGTACAAGCCAGAAGTGCGGGGATGGGGTGGTGAGAGGATTCACTAGAGACATAGCAGGGAGCAGAACAGGCAGATTAACTGAAATACACTGCTAAGGGGAAGCAGCGGGTGGGTCAGGAGAGGTCTGCTGCACCATGTGGGTCACCTCCCTGGCCAGGAATCGAACTTGTGCTGCAGTGGCTTTGGAGAGCTTTGCAGTACTGCGCTTTAACCCGTTATACCACCAGGGAGGGCCCGGGAAAGTTTTTCTTTAGGAAAGAATTTCAGCTGATAAGTGTGGGGGAAATGCCAATTAAAAAATTGTCACTTTGCATCAGGAAAAATACTGGAGAGTTTCACTCACAGCAGGAGTGTAAAGGACCAGGGAAGAAAATAATAATATAATGAACAACTATATACCAGAGAAGTTTTATGGGAGTGGAGTGGGGAATGGGATAAAAAATGGGGGCAGAAGGGAAATACACTGGACTATGGTGATGGCACACGGGTGAACTGGTAGTGGGAAGCCCATGGGGATTACAACTGAGATGGAAAAAGACACAAAATGATGTAAAAATAAACTATTATTAAAAAAAAAAAGAAAAACAGAGGGAAAAAATGGTCACTTTGCAACTCTAATAAACCAATAAATTCTATGATGACCAACAACAGATGAAGGCCTTAGCTGAAAAGTTAATAGGGAAGTTTATAAAATAGAGATCAAGTTTTACAATATGTGCTCCCGAGTCAGACTAGCATCACTGAAAGTGGGACGAGAAAACATCATATTCCACCTAAGGTGTGAGAGGAAGTGCATACCATAAAAAAAGTTGAATCCGAACCCACTCAAGACTTCAGAGCCAAGATCCATTTACAGGAAATATGGATATATAGGAACAAGGTAAGTGACAAGGAGACAAAGACAGAATATAGAGAGTTCTACAAAGCAAATGACCTGGTTTCTTCAATAAGCCAATGACATAAAGAACTGAAAAGGGAAAGTGGGCTGTTCTAAATTAAAGATGATTAAGAGAGGGCCTCCCTAGTGGCTCAAGGGGTTAAGTCTCAGCACTATCAAGCTCTGGGCAGCTACTGCAGTCTGAGTTCGATCCCCAGCCAGGGAGCTGACACAGAGCAGGCAGCAGACCTCTCCTATCTTGCCAGCTGCTCCCCTGACAGTGTACTTCAATAGATTTGCCTGTTCTGCTCCCTACTCTGTCTCTAGTGAATCCTCCCACTCCCTCCCCATGCCTCTGGCCCACACCCCATTCTTATATGCATAAATAAATAAAAATAAATCTATTTTAAAAAATGATTGAGACAGTACAACCAAACTTAATACAATACTTTTTAAGTTGAAAAGCCTTAAATGTGGATTTTTTTAGAGAATCAGGAAATTCTGAAAATAGCCTGGGTGTTGATTTTCCAAGGATTAATGGGGTAATTTAGTTGGGCATTATAATGGCATGGTTATATAGCAAATACCCATATATTTTAGAGACATGTATAGAATATGTAGGAGAACAAAAGGATATTATGTTGCCTTTGTTTGCAAATGATACAACTATCTTTGCAGAAAATCTGAAAGAATGTGATTTAAAAAAAAGAAACAACTCCCAGGAACTTCAGTGATTATAAAGATTGCAAGATATAGATTAATATAGAAAAGTCAACCACTTTTCTTGTATTCTAGCAGTGACAAGTATAATTTGAAATTAAGAATACAATGTTTCTCAAAAATGAAGTCTGTACAAGATCTATATGAATAAAACTATATAATTATGATGAATGAAATCAAAGAACTAAATAGATATTTTATATTCATGAATAGAAAGACTCTGTAGTGTCAAGATGTCAGTTCTTCCCAACTTCCTCTATAGATTTAATGTAAGCCCAATCAAAATCCCTACAAGAAATTTTGTGTATATTGACATACTGATTTTAAAATTCATATGAAGGGGTAAAAGACACAGAATAGCTAACATACTAGAATAAAGTTGAAAGACTAATACTACCCAACTTCAAGATTCCCTACAGGGCCTCCCTGCTGGTACAAATGGTTAAGTCTCAGCACTGTGAAGCTATCTGCATCATGAATTTGATCCCCACCCAGCCATGTGGCCCACATGGCACACAGATCTCTCCTGTCTTGCCTGCTGCTCCCCTTGGCAGAGTATTTCAGTGGATCCACCTGCTCTGCTCCCCATTCTGTCTCTGGTGAATCCTCTCACCACTCCCCCATATTGCTGGCCTACACCCCAGCTCTTGTATGCATAAATAAAAAATAAAACCTAAAAAAAATTTACTAGAGTCACTGTAGTCAAGATGTGATATTAGTAGAAAACAAATAGATGGATGGGCCAGAATAGACCTCATAAACAGACCCACATAAACAGTCATTTGTCAAATAAATGAATAAAGGCAATACGCACAAAAATATATGGAGAACTGACGAAACTCGAGAAAAATAAAGTAAACAACCCCATCAAAAAATGGGCAGGAGAGCTAAAAAGACACTTCTCCAAAGAGGAAATGCAGATGGCCAACAAGCATACGAAAAAATGTTTAACATCACTCGTAATAAGGGAGATGCAAATTAAAACCACA
>NW_004567141.1:5473553-5506320 GCF_000260355.1 Condylura cristata
CTTATGGACCACCAACCTAAGTACAAAACATAAAGTACCAAACTCTCTTTTTTTAGACTTATTATTATTTATTTATTTATGCATACAAAAACTGGGGTGCAGGCCAGAAATGCAAGGTGAGGGTGTGAGTGAGTGAGTGAGGGTGTGTGTTTGTGTGTATGTGTATTCACCAGAGAGAGCGGGGAGCAGAGCAGGCAAAACAAGAGAAATACACTGAGAGGAACAGTAAGTGATACAGGATAGGTCTGCTGTATCATGTGAGTCAGCTCCCTGGCCAGGGATGGAACTCATGTCACAGTGACTGGTGACTGCTTGATAGTGCTGAGACTTTAACCCCTGTGCCACCCAGAGATCCAAAACACCAAACTCTTAAGGTAACAAAGAAGAAAAGCTCAACAATGTTGTTGGGTAAGGCAGTGACTTCTCAGATATCATACCAAAGACATAATCCTTGAGAGATATCACGGACAAGTTAGCCTTCACTAAAATTAAAAACCTCTTCTCTAGGCCCTCCCTGGTGGCACAGGGGGTTGGAGCACTATACTGCAAAATTAAGCCAAACCTGGGGGCTGCTTCAATCTGAGTTTGATCCCTGCTCTGGAGGTGACCCACATGGCACGGCAGACCGCGTCTTGCCTGCTGCTCCCCTCAGCAGTGCACTTTGTCGATCGGCCTGTTCTGCTCCCCATTCTGTTTCTGTGAATCCTTTGGCCACCCCTGCACCTCTGGCCTGTACCCCAGTTCTATATGCATAAATAAATAATATTTTTTAAAAATAGAAAAGCAGTTTTGTAGCTCCTTACTAAACTCACTCTTGGGGCCTTTTTGATAGTGGAGGAGTTAAGTCTCAGCACTATCAAGCTATCCACAGCCACTGCTTCCTTAAGTTTGATTCCCAGCCAGGGAGGTGACCCTTATGGCACAGTAAACTTCCCCTGTCTCGCTTGCTGCTCCCCTCAGCAGTGTATCTCAGTCAATCTACCTGTTCTGATCCCCATTCTGCTCCAGACTCTGTCTCTGATGAATCCTCTCACCCCCACACCTCTGATCTGCACTCCAGTTCTTGTATACATAAATAAATCTTTAAAAAAAAATTATATAAACTTACTCTCACCATAGAATTTAGCAATCATGCTCCTTGGTATGTACCCAAAAGAGTTTAAAACTTATGTCCACACAATAACCTACAAGTAAATGTTTATAGCAACTTTATTCATAATTGCCAAGAAAGGATTAAATAACTTCAATACATCCAAACCATTGAATATTATTCAGCATTAACAAGAAATGAGCTATTAAGCCATGACAAGACATGGAGTAAACTTAAGTGCATATTACCAAGTGAAAGAACACAATCTGAAAAGGCTACTGTGGAAAAGGCAAAACCATGGAAACAGTACTGGGTGTAGGTAAAGGGGGAAGCTGGGGGAGAGGGACTCTCTCTGGTGGCCTAGGGGTTAGAGTTATCACCAACACCCCTGCCTTGGTTGAATCCCAGCCAGGGAGCTGACCCACACAGCGCAGACCTCTCCTGCTCCCCATTGCTCCCCTCAGCAGTGTATTCAGTAGAGCTACCTGTTCTGCTCACCACTGTGTCTCTGGTGAATCCTCCCACCCCCACACCCAAACTTGTCTTTGCAAAAATAAATAAATCTTAAGAGAGAGAGAGAGAGAGAGAAAGAAAGGCACAGGGATTTTTAGGGGAGAAATTCTATGATATAATGATGGATACATTTGTCCATACCCACAGATTACATAACACCAAGAATGAACCCTAAGGTCAACCATGGGCTTGAGGTGATTATATGTCAAAGTAGGCTCACCAATTATAATAATGCACCACTTTTATGGGGGGTGTTGATAACAGGAGAAATTATGCACAGGTGGCGATAGGGGCTATATAAGAAATCACTGCACCTTCCTCTAAATTTTACTATGAACCTAAAATACTCTAAAAAATAAAAGTTTTTTTTTTTTCATTTTTAAGGTGCTATTTCAACACTTGCTTTTCTTTTTAAACATTTATTTTTATTTATTTATGCAACCAATCATTGGGCTGTAGGCCAGAGGTGCAGGGAGGTCGAGGGGCGAGAGGATTCGCCAGTCAAGAGTGGGGATCAGAACAGGCGGATCCACTGAATGAAATACACTGCTGGGGGGAGCAGCAGATCAGACAGCTGTGCCATGTGGGTCAGCTCCCTGGCCAGGGTCAAACTCAGGCTGCTGTGGCTGCCCATAGCTTGATAGCAGTGAGACTTTAACCCTGCGCCAACAGGGAGGCTCTCTCAACTCTTTCTTTTCACAGAGTGGACTCTAACCCTTTTGCTTTTTTGCTTTTGGCAGTAGACACTGGGAATGAGGAGCAGAGGGGAAGGGAGGCTAGAAGAGGCAGTCCCTCTGCTCACCGCTTGGCTTCCTCCAGCCGGCACAGGTACTGGTAGGCTACATTCTGCCGCCTCTGCTCATCCATCTCCTCAGCTGTGAGGCGTTCATCTAGGAATGTAGAGGGATAAGGTCAAAAAAGGGAGCACAGATTGGGAGGGGGGGGGCTCTTAACCTTAAAACTTAACAGACTTTCTTAGGCAACTGCTCAGAGACTTGAAGCATCTTCCACATGCCTGTCCCCCTCTTCCCAGGTGACACCTGGCTCCAATCTTCTGCTCCCATCCAGTAAAGCTATCCTAGTCTGCATCCTGTAATTTCATATAATACGTGTGATTATAGCCCATGAACAGTCAATGAAAGCCGCAGAGGAAGCAAAGAACTCTACCTATGAGAAAAATCTTAAAGAACAATCAGGTGAAAAGGGGTAAAGTCAGTTCAACAGAGAAAACTGTATGAAAAAGGCTACTCACTTGGGATTTAAAAGTTCACAAAGGTATCTTTCCTTTACCTTTTGGTCACCTGAGTAGGAAAATAATAATCTCCAAGACAAATAAAATGCAGACAATACTCTGACCTCCAAATAGTAGGGAATATCTTAAATGAGACAACATTCATACTCTGCCTTAGCTGCAGAGTTTTACCCTTTTCCCTCACCTTCTCCTCTATTTCTCTAGACTTCTTAGGAAAAAGAAGACAAAATCAGAAGGGGTGAGAGAAGGCTACACATATACACCAGGAAAATAAACTCAAAAGGCTTGAAAGGAGACAGAGCTCAGCAGTCTGTCCTTGGCTCAGCACTTAAAGGCATTCCCTACTATCTTATTTCCTTATACTGCATGTGCAGCAATATGGTTGGGGGAGGGGCAGGTCTTATTTGAAGTGGCAGTTAAGCAGTTACACACACACACCCCTCCATGCTCAGATTTGAAAGCACTGGCCAATCAGGAAATCATCAGTTCCTCCAAGGGTGTGGACAAGAAACAAGTGATGGTTGCTAAGCATGGAAAATAAACCAGTAAGTGAATGATATCACTTCAGAGTTATGAATCCAGGACTGTGAGAATTGGGCAGGACCTTGTACATGCACATTTAAAAAAAAAATCATTCTGCCAGTCTCATGTCTGGAACTAGCTTTTTTTCAACAGACTGGTAACGTTAGACTTTGCTTTTTGAGTTCTAAGAAAGGCAAATGGAAGACTTTGCCTTTCATTCAGAATATCGGATGGAAACTTCTCAGCCATCCTATTCTTTCAACCCCAGTCTTTTTCTAACGCAGAGTATTAGGGCATTAGTGCAAGAACTACCTCCCTCGCAATTACCTGGGGGAGCGAAGAAGCACAGCAGTGTGGGTTACAAATGCATTTTATGGGCCCCATCTAGACCTACCAGAGCTGAAACTGGGATAGGATTCAGGAATCTGCATTTCAAACAATTTTCCCACGTAACTCTGACACCCTAAAGCTTGAGAGCCAGCCTCAAAGCGGCATTAAAAAAAAAAAAAAAAAAAAAAGCCCAAGGAATCCCCAGGTCCATGTCGGTGCCCTGTCCCCTGGTGGCGCTTGGCAAAAACGGTAGCCGTCAGTGTACTGCTGAATCTTAAGGGACATGCAGCCTTGGAGCCCAATAATCTGGGTTCAAGGACAAACTCTTTTGAGCTCTGAAGTACGGGAGGAAGTCGGGGCATTCCACAGCCCACACATACTCCGCCCGCTGGAGGACAGATGGAGCGCTCCCTCCGGGAGAACAATCCGCGGCCCCTTGCCAGGCAAGCCCCGCGCCCAGCCTTCGCCACGACCTCTCCCAGGGCCACCCCCGATCAGCAGCACCGTTCAGCAACCCTCCTGGCTCCTTTGGCACTCACAGACCGTCCGGCCGCGACCCACTCCTCTCCCCTCCATGTTCCTCCTTCTTCCAGGTTTGAATCTCCCGCCGCTGGGCCACCGCCCCTCACCGGCGCCGCAGTCCGACAGGACACTTCCGGTGAGTGCCGCAGGGGCCCTTGGGACTTGTAGTTTCTTGCGTCGGAGACGCCCAGCCAGGTGAGGAGACCAAAAAAGGCCATGGCCCCAGGGCCAGGGTAGAATAGTCCCTTTCTGGAGGTGTTTGGGCTCTTTTTCCTCCTTTTTAGACCTTATTTCAAGTACTGTGTGCCCCTGCCCTGGCCTGTCAGTACCCCTAGTGTTCCCAACAACCCTGCTCTGCAGCCTATAGTATTCTTGAGTCTGGCTAACTTGAACGCCTACATGACACTGTGCATTTAACTAGGTGGTGTAGGTGCAGTGATAAATAAGTACAGTCAATTCCCTAAAGAAGACTGCTGGATCTGGAAAAAGCAATAGACACAATCAAATAATTTAAAGGTCTGTGATATACAGATAATCCTCTGTAGAAAAAGGAGGTAATTTCTGTAATTAGGAGCTCTGGACATACAGGGAGACTTCCTAATTGAGGAGACAGCTGATCTGGGTTAAAAAGTGAACAGAATTTGGGCCTGCCTGGTGGTTTAGGTCTCAGCACTGTTGAGCTATTGCCAGCCACTGCAACCTGAGTTTGGTCCATCCCTAGCCAGGGAGGTGACCTACATGGCTCAGCAGACCTCTCCTGTTGCGCCTGCTGCTCCCCACAGTAGTGTATGTCAGTAGATGTGTCTGTTTTGCTTCCCACTCTGTCTCTGGTGAGTCCTCTAACTGCCTCTCACCCCCACCCCATCTTTGGTCTAGACCCCAATTCCTGTATGCATAAATTAATAAAAATAAATCTTAAATAACAAAATAACAGAATAAATTATATTGAAGTACAGAGGAATTCAAGTCAGTGGAAACAGCCTGTGCAAGAAAGGAGGTGAGTATGGGAAATTTGTATCAGTTCAGTTTTATAGGAGAATGAAACTCAGGAAGAGATAAGAATAAGTTTGGAGAGGCACAGGACGAGATCCTGCAGATGCTGAGATACAGTCTGGGGAGCAGCCCAAAACTAAGCAGAGAACACTTTAGACACAGGTCAGAACCAGATTTGTAATTCAGAAAGATTTCTTTTGCAGCAAGGCTTGGAGTGGGGTGAAATGAAGGACAGAGACCATTTGTGAATTTATTGCAAGAAATTTATAGCACAGGTGAGAAATAAAAGGGTCTGAATTGATAAAAATTATTATAATGAAGATGTTGGGAAAATTTGGAATATTACCCAGTAGATAGCCACTGCCTGCTATTTCTCCTTTTGCTTTTCCCCTCATTTCCTACTGAAGGCAGCCTAGGCTCATAGCCTCAGGGGAGAAGTTTGAAGGGGCAGAAACAAAATATCCAGACTTTCAGAGGAACAGAGGAGAACTGGGACTGAGACAAAACCTTGGGAAAAGTAAGTTTTGAAGAAAGTAGGTGTTGTGAGACCTGAAGGGGGTCCCCTATGGCCCTCATCAGGGTGGAAAGTAAATAGAATCATGGTGCTAGTGATTCTTGATGAGAGAGATCCCATTCTGTGCTTTCTGGGAAGGGCCTTAGAAGCATAGCACCTTGAGGAGGAACAGTTATGTGATGAGACAAGCACATATGTTCTTAGTCATGCAGAAATTCCCCAACCCAGTCAGAAAAGAAGTACCTGGATGATTTAACCCTCTTCGATTGGGAGATGGGTCCCTGGGCCTCAAAAGACCAGGTAGATGAGAAGAGGGGGTGTCAGTGACTAGTAACTAGGTGACCAAGGATCAGATGGGCTCTCCTCTCAAGTCCCACATGTCCCCCCAAATTAGACTCCATACCCGAAGAAAGGAGGGGGCAAACCAAACTGACTTACATTGTTTCTACCATCTCAGTGGGAGAGAACCTTGAAACAAGAGATGTACTTGTGGAATTCCAGATTTATAGACTAACACATGAATTCATTGTTTATTATATGTTGGTACTTTATTCAGCATCCTGTTATAAAGACCATGTTTCTAATCTTCATAGTACAGATCTGGATACTGAGGCTTAAAAATATCACACAAGATTCAAACTCAGTCCAATTCCAGCCTTGAGTTATATTCTTTTAAAGATATATTTATTTATGCATACAGAACTGGGGTACAGGCCACAAGTACAGGGGTGGTGAGAGGATTCACCAGAGACAGAGAGGGGAGCAGAACAGGCAGATCATCGAAGTACACTGCTGAGGGAGCAGCGGGCGAGTCAGGAGAGGTCTGCTGAGCCATGTGGTCACCTCCAGGGCAGGCAGGGATCAAACTCATGTGGAAGTGGCTTTAGCTCTTTAGTGCTGTGCTTTAACCAGGGAGGGCCCTCTTTTTTTTTTTTTAAAGACTTACTTATTCATGCATACAAGAACTGGGGTACAGGCCAGAGATGTGGGGGTGAGAGTATTCACCAGAGACAGAGTGGGGAGAACAGGCAGGTTGACTGAAATACACTGCTGAGGGGAGCAGCAGGTGGGCCAGGAGAGGTCTGCCATGATGCTGTTGCGCCATGTGGGCAGATCCTGGCTGGGAATGGAACTCAGGTTGCAGTGACCACAGACAGCTTCATAGTGCTGCGCTTTAACCTGCTGACCACCATAAAGGGCTCTGCTTGAGTTCTTTTTTTTTTTCATCTCAATTGTAATCCCGGCATGTTTCCCATCACTAAGTCACCCGTGTGCCATCACCATAGTCCCATGCACTTCTCTCCCCACCCCAGCCCCACCGTTTTTGATCCCATTCCCCACTCCACCCCCACAAAATGTTTCTGGTATATGGCTGTTCATTATTCTTGTTATTTTCTCGCCTGGTCCATTATACTCCTACTATGAGCGAAACCATCCAGTATTTTTCTTTCTCTTTCTGGCTTATCTCACTAAGCATGATCTTTTCCAGCTCCATCCAAGTTGCTGCAAAAGACATGTGTTTCTCTTTTTTGGTTGCTGAGTAATATTCCATTGTATCTATATACCACATCTTTTTAATCCAGTCATCTACTTTTGGGCATTTGGGCTGCATCTATGTTTTTCCAATTGTAAATAATCTGCTTGAGTTCTTAATCACCATATGTTATCCCAGCTCCAAGGTCATGGCCATGAGATTGCAGAAGAGAGAATATATTGGAGAGAGGTTCCAGAAGCTTTGAGCGCTAGGAGAAAGGGGGACATTATGTTTCCCAGTTTTCTAGCTTAGAGCCTAGGTAGATGGTTTACCAAATAACAGTGGGAACACAGGATGGTTAGGTGCGAGGAAGTAGGAATTTTGCTTGGGCAAGCTAAATCTAGAGATGATATGCATTTAGAAATGATCAGCTTATCAGGGATGATGAAACAGAGGGGTGGCTGAAATGTTCATGGGAATATGTAAAGTAAAAGGGCAGAGTGTTGGGGAAAACTAATATTTAATAGGTAGACAGAGGTTCCAGAGCAGTAGACTATACGAGGAGATTGCAAGGCTATGTCAGATAAAGCAGGGCATCAAACAAGAAAGTGATTCCAAAATGATCCCTAGATCATGCAGAGGTCATTGGAACCTGGGTGAGAAGAGCTGCAGTCCCTGCCCTCTCCCCAACTCACCCTTCCCACTAAGGGGAGTCCCTGAGTGAACAAGGACGAGTTGGAGACTTGGCCTGGGCCAAATCATGGTGGCATCCTGAAGCCCCAGCCTATGGGCAGAAGCTGTAGGCACCTAGGGATCCTGCTCCAGGCATGCGCACTATCTGTGGCACAAGCACCAGGCCTGTGCACAGCAGACACTGTGCAAATGCAGGAGAGCCCAGCTACTTCCTTCTAATTTTGGTACAGGCAGAGGCCTCTCTACTTAAAAGAGCCTTTTCCCCAAGTAAATGAGGTCATTTGGTTTCTGATGTGGGCCTCCTTCGGTGAGTTAGGTGAGTAGGTAGTCCTGAGGCCAGCTATCCTCTCACTGAGAGGATTTGAGATCACAGATCACTGTAGCTAAGAAAAGGAATCTGGAGGTAGGAAGGCTCTTCTGAGATCTAGGTCTCTCCTGATCACCAACCTTTTACCCTGTTTGCAAATGTGAAACTATCCCAAAGAAGCACAGTGTGAAAGAGAGAGAGTGTTCCTGTGTGTTTGTGAAAGGGTGCATGTCTGGAATAACCCAATCTCATTAAAGCTTGCAATCAAAGTGTAGTGAAAGGGACTCTGGGCTATGAGGCCAGAATCAGAACACCTGAGGGTCTAATCCCAGCTGTAGGACTACTCTGTGGCTTCAGGCAAGTCATACAAACTGAGTCCAATCTTCTTGGTGAAACAGTCGAATGAAATAGATGATCTTTGTGGTGGGCACAAGCTTGTGACACTTCGTTTTCACAGCTTTAAGTGTGGGACTTGAGGGGATTGTTGGGGCAGGAAGTGCGATGGAATCCAAATATCTGTGCCAAAGCACCATCAGGGTAAAGCACTGGGATAGGACACCTGAACTGTCACTCACAGAATGCTAGGCATGAAGGGCGGTACTTAGTTGTCTGGTAACCCCAGGGGCTCTGAGCAAAGAGCTAGGGGAGGTAACCCTAGCCAGAGAGACCATTCTAGAAAGCCAGCTTCGGAGGAGACCAAAGGAGGTAAGCCTTTCTGTGGCTGGGGCTCCAAGCCTGGGGTGGGGGAGCCAGGAACACCCAGGGATGAGGGCCTTGGAGAGAAGAATTCCTGGGTTTTCTTGGGAGCAGAGGGACTTTCTTTAAAAAGAGAATGTATCACCTCTACCCGCCTCTCCTAAAAAAGGAAGGAGAAAATGGGAGGGGCTGAGAGCTCAGTGACTGGGTCTTTTCCACTCCTTTTCCGTCTCCTGGGAGGAATGGCCAAGAAAAGGCTTTGCCTTTCAAGTGGTGAGAGAGATACTAACAGGAACCATGTGTGGATGTGAGAAATGTACTTGGGTTTATGAGGATCCTGGGGACCAGAGCAGCTTTTGGGGGGTCTGGCACCAGCTAGCAGACTGAACACCACGGAGACAGGGTAGAAAGAGGTTTCCGCTAAAGATCAGGGTGGGCAGTGAGTGCAGAAACAGCCTAGCCTACCTGCTGAAGCCAGCTCCTTGGAGTGACTTTGTGTCTCCTCCCCCACCCACAGCAGGAGCTCCCCAGTATTTGTTAACCTGACTTGATCTACACCTTGAGATCAGGCTAGCACCTGGAGTTTGCTTGAGGGGCTGCGGGAGGCAACTGGTGTGTGAACAGAGGATGCTGTGGCAGAGGCCTGTGTCCTTCAGTCACTCATTTATTCATGCAACAATCTTTTATTATGTTAAAATGTATAGAGCACGAAATGTACCTCATACCCCACTTTGAAGTATACGGTTCTGTTCAGTAGAACCATCACCACCATCCATCCACAGAACTTTGTTTGTTTTTTTTTTTAAAGATTTGTTTATGTATATAGAACTAGGGTATAGGCCAGATGTGCAGGGGCGGTGAGGATTCACCAGAGTCAGAGTGGGGAGCAGAACAGGCAGATGGATGAAGTACACTGCTGAGGGAAGCAGTGGGGGGGACAGGAGAGGTCTGCTGTGCCTTGTGGATCGCCTGCCTACCAGGCAGGGATTGAGGGCAGGGATTGAACTCTCACAGAGGTGGGCCAGCTTCCCACCAGTGCTGTGCTTTAACCCTTTGCGCCACCAGGGAGGGCAAATTCACAGAACTTTTCATCTCTTGATAAACATTCATTGAGAGACTATGTGCCAGACCCTTGTTCCAAAGGGAAGGGAAAGAAAGGCAGCAGCTTTAGCTGTGTGACAAAGGCCATCAAGGGCATCAGCGTAGTGCCATAGGGGCAGAGAAGGACCTGGCTGGTGGAGGGGAGGGAGGCTTTCTGAAGGAAGCTCGGGCTTGGACCTTGTCTTGGAGGGGGACTAAGAATTAGGAATTAGAGTGAGTGTTGTGGTGCCCAGTGGGATGAGTGGAGCAAAGTGAGTTGGCAGAGAAATCCTTGTCACCTCGGAGGTCACACTGGGCCAGGTTAGAGCTGAATTGCACTAGAGAGCTCCTGCTTCGGAGGAAGCCCTGGGTGACACATAGATCCCTTTGCTCCCCACTATCAGACATGCTCCCCATGTCTTTCCCCAACTCTGAAGATATACCCCAAGAGCCTGAGCCTGAGCCCTCAAGCTCCAAGAAGAAAAAGAAGAAAAAGAAGTGGCCACAGCAGGAGGCCAGCATTCAAGCCCTCACCAGAGCTGGCCTTGGGGCCCTACAGGCTGGCCGGAACCATCAAGCTGTGACCAGCTTCCAGAAGGCTTTTCTCTTGGCCTCCGAGGCCCCAGAAAGCAGGGACACCCCTGTTCTCCGGGCCTGTGCCTTCAACCTGGGGGCTGCCTACGTGGAGACTGGAGACCCAGCCAGAGGCCTTGAGCTGCTCCTGCGAGCCCAACCTGAAGAGAAGGCACAAGGCGGGAGTCACGGTGACCAGTGTTTCAATGTGGCTCTGGCCTACCAAGCTCTAGGGGACCTGCCTCAAGCTTTGGTCTGGTACCACAGGGCTCTGGGCCACTACCAGCCACTAGGTGACCAGGGGCAAGCCCAGGCAAAAATGGGAGCCTGCTACCAGGCTCTGGGACAGCCTGAGCTAGCTTCCCATTGCCTGAAGGAAGCGAGCCAGGCCTATGCCCAAGCAGGGCAGCCCCGAGCTGCAGCCCTGGCCCTGGGGGCTGTGGCGGGGTGCATGCTGAAGAGTGGGCGGCATGAGGTACACGAAGTGGTGCAGGTGCTGGAGGAGAGCCGGAGGTTTGCTGAGAGAAGCACTGAGCAGGGGCTGCTAGGTGAGGCCTTGGGGAAAGGAGGTGTGGAGTCTGGGGAGATTCAGGCCTGGTAACACTTTGAGAGGTGGGATGGAAGCAGAAGCATTTCTGAGGCCGGGGAGAGGTTGGGGAGCCCTGACTGTGAGGACAGGTGCAGTGGTGCAGCCTCAGTACTTCTGACCTGGCTACAGTGACCATGTCACACCCTCTAGGGCAACTCTATAATGACCTGGGCCTAGGCTACTCCCAGCTCCAGCTGTTTCCACTAGCAGTGAAGGCCTTCCTGCAGGCCTTGCCCCTGTGCCGGGGGCCAGGAGAGGAGGCCACGGTGCTAAGAAACCTTGGGTTGGCCCACAACGCCCTTGGCAACTATCAGGAGGCTCGCAAGTTTCACCAGAAGGCTGCTAATCTGCATGGTGCGTACCAGGGCTGGGGAACGGGACTGTAACCAAGGAACTCAGAGGGGTTTCCCTCTGGGGCCTCAAGGATAAAGGATGGAGGAAACTTTATGGAGGACTAATGGGGCTGGGAAATCCGAAACCAGGATGGTGAGGGCTGGGGAAGCAGGAGGTGGGTTAGACTAATTGGACAGAGGTTGGGAAGGCAGCGATGGGCCGGAGGTGGTGCACTGCCTGGAAGAGAAGGCGTGCGGTGGAGCCCAGTGATTCTTCTGATGCACAATTATGAGTCATCCTCACTCTCTGAGCCTCGGTTTGCACACCTATAGACGAGGAGTTATTGCTAATAATGTGCCGTGAGGCTGTTGCCTGTTTCACACGAGCCAGGGGGAGGCATTTAGGCCAAACCAAGGACAGCAAGGTTTATGGGGCTGCATTGGACCCGGGAACACTCCCTCCTTTGTTGGGTGTGGGCGTCCTGATGCCCTAGCAGCCTGGGCTCCCTCTCAGGATGGGGTCTGTCCTGCCATCAGGCTCTGCGGGACAGCGGTGGGAGCAGGGCCGGAGCTTTGGCAGCCTGGCGTTTGCACTGAGCCAGCTCGGGGACCACAAAGCCGCCAGAGACAACTTCCTGCATGCCCTGCAGGCTGCCCGGGATGCTGGTGAGGCTGAGGGCTTAGCAGGTGACAACAGGGGCGGGTGAGCTCAAATTGAGGTACCTGTGGTTGGAGGGGTGACAGATGGGGATAACTCCAGCGAGAAGTGTCCTTTTCGTGGGATGCCATGAGAGGACTGCTTAGCCTCTTCCCCAGGAGACACAAAGGGACAGTGGCAAGCCTGCGAGGGACTGGGAGCTGCCGCAGCCAGACTGGGACAGCACCATCAGGCCTTGCAGTACTATAAGGAAGCACTGGCCGGGTGCCAGGTAGGACTCTCCACTGGGGAATCTAGCTTCCCTGCTATCCCTCTGGCGGCTATCCAGCTTTCCCTTCTCTGGCTGAAATCCCCGCCCGCACTCCTTATCTACACCCACCACCATGCACTCATCAAACATACACTGGGCACATTGTGTGCTGGGTCCTGAGACATCAGTGTGCGGAAATCGGTCTGCCCACGGCTCTGGGCAGGTGGTGACAGGACTCTGGTAAAGACACAGGGTCAGGGCAGAAGGACAGGAAACAAAGTCCCCATCCCTCTTCTCTCTCCTTGTTGCTTTCTTTCCTAATCCCTAGTGAACTGCCCCATCACCCCTTTACCTACCCTCTCCCCAGAAGGAGCCAGATTCTGTGCGAGAGCGGCTGGTGGCCAAGCTAGTGGACGCCATACGGATCCACTTAGCCCAGGGTGGGCTGATTCCAACATACACCCTGGTAAGATGACACTTGAGATGAGGAGCTGGGGGTAGGAGAAATGGCCCAGGGCAGGGGGAGGTGGTAAGCAGAGCTGATGTCCTCAGGGATGCTGTGCTTGACTGCTCATGTGTCCACCTCCCCAGGGCCTGCATATGGGATGTATGTCATTTGCCACCTGGGGGTGGGAGGGGGCTAGTGGCTTATCTCCAACGCTAGGGCAGTGCCCGGGTTTTGGCTGACTGGGTAATTAGCCCAGAGGGTTGCAATCAAGGATCACCTACTTGGTTGCAGTTCCTGAGAAGGCCACTGGATGGAGATAGTGTTCCAAACAAAGAAGTGCCTCTCCGGGCCTTTCATTTTCAGGTTGGGGGAGGGAGTTGTGTGTGTGTGTGTGTGTGTGTGGGTGTGTGGGTGTGTGGGTGGGTGGGGGAGCAGCATTGTTCTGTGGATCCCCACCCTGGTCTCCTGGCTCTCCTCCACCTCCACTTCACCCTGTCACTCCCTCCCAAACTCTCTCAACAGGCTGATACCTCTCCAACTGCCTTTCCCCTCTGTGATACCCTCAGGAAACTTCCCACGCCAGGAATTGAAATTATGGGTTAATATTTATTATCTGCATTTAATAGCTTTTATGTCCTATCTTATTTTAAAAATCAGAACACTGTATTTATTATTTTCAAGCAACATTAAGTTTGCTTGGTTCAGGCAGAGGAATGGATTGGTGATCAAAAGGCCGGGTTGCATCCAAAGCCAGCCACCTACTTTTTGTGACTTGGCCCCTAAGGCCCAAGACTGATTGGGTCCTGACCAACCTGATAGTGAATGAGCCTGAATTCTAACTCGAGTCAGTAGTGGGAATCATAACAGAACAAAAGGCCTCAGGCAGGACTTTCATCTCAGACACAGGGCATACCAGGGCTTGTGTCTAGAACATGTTTCTCTTGACCACTGTGTCTGCAAGGAACACCACTCATGCATAAAACCACAGCTTGGACAGCTTCTTTTCCCCTCAAACCGCCTTCCCTTATTTTCCGTCATTCCTAGACCTCAACTCCAGGGAGGCCTCCAGAGGCCAGGCTCCAGGGGGGGCCTGCTGAACAGATACCCCAGCTGGGGTGGGATGGTGTACAACAGAGGTGCAGCACAGGTGAGGAGCAGGGGTGGAGTTTGGGGTTGTGGCTGTGGCCTCTGGAGGGTGTTGAGAGGTGTCTCAGCTGGGTGGTGGTGTGGGACCTTGTAGAAGAGGGGACCTGGTTGGGGTGCTGCTCTGCCCTTTTCCCTGCCTTTCTGGATCTTTGGGTGCATGGGGAATTGAAGAGCGAAGTCACTATAGGCTGTGCCTGGCTTGCAACTCCTCCTGGGAAATGGGAGTGCTCTTCCCAGCCCTCTGGCTAGACCTGCTCGCCCCTCCCTCCAGGAGACTCCCCCTCCCTGCCTGTACTGCCAATTTCCCAATTCCCACCCACCCTGCTCCCATGCCTGCTCATCTCTTAAGACTCTAGCCCATTTTCCCTGAACCTTTTCCAGAGTGATCTCTTCCTCCCTGCTTTCAAGGCTTCCTAGCTTCTGAAACTTTGCAGCTTGGAGCCTCAAGGTTGAAAGCCTCCTGCATGTGGGTACCAGGTATGGGTGCTTTTCCTACCCTAGCGCCCTGTTCACCAGGCTCTTTCTCCGCAAGGCTTCCAGCCTAGCACAGTTCCTTGCTATTTGTTGACTTGGATTCACTGATGTCTTCTTTTCAGAGTATCTTCTTCCAGGCAAGGTGGGTCACTCCAATGTGCAGCTTGTCAGCAACTCGGGTTTGCCAGGCACCGTCCCCGGCGGGCATAGGCCTGGTTGCACCCTCCATGTACAGTGACCAGCACCCCCTGCACTGTTTTTCCATGCTGGCTCCTGATGCAGAGAGGCCTGTGATAAATATCTGACCCTCTCCATCCAGGTTCAGGGCCCAGGACCCACCTTCCATTTGGAGGCCAAGCCCCATCCAGAATGGAGAACTCTGGCATTCCAGTACCCAGGGGCCCACAAGTCAACAGGTGGATCCCTAAAGGAAGGTGGGACACTTGGAAAATGGATAAAAGTGGTAGGAGAGAAAGGATTGTAATGGTTCCATGTTAAAGTTAGGTGATATGAGCTGATGCTTTGGTTGATACAGCAGCTGGGCCCTTGTCTTTGTCTTTCAGCAACCTGAATAACCCTCACCCAGTTCCAGAAGCCCAGGGTATTCCCTGTCTAGTCAGACCCCTGCATGGTCTGACTGTAGACATCAGAAAAAAGGAGAGTCCTGCTGACATGGGGGACACGGAGCTCACACCTGATTCCTGGTGTGGGGCCCACCAGCAGAGGTGAGGACCAGCAAAGGTAACAGAAGCTGGAGCCAGGGAGGGCTGCCTTCTGCCTTTCCTCCAGTTACTCCCACTGGCATACCCCTCCCTGCCTCCTCAGGTCATCCAGATGGCCCAGGGAAGCCCCCAGCAGGAACCCTGAGAGGAGACCCACCCAGTCTTGCTTCTGTGTAATCATGTGACACCTTTCCCTTGGCTGGTCACAGTGTGACCCTCCCAACATACACACTTTAAGGGCCTCTGAGACTGAACCCCATCCCGCTTGTTTACCAGGACCACGGACGGCCTGGCCAGCAAGGGGGTCCTGTGCAGGGTGGGAAAGGACTCCGTAGTTTCAGCACCGAGGTGTTCTCTTTGCTCCTTCTTTTACCCCATAGGTAAAAGAAAAAAGAAAAATGGGCATATTTCCTTCTTTTCATTCTGGATCTAAACCTTCAGATTGCTAAGGCCCTTGCCAGTTCTAAAAATTGTGGCTTCTGGGTCAAGTAGCTTTGGAGTCACCGATTCTCTCCAGACTCCCATGCTGTCCTAGGGAGAGGTGGAGATAACACTGCAGAAGATATCTCTAGTCATTTCTTCCTGGAGACCAGCCGCTGCTGTACAGGCCCCTCTGCTGAAGCCAAGGAAAAGGCCCAGCCGGCAGCCCAGATATTATGTAACATTTATTGATCATGGTTGCACAGGCCACAGTTACTCTAAGTGCTTCATGCTGGTTTCGTCTTTAACCCACACAGCAAGCCCATTTTACGGATTAGAAAAAGGCAGTACAAAGTTTAGTTTGTCTTCCAGGTCATACAACTAGTAAGCGAAGAAGGTGGAACTCAAACCTAGACCAAAAGCACCTGCCAGAGTGCAGTTCCTCTGCCCCCACAAAGCCTGGCTTGCAAAGTGTGTTTATACTGGCTGTAGGTGTGAAGGCAATTTGTAATTTAATTAAATATTACATAAACTGATGTGTTAAGAGCAAATGCAAGCACTGTTTTTATGAGAGCTAAGTTGAATCCTTAGAGGACTTGATTAAGGTGAGTCACTTTCAAAAACTTGTTGAATTAGATGTGAACAAGATTATTACAAATTGAGGAAAAATAAAAAATCTAGATGAATTTTGTACTCAGATTACTTCAAATACACCATTAAATATTTGTTCTACTTTAAGGAAATAAACTGCAAACTGCAGTTTGTGAGAAAGTGAAGAACCACAACCACCTGTTTCCTCCTCAAAGAAAAGACCCTGCCACACTCTGACAGATGACAAAGGAACGTGTATTTTTTTTAATGAATGTGTATTTTTTTTTAAGATTTATTTATTTATTCTTACAGAACTGGGGTACAGGCCAGAGGTGTGGTGGGTGAGAAGATTCACCAAAGACAGAGTAGGGAGCAGAACAGGCTGAGTGATGAAGTACACTGCTGAGGGGAGCAGCAGGCAGGTCAGGAGAGGTCTGCCGCGCCATGTGGGTCAGCTCCCTGGCTGGGAATCAAACTCATGCTGCAGCTGCTTCGGAGAGCTTCATAACATGGTGCTTTACCTGTTGTGCCACCAGGGAGAGCCAGAATATATGTTTTAAGCTGAAATAAAACCATCCTGATCATGTCACACAAGGGACTTCTACTGTGCTGTGAGCTTCACAATGAGATTTTGAAGATCCATTAACATATCTTTAAAGGACATACTCTATGCCAGGAGAACTGGGTGCTGGGGACACCGCTGTTAATCTTCCTTATCAAATGAAGCCTGTAATTCTGTCAGCTATTTGTGGTGTCTTGATTAGGAGGATATAGCAAAAGCCAATATAGTAGTGCCTTCAAATAGAGAGCTTTATTGTTTTCTCATGCAGTGCAGGGCTGCTATCATGGCCCTGGAGCTTGAGAAGTAGGCTGGATACTCCACCATCCTCACCATGGGGTTTCCATCTCCTGGTCTAAAGAAGGCTGCTACTGCTCCACCATAATACCAGCAAGGAGAAAAGAGGAAGTGAAGGAAATATTTCTTTACACATATATATGTGTGTGTGTGTTTCCAAATATATATATATATTTTTTTAATTTTATTTATCTTGCATAGAAGAATTGAAAAATCAATCAGAGGTGCAGGGGTGGTGGTGAAAGGAGTCACCAGAGAGAAAGTGGGGAGCAAAACAGGTATATTGACTGAGATACACTGCTGAGGGGAGCAGTGGGTGAGACAGGAGAGATCTGTTGTGCTGTGGGTCGGCTCTTTGGCCGGGGACGGAGCTCAGGCTATAGTGGTGAGACAGCTGAGACTTAAGCCCTAGGCCACCAGCAAGGCTGCTCCATATATATTTCTATAACTCATTTCTGCTCACATTTCACTGCCAGAGTTTTTTTTTACATGTGAATGCCTAGTTGCTACAAGGTACACTAGAAGATGGAGGGTTTAGCTGGACAGACATGTGGCCAGATAAAACTTCTTTGTTACCAAAAGAAGAAAGGAGGATGGATTTCCAAGGGTGGATTTCAAAGGACATCCGCCACTGCTACTGGGTCAGGCCAGCAGCATCCAGCATCACTGGCCCTGCCATTCAGTCGCTGTATTAACTTAGGAAAATTACTTGACCTCTCTGTCACTCCAGTTCCTCGTCTATAACCTGAGGATAAATATAAATCATAGGGTTGATAGGGTTAAATTGGATAATACTTGAAGCATCTAGAATTTACCTGCACTTTCTACACTGGTCTTGAGAGCAAATCCTCCCCCCAAACTGCCCCCCCCACCCCCCACAAAACAACTCCAAAAGTCTGAGGCGCAGGGAGAAGGTGGCCAGGTCTTGGACACCACTTTCCTGGACACCACTTTTATATGGTTGTTTTAGAAGTTGTGGGTATATGGGGGCGGGGAATACATCTTGTGCCATTATGTTTCTAGTTGAACCTTACCGCACCTCCTTGGAATGAAGTAGCAGCGACAGCCTAGACTTACACATTTCCGCCTTGAGGAGGCAGTTCAGTGAAGAAAATGCGTACGACATGTTAGTGCAGACCTGAGGCCAAGCTGGCCCCAACAACTGCTAGCCCTGTGTCCCTGGGCGTGCCGTTCAACATCTTCAAGACTCAGTGTTCATATCTGTGACCTGGGAATACAACAGGTTGCTGTGAAGATGAAGTAAGATGAGTCATGTCAGTATCAGGCACGCACAAGTATTCAAGACATCATCATTGTCCAAGAAACATGCTTCGCATTGCATTTGAGAAATGAATCCTCAGAATCACCAAATTAATTTTCTCAAACAGGCCTGTGGGGAATCTTGATTAATACATAAAATTGAAGCTACTTATATACAGATGAAATTATAAAGTTAATGAGGTCTTGGATAATATCCAATTGTAATGTACAGTGTACATTACAATTTAGATGAGTAAATTCGATTTCCAGTGACACTGCCCAACAATTTTCCACCACAATCAATCTGATAAATTCGATTCCCTACAACAAACATGTAAAATAAGCTTCACTGAAGGCCAATGGTACATCCCACTGATGATAAACCTTTTACAATTAAAAGGGAGACTGTGAGAGTAGTGAATTGGCCATGTAATTCATGATACGTATTCTAGATGCATAACTATAAATGCTATTCTAGATAGATAGGTATAGATTCTAATCTAGATACATAGATATAGCTAGCATTAAAACGGGACTTCATTCCACCTGGATAATTACCTTTATCTTAGTGCTTTAATGGTATCTTCTCACCAATGCAAGAGGGTGTTTGTATTTTTTAAAGTTTTGGGTAAAAACTGAGCCCTCCTCTTCAAGTTTTTCTGAAGTGTTATGACCTGAAGTAAATTTTTTTTTTAAAGATTTATTTATTTGTGCATACAGAACTGGGGTACAGGCCAGAGGTGCAGGGGCAGTGAGAGGATTCACCAAGACAGAGCGGGGAGCAGAACAGGCAGATTGTCAAAGTACACTGCTGAGGGGAGCAGCGGGCAGGCCAGGCGAGGTCTGCCGCGCCATGTGGATCATCTTCCAGGGCAGGCGGGGATCGAACTCATGAGGAAGTGGCTTTAGTTTCTTAGTTCTGTGCTTTAACCAGCTGTGCCACCAGGGAGGGCCTGAAAATGGTTTTAACAATGTTTTTAACCATGGTATACTCAACCTCTTATGGTTTACCACTTTATGTTTCCATTGTTCTTTTCTTTTTCTTTTTAAAAAAGATTTATTTATTTATGCTTACAGAACTGGCATACAGGGCAGAGGTAGAGGAGGTGAGAGGATTCACCAGAGACAGAGTGGGGAGCAGAACAGGCAGATCGATGACGTACACTGCTGAGGGGAGCAGCAACGGAGAGGACTGCGACACCATGTGCCTCTCCTCCAGGGCGGGGATCGAACTCGCACTAAAGTGGCTGGATTAGGCTGCAGTGCTGTGTCCTAACCCTTGTGCCACCAAGAAGGGCCCTGTTCTTTCCTTTTAAAGATTTATTTATTTATGAATACAGAAGTGGGGTACAGGCCAGAAGTGCAGGGGCATTGAGAGGATTCACCAGAGACACAGCAGGGAGCAGAACAGGATGACTTATGAAGTACACTGCTGAGGGGAGCAGTGGGTAGGTCAGGAGAGGTCTGCCACGCCATGTGGGTCACCTCTGGGGTGGGTGGGGATTGAACTCATGCTGAAGTGGCTTTAGCTTCTTAGTGCTGTGCTTTAACCCACTGCGCCACCAGGGAAGGCCCTGTTCTTTTAAGATTTACTTATTTATGCATACAAGAACTTGGGTGCAGACCGGAAGTGGGGGGTGGAATGAGAGAATTCACCAGAGACAGAGTGGGAAGCAGAACAGGCGGATGTACTAAAGTACACTGCTGAGGGGGGGCAGCGAGTGAGACAGGAGAGGTCTGCTGGGCCAAGTGGGTCAGCTCCATGGCTAGGGATCCAACTTGCTGTAGTGCTACGGAGAGCTTCATAGAGCGCCACCAGGGAGGGCCCTGCATTGTTATTTTCTTGCTAAAAAGGTGTAACTATTATGAATGATTAGCGAAGTAGCGTGCCATACTGATAAACAAGGTAAGTGAAGGTACACTGGGGGTAGTGAGTAGTTGGGAGAATCAAGTTATATATAATGGCTAAGCGTGTAAACAAGACCACTAGCTTAATTTATTGAGCCTTAAGTACCAGGCCCGTGTTACCGCTCTATAAAGTGTGTACTCTGACCCATTTAACAGACAGGAAACTGAAACCAGGAGTGCCCAAGTTCACTCAGCTAGGCAGGTGGGAGCCCAGGCTGCCGGCTCTGCTAAACAAGGATGGTCATCACAGGGCGGTTGGGAGCAAAGCACTTATTCGGAAACGTGAGGCAAAATCCTCCTGAATTTTGTTCTCGGGAAGGGCGACTGCAAAGCTGGGCGACCTCACGCGGCCGCCACCAAGCGCACCGACCGCAAGGTGGCCAGGAGCAGCGGGAAGACGGCGCGCGCCGGCACCACTAGCAGGAGTGCGCCTGCGCAACAGCCTCTTGCGTGGGGGTGGCGCGAGGGGCCGCGCATGCGCCGCACTAAGAAAAGTAATTATCCTGGTGCGAGCTGGATGTCCGGGTTGCGGGCGCTGTTGGGGGTCGGACTGCTGGTCGCGGGCTCACGCCTGCCGCGCACCAGAATCCAAGCCGCCGCCTGTCGCGCGGGACCCACCTGGTGGGGGCCGCAGCGGCTTCTCTCGGGTGGCCGCGGGGACCCAGAGGTCATGGCGAGCACCGCGGTTAAATACCTGAGGTAGGCGAAGGGGGCGCTCGGTGCACAGGCGGGGCGCTGGCTCTAAGTGAAACGTCCCCCGCCGCGGGCGGGACCTGGACCGCCGCGCCTACTGCAGTCGGAGCACCCGAGGGGCGGGAACTCAGGTTTTGGGTTTCCTCAGCCAGGAGGAGGCCCAGGCGGTGGACGAGGAGCTATTTAATGAATACCAGTTCAGCGTGGACCAACTTATGGAGCTGGCTGGGCTGAGCTGTGCCACAGCCATTGCCAAGGTCAGTGATGCAAATCTCCATGAATCACTCACTGCAAACCCCTAGGCCCGGGGAGTGGTTAGGACAGATGGCCAAGCCCAGGCTTGTTGCTCCCCAGAACCCTTGTGAATTTACTTTGATTCTGCCTTCAGGCCTATCCCCCCACGTCTATGTCCAGGAGTCCCCCTACTGTCCTGGTCATCTGTGGCCCAGGAAATAATGGAGGAGATGGCCTGGTCTGTGCTCGACACCTCAAACTCTTTGTGAGTATATGGGGAAGGACTGTGGGGCATTTGGGGGTACTATCCAAAAGATGGATTGAATTAACTCCATTCCCTTTCTTTCCTCATAGGGCTACCAACCATCTATCTATTATCCCAAAAGACCTAACAAACCACTCTTCACTGCCCTGGTGACCCAGTGTCAGAAAATGGACATCACTTTCCTTGGTGAAATGCCCCCCGAAGTAGGTATTTCAGTCCAGGTCCCTCTCCACAATGACCAGTGCTCAGGTTCTGCTCTTTCCCCAAGTTTCCAGGCTGAACTCACCTGCTTATCTTTCTAGATGATGTACTCACAGAGGGCAGGAATAGTGTTGGCACAGGCGCCTAAAGTATGTCTTCGAGGAGTGGTGTGAGCACCACCCCCTCTATCAGTTGTGCTCCCCAAGTCCCAGCAATACCATCTCTAAGTCTCCATTCTACATTTGGATCCTCTCCCCCATGCCATGTGTCCTGTTCACAGCAGTAAACACATTCATTACCTGCTCCCAGCAGAAGCTGAAAGGACAGCTTCATTTTAAACCTTTTCTGCAGAAATTTCATCTGGAGTGGAAATGAGAATTATTTTATTTTTGTTTTTAAAATTTTTTAGCACATTTTACAGATATCTGATTCCAGAATCTGTGTTCTCCTGACTATGCCACACAAGCCAGAGTTACATTTTACAGAAGACACCGTGGGGACAGCCCAAACCTGGCCCTCTGACACCCATTCTCAGGCTATGCCACCCTGCAACCTCCCCAAGAGCATGCAGGCACTGAGAAAAGAAAATGTGTCTGGATTGTTTGATCTGAATCAGTGACCATCTTATGCTTAGCTGCAGGCAACAGAATGCTGCCTAAATGGGATAAAATTATGTTTGTGCCTCTCTGAATGGTCTGTGGGTAGAAGACAGTTTTCTCGTTATCTCGTTAGGGCTTTGTGCAGTGTTGGCTGACATCCTTCCCTTTTCCCTGTTCCATCACAGCCCATGTTGATTGATGAACTCTATGACCTAGTGGTGGATGCCATCTTTGGCTTCAGCTTCAAGGGTGATGTTCGGGAGCCATTCCGCAGCATCCTGAGCGTCCTGAGTGGACTCACCGTGCCTATTGCCAGCATCGACATTCCCTCAGGTGCTGGGTCCAAGGAGGGTGGGGAGATGAGGACCCTTTTCTGTTTTGCGGTAGGCACTTAGAGTCCTCATTCTTCAAAGTTCAGACCAAGCCTGAAGTAAACTAAATTTAGGGGACAGACAGCTTAATGGCTTCCCATAGCCAGATCCATGGGGAGTAAAGTTCAGGAGTGCTCTTTACATGCTCACTCCGAGAGAACAAAGCCTAAGGGTACATGGAACTCCAAGGATGCACCTTCCTCAAGTGGGAGCCCAAGGGGCGTCCTGCTACTTTAGGACAAGAGGTAGACGGGACTCGACGTCTGCCTTTCCCACTCTTCCTGAATACCTCTCTTTTCAGGATGGGATGTGGAGAAAGGAAACCCTGGAGGTATCCAGCCAGACCTGCTCATCTCCCTGACAGCACCCAAAAAGTCTGCAACTCAGTTTACTGGCCGCTACCACTACCTGGGGGGTCGTTTCGTGCCACCTGCTCTGGAAAAGAAGTACCAGCTGAACCTGCCAGCCTACCCTGACACTGAGTGTGTCTACCGTCTGCAGTGAGGGACCGTGGGTGGGCATTCTTCCCAATAAAGCCTCGGTCCTCTCTCCCGGAGCCATGGAGTCCCAGGAACTCTTCTGGCAACGAAGACCATGGCAAGAAAAAACAACACTGGAGATGTGGGACCATCCCCGGGGAACAGAACTGGCAAGAGGGATTATTACAGCCTTTTAGGGGCAACGAAAATGACTTTCAGTTGTTGACAAGGCTCCCAAGTGTGGCGTGCTGTCCTTTACTCACAGTTCTTGCCCATCGAGGAGGCAGACAGGGATGCTGGACAAGGTTCTCCAGCTTTCTCCCGTTTAACAGTGTGGCTAGACTCAAGGGTCTCAGAAGTTCTCTTCAAAGATATAAAGCAAACGCTGAGTTGGTACTCAGGACCCTCAGTCTGGGAAGATGTCAGGACCCCACATAGGCCGGGAGCCTACGCCAGCATTTGTTCAACCACAGGACAGTGTTAGAACCTAGCAAGCTTAAATGGAATTTGGCTCATGACCTACACTTGTATGTTTTTCTAGTCTTCACAACACGTCACAGTGCTTTCACATAAGTCTACATTTTTCTTTAAAGTCCCGGAGCGGCTCCCCCGTGAAGGGATGCCTCACGGGACGGGACCTACAGGCCTGTCTCTCTGAGGCTTCAACTCCTGAAAAGGAGTGGAGCCCCACACTGTCCTGATCTTCAGTCTTTCTTCTTTTGTTTCTTCTTTTTGGTTCTCTGATCTGAGCTGGCTCTAGCTCTTTCCTCCTCCTCCTCTGGTTGCTGCCATTTCCTCTTCTTACTTTGGCCACTTAAGCCATCATGTGCTCTGCTCTCTGCACCCTCAGTCCTTCTGCCCTCGCTGTCATCTCTTCCGCTCCAGACCTCTTCTTGGTGCCACTGTCTTTTCTTCTTGCTTCTGCTTTTTCTATTACCACATTCTTTACCTTCTGCTTTCCTGGTCCCACCGTCTACAACTGCCTCCTCAGCATCCTCCTCTACGCCCAAGTCCCCCCTCTCTTCAGCATGCCGCCGCCTCTTTCTGCTGTGTGGGCCCGTGCATGCTCTGCTCTCCATGTCCTCCGACCTGACCCCACCTGCTGACCCTTCACCTCTTCTTTTGTCTGAGACCTCTATCTCTGCTCCATGGTGTGGCTTCTTCTTCCTTTTCCTGCAAAACTGCGTAGTTTGTTCTCTGCTCTTCAGTTCCCCAAGGTCCTCTATTCCTGTAGCCTCTTCCTCCTCATTCCTTACAGCTGCTCCCTCGCTTTCATCTGTGACCTTTTCTTTATGTCGTTTTTTCTTCTTCTTCCTGATGCCCTGTTCAGTATGTTCTGGGCAGTCCTCCTCTGCATTTCTTTCAGCTGCTGTAGCCTCTTCCTCCTCTTTCTGCTTCCTTTTCTTTTTCTTTTTTTTGGGGGGCTTGCTCTCAGCCTGCAGTTGAGGTGTCCCAGGGTCCTGGCCTTTGAGGCGAGCCAGGAAGGCCTGCTCCTGGGCCTCTAACCGAGCAAGCTTAGCCTTCATTGTGATTCCAAGACGAGCAGCCCTAAAATAGATGGGGCCTAAGTCAGAGGGAGGGCTGAGGGAAGGCAGGTGAGGAGGTGCTGCCTATCTTCAGGCAGTTTCACAGATAGGCACACATTAGGACCACTCGCTGGGGCAGAAAGAGTAAGTGGCACAGGCCTCAAGGGTGGGCTCTTGATGCAGAGTAACGGGAACCCGAATGGCTGACCACTACTTACTTGTGTGCTGTTCGCCCCTCACAGGCCTGGAGCAGCATCTCATCCGTCAGACTGGAGGGGAAGTGGGGGAAGAGAATGAAGACAGACATGGTGGAGAGGTGTGACCTCTAGCCCCTCTAAAACATTCCTTCAGCACCTAGTTCCTGTTCATGACCTAGCATTTTTCTAGGTACAGGGGATTCAAAGACTAGCACAAAACATTTTTACCCCCAAAGCAACCTCGCTGCTTACATAGACTCTATCCTTTCTCTTGAAATTTGGAGCATCTCCTCCTACATGCCCCCAGCATTAAAATGAAGCTCACATCTTTGGTGGCGGGGACTCCTGGTTATCATCATCACTGTTCTCCAAGTCCTTGTCTGGCTTCTCTCCACCTGAAGTCAGTGTGGCCATCTAGAATGGGTCACAGGGGTGGACAAGGCCAAATCAATACTACTGCCATCTCTCCTCCTTGAAGCCCCGTGGGAGTTCAGAGCAGCAGGCACCAGCAGCACCCAAACACCTTGCAGACTCTCAAAGAGGTGTGTCAATCTGCAAACTAGAAGTAGGCAGGAGTAGGGCTACAGTTGCTGTGGTGGGATGTCAGGGGGGTAGCCCTGACTTCCTTGGCTCATAGCTGGCAAGTGAGTAGGAGAAGGGAGGAAGAAATATTTTGTGCCATCATGTCTTCACAGTGGGAAAAAGTGCCCTCTAGTGTCATCCCAGGGCACTAGTAACTGACAGTAAAAATGGCATTTCACACACCCGCACCTTCACACAGTAATTTAGTCAGATTAACTGAGAAGCTACTATGGGCCAAAGGGTTAGAGATAGGAAGGAGGAGTAAGAGTGAGACAAGTGCCACAGAGGGACCTGACATGGTGAGAGGAAAGGAGTGTGGCGGAACATGGGCCATCATGACAAGTCCTGCCTGTGTTAGAGGATGCAGCCAAAAAACAACGTTTTGGCTTCAAAAAGAAGAAATGAATTCTACATGGCTGAAATGTGAGGTCTTGAGAGAAAAAGCAAGAGATGAAGCCAGAGAAGGAAGGACAAGGCTTCCAGTACCATGTGAGCCAGTGTGATAAACCTGTGCTGTGCCATCCCTGGCCAGAGAGGACCAGTGATACTCGTGTTTTAGAGAGTACTCTGGACACCAGGTGGGGGACACTGTGGTGGTGGTGGTGGGGGGCGGGCAGGGAGCGAAACTAGAGTTAAGAGTCCCGCTGTGTGGCAGTGGAAGTAGTTAGGCATCAGATGTTGATGGTGTGAGCTGGTGTAGGTGATGCCACAGGGATGAAGAGAAACCCAGGACCTGGTAGGTCACAGGCACAGTGCTGGCTCCCTCCTGTTGGTCTAGGAAGCCCGGTAGTCGGCCTGGCTGCTGCTACTAGCCAGCAGGGCTCTTTAGCAAGCTATTTCCTCCCTTTTGGCTACATCTGCAAAGTGAGGATGGGCCAGATAATATCTCAGGTCCCTATGGCTTCTAAGTCCTTTTGAATCAGACGCCCCCTTCCTGCCCTCCTCCGGTAGCTTCTGACTGGGCTCTCTGTCCCACTCTCCACTGCTGCCTGCTCAGCTGCTGGTATGGACCTGTGCAGCCCAAAGATCTCAAGTTTCTTTGAGGCTCTGGCTAAGCAACAGCACGTTTCCATCATGTTAGGACAGTCCTGGAAACAGGGAGCATATATGAGGCCCCAAGGGAAACCAAGGAAGGGAAAAAGGAAGGCCCCTTTACCCCCAACTCTAGTACCTTCACAAACTTCTGATACAGCAAGTTGGGCTTGGGCTGATTGTGACGGGGGTTCTCCGTAGAAAGATGCCGTATCTGTACTCCATCCTGTGGGGAAGGGTCCATGAGGGCCTTGCCGTGTTGCCCTCAGCCCCACGTGTCCCAGACCCTCATTTCATGCGCCTGTCTATAGAGCTCATACCTGATTTGTTTCCACTACTAAGCTGGCAGCAGTCTTGTTGAAGAGCTCATTCCACCAGTGGTTTGTGAACTCCTTGGCAGGGTCGTGTCCCACCTGCCAGACGAAGAGGTCTAACCATGAGGCCCTGCCCATAAGAGTCTCCTTTCCCTGACTTCCCAGACTTACCCCATGAGTGTCCTGTTTCAGTGTCACCCTGAGGGCCTGGGTGATTCCATTCTCCTTCCGGCCCAGACCTTTGCCTACAGAGGATAGGGAGTGACTTGGGTTGTTCAACTGCCTGCTCTGAGCCCTCACCAAGCACCCTCAACACAAGCCACCACTTGCCTTTCCACACACCTACCACCAGACCAACTCCACCCTCTCAGACGTCCTCCCGGGCTCATTTGTAGAATCTCTTCACGCGGTCCCCTGCCTTTGTCTGAACCCAGACGATCTTTTCCTTAACAACTTCTAGGTCATGTCTCTTCTCCCCCTCACAACACCCCCTGCCCCCAAAACTTATCTCTCACTAGTCACATCACAATTCTACTCTTCCCTATTCTGGAAAAATCAGACATTAGCTTCTTCAACAAACTTGCCTTTAAGCTAGCTTTTCCTTCTACAACTGGGTGGGATACATGGGATGATCCAGAAAGCTACGGCTTCCCAGGGAGTAGGGTGGGGAGGTGGAAGGAGCTCTGTTGGGATCACCTTGAGTCCATCCATGCTTTAGCAGCTGCTCCTCGGCAAACTTCATCCCACGACTCTTGACCTCTCGGGTGATACTCATGGTGAGACGAATCAATGTCCGTGAGCCATCACCAAAGACGGGGTCACTATCATTCAAGAGGAAAGGAGAAATGAGGAAGCCTCCAAAATCATCCAACTCCATCCTGACTGCTCTTAACAAAAATCCTTTCCTGAGCTTGGGGCAAAGACAAAACAAGGCGGACCCCTGGTCCTTGTGTTACAGGCCCCAACACCAATGAGGGGCTCCTTTGCCTTGAAGGGAAAGCATTCACCAGGGAGCTAGGTGTAGCTGAACCTGGCAAGGCTTTATCAGAAACGCAAGCATGAGGGAACCAGTGCAGGAGAGGAGAATTTAGCTTGGTTCAAGGGAGTGAAAAGGAGCTATTTAAAGGGTAAGAGGAGAGCAGAGGTGGGGCAGGGCAGAGCAGAGTCAAGGCTTGTTCTGGACTGGGCTACACCCAGGCATATGCAGATGGGGAATAAGCCAGTGGCAAGGGTGACCGCTCAGCTTTCACCCTCCAGGAAAAAATGAGATAGTCATTAGTCAGCATCTAATGCACTTTATCTGTCATGGCGCCTCTTGGTCAGTGTGGTGGCAAATCATTTGGACAGGGCACCTCAGTCCATGAACGAGTCCACCTGCTCAAACAGGCAAGGACAACTCATCCTTGCAGTTTCTTTCACATAGGCTGTCTTACTCGGGCAACTGAGGAGACCAGCACCTCAGAAAGTCAAGCAGAACTGGTATTAATTATAAAACCTCAAATTAAGGGGAGCTCAGGCACACTGGCCTGTGCTAAGGTTTACATGGGTTATTTCACTTAATCTTTCCAGCCCAGTGAGACATCCTGACTTTTATGTTCAGGAAAGTAGTATTCTCAGATTACAAGAGGGGAAACTAAAACCTAAAGAGTGAGTTTTAGGCAATTTACTCAAGGCCACTCTGCTCACATATATAGAATTCAAACTCAGGCAGCTGAAGCCCCATTTTTTTTTTTTTAAAGATTTATTCATTTGTGCATACAGAACTGGGGTACAGGCCAGAGGCTCAGGGGTGGTCAGCAATGGGTGGGTCAGGAGAGGTCTGCCACACCATGTGGTCACCGCAGGGGCAGGCGGGAATTGAACTCATGCGGAAGTGGCTTTAGCTTCTCAGTGCTGTGCTTTAACCAGCTGCGCCACCAGGGAGGTCCCTGAAGCCCCACTCTTTACCATCACATATCTCCCACAACTTGCCACCACATGAAAACAAAGCCGTAAGGTGCTTGTTAACCTGAGTTATAGAGTACTGGTACTTAACAGAGCCCACAGCCTTACCCATGTCCAGCAATTACACAGTCCTCCCGGTGCGGGGCCTCCTCTTCTTCACTGCCACTGTCTTTCCATCTTACTAGAAAACTCCGTTATATACTGTCCAGCTCCAGAAGAGCACTTTTATCAAGCATTTAGTGCATAACAGGTGGGTTAAAATATTATGATCCTCATCTTCTTTAAACCCAACAGTCTTGTCAAAAGGTATCACCCTGATTTTATAACTGAGGAAAACAAAGTGTGGGTTTTCTTTCTGGGGTTACATGCGCTCAGGTTGCCTGACTCCAAAGTAACTCTTCTTCTATCACATCATCAATTAGTTGCATTTTTTAGTCACTCAGGTGCTCTTCCTTTTGAACCACAGAATGACATCCAAATTATATACCAAATTTACCTCTGAAATGGCTAAAATGGCTTACCACAAGAGACAGAAATCTAAGACTATTACTGCCGGTTCAGGTCACTAAAGTTATAAAATCTCAATGGCACCACTGGAGAAATCCAATAGCCGCTCAAAGTGACAATTCTAAAGGGTTAAACTTCCATTTGAGTTTAAGAAGGTATAGTAAGCTTCCTTAAAAAGAAGAAAAGAAAGGGGCCCTCCCTGGTGGCGCAGCGGGTTAAAGCACAGCACTGAGAATCTAAAGCTGCCTCCACATGAGTTCGATTCCCGCCTGCCCCGGAGGTGACCACATGGCGAGGCAGACCTCTCCTGACCTGCCCGCTGCTCCCCTCAGCAGTGTACTTCGTTGATCTGCCTGTTCTGTTCCCCACTCTGTCTGTGGTGAAGCCTCTCACCACCCCTGAGCCTCTGGCCTGTACCCCAGTTCTGTATGCACAAATAAATAAATCTTTAAAAAAAAAAGAAAGAAAGAAAGAAAGAAAATCAGAAACATCATTAAGTCATCCCTCCTAAACACTATATATTATTAAGTCTAAGAATGGTGCCAATATTTGGCTCTTTAAAAAGGTGAGACAGCGCCACTTGGGACAACATGGATGGATCTTATGGTGACTAAGCTAAATGAAATAAGTCAGAAAGTGGAAGACAGATACTCAAAATTTTCACTTATTTGTGGGCTGTAATTACATAACCAACCAACACAAACTGGCAAGGCACGGCAAAAATAACTGAAACTCTGAAAAAATTGCTGGTTACCAGAGGGGATGGGGGAGAGAGAAACAAAGGCAGAGAAGTTTTGGTGGAGGGTGAGTGAAGCATGTGCACATAAGGAAGTGTGAAAATGTACCCTGGACATTATAGAGATGTAAATGACTAGTAAATTTGAAGGAAAAGGAAAGAAAAGAAACGATCCTTTCTGACCCCTAAATGAACACAATGAAACAAGTAAAATACGATGTAAAACAAAGTGACTCCTCTGCTTAGCTATGAAGAACAGTAAATCCAAGGATTGTTTTTTGTTCACATTTCTGCTGAGAGGGTCTGTTACCTGAAAACCTAATTGATAATTGAGAGTACAAACCGAAAAGCTGTCACTGAAGAAATGGCACAACCTTGCTTCTTGATATTGTAAGAGAAGCAAATTCAAACATTAAGTCCTTTAAAAGAGTCCTCAGAACTCTGCTTCTCTGATCTGTCAGGTCCCAGATTCCAGTCATCATAATAATTACTAATAACTAACACTGATGCATTTACTCAACGCTAAGCTGTTGCTAACAGCTTCACACAGATTATCTATTTAAACTTTCCAGCAACCCTATTACGAAACGTTGTCATAAGTTACAAATGAAGAAATGACAGGGAGATACCGAGTTACTTGCCCAAATCAAAGAGCTGGCAATTTAGAGGATCAGGATCTCAGGCCTTCCAAAACTACTGCTCTTAATCACTACATTCTTCAGTTTCCTATAGCTCTGTGCTTTCTGCTATAAATCTTACCACAGCCTAAGACTGGCAGTTGCAGTCGAAAAGTACACCCTGGAAGTCAGAGACGAGTACTTTACACAGTACTAGGAATCGACAACGCGGAACTGGGCAACGACCCAGGGACAACGAGGTCCCAGGCTTGTGCATCTCAGTCTGCGTGCAGGCTGCAAGCACACTTTCAAGAACTGCCTTCGTTCCAGGCAACTCGAATTTCTTGTTCAGTTCTAGAGAACAAGTGGTCCAGGGCCATTCAGGCGATTCTGGAGCCGGCTATTCTCAGCAGGTCTAAATTCCAGCACTCCTGCCTCAGTTCACGCGCGTCAAACTACTCTCCAGCTTTCACCTTTGCTCCTGAGGTTTGGCTCCTGCTGCTGCCAATATGAAGGGAAGGTCGCGCCTCACTTACCGTCAGGCTGGGTCCTCTCCGCGGATACACGTGCCAGACCCAACACGGGCGCCGCCACCTTTCCGGAAATGTCGTTTGGGCCCTTCTAGGCTGCTGAAACCATAGAGACGCAGGCCGGACTCAAGTATCGGTCCTCCCAGGACCAACCGCGGAGGGGGAGGGGAAGGCTGTGTGGTTGCTACGGAAACCCGGCCCCAGAGCGAGCCGGGCGGTCCCGGGAGGTTCTGCTTAGTTCCTTGCATATCCTGCGTGGCCAAGGAAGTTAAGTACTAACTGACCCTTTCCCAGTGAGGTGAACAGCTGTGATCGCCTTGAGAGATTCCCAGGCACAACTATGAGTGAAAGCTCTAGGGAAAAGCGTCTAGTGTAGCCTGAAAGTTCCATGAAGGCAAGGAAGGAGGTAGCACCCCCATTTTGCAGGGACAGCCTATTGGAGGCTTCAGAAATTGATCATTTTTGATTCAGCACAGTGTGCCTGCCCCGTTGGTGCGTTGTTATAAAAGTGCATACATCAAGGGTCTTGATTTGTCTAGCTGGGAAAAGCTGAGATTTAGAATAGCCCTAGAGATGGGGGTGATGACCTGTGACAAATGACTAGGTCTGTCTTCCTGCCCATTCTATCTCTTGCATTTAACAAGTTTGTCTTCTTGTAGTCTAAGGAAGAGAAAGAACACTCCTGAGAAGATAATATGGAAATCAAATACCAGGAGGCTAACAAAGCAGAGCTGCCAACATCTTGGAGCTTGCCAGTCTCCCCACATCTCCAGATGCCTGCACCAAAAGGCCAGGCCCACACGTGCCCAACTCCCCTTTTTTGACTCCTTTGTGTAAATATCCCTGCACCCTGCCCCAGAACAGGACCATGGTCTTTTAGACACAAGTCCTCTGCCATCTTCAGTTTGTTAACAAATTAGACTACTTTCCTTCTTCTCAAACTGTTTCCTTTTATTGACTGGGGGAAACTGAGGCTGGTGTTCAGTATCAATGAGAGACATGGAAATGTAAGAGCAACAGTGAGCAGCAACCTAGGAGCCCATGGTTGACAGCTCTAGAATTTACCCCCTTAACAGGGACTGATGGAAAACAGGGGTGGTGTTGGGATTTGGGTCAATTAAGCTGCTAGGGCTGGCAGGGAGAGATATCTGCGAAGGAGCCACCAACTTGCCACTGCGGTTTTAGCTTGGACCACAGTATCTACTCAGTGAACACTATCTGGGGGAGGATAAATTGGGATCCAGCCATGTGCCAGCCTATAAACACTCTCTCCTCTCCTTTTTCTCACTCCCTGTGTAAACAATTCCTGGTACTGGTGTTTCTCATCACATGTGTACCATTGGATCATGTCCTGTGTCTTTAAGCAGGCAGGTGAGGACCCACCAACTGGCTAAATCTGGTTTCTCTTGGTTGGTTCGCTTCTTTTCAGAGAGATGCAGAATCCTAGGCTGCATGCTAAATTGAGGAGTTTGGACTTGTCTTCTAGGTATGAGGATTCATTTGAAATTGTGCAAAGGGGGCCTCCCTGGTTAAGTTTCAGTGCTATTACCTCTATGGCCTGAGTTCGATCCCGGCCAGGGAGGAGACTCACATTTGGAGAAAGACCACTCCTGTCTTGTCCACTGCTCCCCTCAGCAGTGTATTTCAATGGATCTGCCTGTTCTACTCCCCACTCTGTCTCTGGGGAACCTCTTATCCCTGGATGTCTGACCTATACCCCAGTTCTT
>NW_004567141.1:5507220-5567628 GCF_000260355.1 Condylura cristata
AAAAAGAGAAACACATGCCTTTTGCAGCAACATGGATGGAGCTGGAAAGGATCATGTTTAATGAAATAAGCCAGAAAGAAAAAGAAAAATACCAAAATGGTTTCACTCATAGCAGGAACATAAACAACCAGGTGGGGGGAAAAAAGTAATGAACAACTATATACTAGAGACATTTTATGGGGGTGGAAGGGGAAATGGGATCAAAAATGGGGGGAGGGTGCACAGAACTATGGTGATGACACTCGGGTAATTTGGTGATGGGAAGCCCACGGGGATTACAACTGAGATGGAAAAAGCCACAAAATGATGCAAAAACAAACTATTATAATAATAAAAAAAAATTTGGGAAGCCAAAATGTTATGTTTGGTGGGCTCTCATCCCTGCACTTACAACTGCAATTGTAAGACATGACTCCAGCTCAGGGTTCAGCAACTACAGGGTTTATTTACAAAGGAAAGAAAGAAGTTGGGAGAGAGAAAGAGTTAATGGCAGGGCCAGAGTCAGCAATAGTCAGGTGGCAGTTTGAAGCAGAGATCCAATGCAAAGGTCTCAAGCGCTCTGAGATGGTGGCACCACAGCATCCAAAGGCTGGCATGGGCAGCACTGAACACCAGACCAGCCAGTGCCAAAGGCCCAGCACCAGGGGTTGGTGTCAGATGTGTCAGAGGCAGGGACCAGTGTTACAGCTCTTCAAAGGTCTGCCTGGGGATTCAGGAGGACACTGCCTGAGTGGAACCTGAATTGCATAATCTTCAGGGTACCTGCCACTCCAGTTTGATTAGTCCATTTTAATTGATTGGCACATGTGGGAGCTCCAATCAGATTGGTCCATTTAAAGTCCCAGCTATGTGATTGGTGCCTGTTGAACTGCAGAAGTGTGTCCAATCTGACCAAAACTGTGATTGTGCCTCAAAACTTAGCACCTGGGTCCTCCCTGGTGGCCAAAGGGTTAAAGTGCAGCACTAGGAAGCTATATCCCTTAGAGCCCTGCCAGGGAGGTGGCTCACTGTGGTGCACCCGCTGCCCCCCTCAGCAGTGTACATTGATCTGCCTGTCCTGTCCCCCCACTCTGTCTCTGGTGAAGTCTCTCGCCCCCTGCACCTCTGAAGCCTATATCCCAGTTCTTGTATGCATAAATAATTAAATCTTATATTTAAAAATATCTAAATGTAAGAGCTTTAAAATGCTTAAAAGATAACCAATGTAAAATTTCATGATTTTGGATTAGCAATATTTTCTTGGATATAACTCCAAGCAACCACAGGGGAGAAATAAATCAGATCTCATCAAAATTAAAAACTTCTGTGCTCCCGAGACTATGGTGATGGCACATGAGTGATTTGGTGATGGGAAGCCCATGGAGATTACAATTGAGATGGAAAAAGGCACAAAATGATGTAAAAAATAAGCTATTAGAATATTAAAAAAAAAAAACTTTTGTGCAACCCTGGACACCATCAAGAAAGTAAAATTAGGGCCTCATATCATGGGAAAACATATTTGCAAATCACTGTCTGGCAAAGTCCTAATAGCCAAAACATATAAAGAACATCTCAACAATAATAAGATAATATAAGTTTACAACAGTCAAAAGACTTGGATCGGCAGTTCTCCAAGAAGATATACAGATGTCTAATGAGCACAGGAGGACGCGCCCAACATTGCTAGTCATCAGGAAAACACAAATGCAAATACAACGAGGCACCAACTCACATTTACTAGGGTAGCTGTAGTTTTTTGTTTTTTTTTAAAGATTTATTTATTTGTGCATACAGAACTGGGGTACAGGCCAGAGATGTGGAGGGTGAGAGGATTCACCAGAGACAGAGAGGGGTACAGAACAGGCAGATCAACAAAGTACACTGCTGAGGGGAGCAGCGGGCGGGTCAGGGAAGGTCTGCCACGCCAATGTGGTCACCTCCGGGGCAGGCAGGAATCGAACTCATGTGGAAGTGGCTTTAGCTTCTCAGTGCTGTGCTTTAACCAGCTGCGCCACCAGGGAGGGCCCAGGTAGCTGTAGTTTTTTTAAAGGACAACAGGAAGTTGGTGAAGATACGGAGAAATTGGAACTCTCACATTGTGCTCCTGACAATATTAAATCATCCTGGTGTCTTGGAAAAAACAGAAAGTACCAATTAAATTCAAACTGAGGGCTACTGTGTGTCCTAGTAACCCCATTGATATCTATATATGCAAAGGTATCAAAAATATGTCTACACATCTGTGTACACAAATGTTCCTTGAAGCATTATTTATTGTAGCTGAAGACTGAAAACAATTCAAACATCCATCAACCAATGAATGGGTAAATAAGGCATGATAGATCCACACAATGGAATATTATTCAATCATCAAATGGAATGAATTCTGATACATACCAGTACATGGATAAACCTTAGAATATGTTGACTGAAAGAAACCAAATACAGAAAGGTCACATACTGTAGGATTCCATTTATATTCAATGTCCAGAGCAGCAAAGTCCATTGCACAGGTCAGTCAGGGAGAGGGAAATGGAGAGTGACAACTCATGGGAAAATGGCCTGCTTTGGGGCTGATGATCTCTTCTGGAATTAGATAGTGGTGATGGATAAACTGTGAATTATTAGGCAATTTCTAACTTTCCTTCCTCATTACCATTTGAGTTCATTATAATAAAAATATTACATTCCCTTGGGGGGATTGCTTTACTATCTAAAATTGTGGTTTTATTTAAAATAGTGGTTAACAGTTTCAGGGGCCTCCCTGGTGGCACAAGGGGTCAAGTGTCAGCACTGTGAAGCTGTCTGCAGCCACTGCAGCTCAAGTTCCATCCCTGCCCAAGGAGCTGACCCAAATGGTGCAACAGAGTTCACTAAAAACCCACCGAACTGTACACGCTAAAAAAGGTGAATTTTATGATATGTGAGTTATATCTCAAAAAATAAAAAGATAAGCACACTAAAATAACATGGAAGAACACTAAGACGTTATAAGCAATCATCCCTAAATGAAGGAGTTATGAGTGTTTGTCCTTTATATCTTTTCTTTGATTTTCAGTTTTTCTACAATCAACACTTTATCAGGTAAACTACTTTAATAACAAATGCAAATCAGAGTTCCTCAGTGCAGAGGGGCCTGGTGCAGAAAACTTTCTCCAGGAGGAAAGATGTGATTAGCGAAGGGGAGGAGGACGTATGCGACCCTGGGATCACTCATTCTCCAAGTCCTTCCCAACATTCTGCGGCAAATGAAATCTTAAATATTAAGATACTGCACACTTTTCTATACCGAATTCAAGCCCATGCACTGCATTATAAAAACCACAGGATGGCATGTTTGTGGTTCATAAACTCACATGACACTTCTCTTCCTGGCCTTTTCTTGGTTAGTTTTTGTGAAATCTGTGACTGTGGACAGAAAATAGCTTGAGGCTACAGCTACAATGTGGGCTTTCTGAAACCTTAAATCACAAATACTGACAATGTTTACCGACTAGAGTGTCACTTTTCCTTGTCACAGGGTCTCGTGGGGTTTTTCTCCTGTGAATATTATTTTCTAACCCTCAGCCTAGGCAGTTTCTAACTTCCCCTTCTCATGATAATTTGGTTCACGATAATAACAGCACTATGATCCTTTGTGAATAGTGCTTTACTATCTAACATTGTGGTTTTTATTTAAAATAGTGGTTTACGGTTTAAGGGGCCTCCCTAGTGGCTCAAGGAGTTGTCTCAGCATGATGAAACTATTGCAGCCACTGAAGCACAGGCTGGCTCCCCGGCCAGGGAGCTGACCCACCTGGCACAGCAGAACTCTCCTGACCCGCCCACTGCTCCCCTTGGCAGTGTATTTCAGTGGATCAGCCTGTTCTGCTCCTCACTCTGTCTCTGGTGAATCCTCTAATCCACCCCCATCTGCACCCCAGCACTTGTATGCAAAATAAACAAATCTGAAAAATAATATAGTTTACAGTTTAAAATATTATTTTCACAAATGTTGTCATATTTGATTCTCACCCTAATTCCACTTTGCATGTAGCTGTCCCAGTTTGTAGGTAAGCGACCTGAGGCTCAGACAGCACAGGAAAGAAACCTGGAAGAAGATTGTGGTCTGGATGTAGTTCTGCTAAGCATTTATTTCTCTGAAGCTCCATTACTAGCTGCCCCTTGGTTCCATTCTCTTTGGTCACGGCTGGTCTGACTCTTACATCATCGTCCCTCTAAGACGATGGCATAACGGCTCTCTTTCACCTCTGGACATCCGTGAAACGACAGAGGGCTGTAACTTTGCGCGTGCCTGGCATGCACAGCAGTGTATAGTTATGTGAACAAGGCCCCATGACAGTATAAAGGGGGCTAGGAGGCTCAGGGCTGCCTGCCTGCCTGCTGGTCTGCCGCGTCAGCGTTAAGGCATGTCCCGGATGTCTAAGGCTCCAGAATGCTTTTTGTGTTTGCCTGAATCAACAGTGAACTTGCCTGGCCGGGACAGTTACACAACTCTTGGCCTCTATGTCTCCTTGGAAGCCCGCAGTGTGTATGGATGCTGGTTGCTGCAGAGGTGGAGGGAGAATGGGTGGAATCGAGTAGTGGAGTGTGGTGCTTGCTGTTGCTTCCAGTCATCCTAGAGGGATGCAGATTTCAACAAGGTGGCTGACACATCCATTTAAGTTACTTTTTTTTTTTTTTAAAGATTTATTTATCTATTCATACAGAATTAGGGTACAGGCCAGTGAAAGTATTCGCCAGAGACAGAGTGGGGATCAGAACAGGCCAACTGACGAAGTACACTGCTGAGGGGAGCGGGGGGTGGTCAGGAGAGGTCTGCTGAGCCATGTGGTCACTTCCAGGGCAAGAAGGGATCGAACTCATGCTGAAGTGGCTTTAGCTTCTTAGTGCTGTGCTTTAACCCGCTGTCTCACCAGGGATGTCCTAAGTTACTTTTTAAATTAAAGAAAATGAACTATTTCCAGATACATCAGTAAAAATGGAAAGATTTCTGAAAGGGGCAATATAAAAGACACAGCTCCAGTGGTGTTGGGAGAGCTGATGTTATGGGTCCGGGCGTGTACACTGGTTAAAGAGTAACAGCCGCCACAGCAAACATGAGAGCAAGCAAGTGTGGCTATACTGGCGCAAGAGGAAAGACCTCCTGGCAGCAGGAGGGGTTCCAGGGAAGATGCCCATTTTCTCCAGCCCTGTTATGACCATAGACCCTCACACTTCCTGTTGCCCATTTGCCAGACTGTTGATCAGGCACTAGGTGGCCGGGAATTTTTGTGGTGGTTGTTTTCTGTTCCCTAATCACCTGTAACGGCATCTTATTCTAGGTAGTGGCTAGCTCAGCAACATTTCAGCAAAAACACTTCTATTTTCCTGGGAGTTGTTTTGTTCCTTTGGTTCCTGGATTGTTTAAAATCACCGTCCCATGTTTCAGCCTTTCCATTCCCCAAGTCCTCCTGGTCTCAGCTCCTCTCAGTGGGAGTAGAGTTAGGAAAGAGGACCCATCTACCTGCTGGAGAGAAAATAGCAAGAATTCTCAGCCTCATTCTTTCTCAAGGCATTGAGGCCACAAATATCAAGGAAAAGGCATTGAGAAACAGATGCCCTCTCTCTGAGCTAGAACTTAGCTAAGTATATGAAAAGCAAAAGTCTGAAGGATGCCCCAGAGGTCTCTGCTGTAGTATTTGCATTCCTGAACATCCTCTAGCCACCACGCACCGCAGGACAAGCATGGGTCACTCAGCAGGGCTGAGGGCTGGGAAGCCAGCCAGCCTTCTCGCGCCACCTGCTGGCTTTCTGGTGTACTGCATGTTACCATTTAAATCACAATTAAAAAATAAATGCAAAGCACATCCGTGTACACATGTATCGAAAGTTTAAGGAAAGCCAAAAAAAGATTAAACGCTATCTTCCAGGTGTAGTAGCATTAAGGGGAATTTAATTTTTTTGTTTTTCAAGTTGTCCACAATTAGGGGTGTCATTGTATAATCAGTTATTTAAAAGGTCATTTAAAGTTGTCTTGAAATTAAAAAACAATTCTTTGATTCATTCTAACTTAATTTTTCATTTATTTATTTTTTCAAATATTTATTTACTTATGCATACAAGAACTGAGGTGTAGGCCAGAGGTGCAGGGGGTGAGAGGATTCACCAGAGACAGAGTGGGGAGCAGAACAGGCGGATCTACTGAAATACACTGCTGAAGGGAGGGCTGGTCCGGAGAGGTCTGGTGGGCCCTGTGGGTCAGCTCCCCGGCTGGCTGCAGTAGCTGGCCTTACATAGCTTGATAGTGCTGTGTTTTTAACCCTTTGGGCCACCAGGGGGACACACAATTTTACTTTCCTTTTTATTCCTTTGATAGTGGTTGAATTCTTTAAATTTTGTTTTGTAATAGATTTTTAAAAAGTGGACATTCATTTCTAAGTGTATATGTGTGGCTTTTCATTTCTTAAAAATGAGGATTGATAACTGTTTTGATGGATTGTATTCCCTTTGCTACTTTTCCCCTACCCAATAGTGAGGGCTAAAATGTGTGGTGTGCTTACTGTGGGTGAGGTACTAATCATCAATTTGATATTATCCTCCTAAACAGATGAAAACAATGAAGTAAGGAGAAGGCAAATAAAATAAAAAAAGAAAGAAGACAAAACCCCTGCTTTGAAGCTCATTGGAGAAACGGGTCTTTTTGGTCAATAAGAAAAGGAATGAGCAAATCACTCATTTAGGTATGACTTATCAGCCATCTAGGGCAAAATCAAAACACATGTGCTCAATTTCTCTACTGGGCAATAAAAGCCTATCACTTTATGGACTTTTTGCAAGTCAAACTATAAATGTCTGCACCTTTGTCAGTTATGGATTATTTATCAGGTAGAATAGCAGCAAAGTTCTATCCCTTGAGAGTCCCATGAATGTTAAACAAGTTTTTATCCAATGCTCTAGTTATACTCCTCAAAACAAGAATCCTCATTTTATCTTTACCAAATTTGGAGGAATTATTCTTTTCAAGGAGGACAGGTCTGCATTAGTGTTGGAAGTAAATTCTCTGGTCTGCTTAGTAGCTATTGCACTTAAACAAGTTACTTGCCTTCCTGGACATCAATTTCCTTTTCCATAAAGTGGGAATAACAGTACTGTGGCGGTTTTTATTTCTCCCATACGAAAGAATATAAGATGGAGTTCATTAAAAAAATATTCAAATTCTATCTTAGAATGCTTGCAAATTTTTTTACCTCTGAGCTTACCATTGACCAGTATAAGACTGGAGTGAAGGTCTGTATAAGGTAAACTCAGACCCAGCCTCGTCTGGCTAGAATGAGAATTGAAGCAGGCATTTGTGAGAGCTGGGGAGAATGAAGAGGGCTGACAAAGTGAGGTAGCGGGGTCTGAACGTATTTGCAGGGAACAAAAATACAGTTTAGGGCCCTCCCTGGTGGCGCAGCGGGTTAAAGCACAGCACTAAGAAGCTAAAGCCACTTCAGCATGAGTTCGACCCCCGCCTGCCCTGGGGGAGATCCACATGGTGTGGCAGACCTCTCCTGACCGGCCCACTGCTCCCCTCAGCAGTGTACTTCCTCGATCTGCCTGTTCTGCTCCCCACTCTGTCTCTGGTGAATCCTCTCACCTTCCCCATCTCTGGCCTGTACCCCAGTTCTGTTTGAATAAATAAATACATCTTAAAAAAAAACAGTTTAGGGGTCTCCCTGATGGCGCAGGGGTTAAAGACACAGCACTATCAAGCTATTGCCAGCTACTGCAGTCGGTGAGGTGACCCACATGCACAGCAGACCTCTCCTGTCTCCCCCACTGCTCCCCACACTGTCTCTGGTGAATCCTCTCACTCCCCTTCTTGCACGTCTGGCCTACACCCCAGTTCTTGTGTCTATAAATAAATAATAAATCTTTTTAAAAATTACAGTTTAAATGATCCTCTTGAATATAGCAAGAAACTGCCTGTCACAAACAGAATGATAGGTGACACGGTTATCGATTAGGTCAAATACAATGGTCAGATTGTAGTAAGTGTGAACATAGTTCCTAGTCATTTGTCTTTTTCTGTGCTCTGCACTTTCCATCATTGTTCTTCATCCACGTCTCCCTCTGAGGTAGGCGGGATGGGTATTATCCCAGTAGACTGATGACTTCACAGGGTCATCCAGGCCTGTCTCTCACTCAGCTCTCTGCACAGGGCCTGCAGAAAAGGGTTCCAGGAAAAGCAGGAGCCTGCCCCACAACTTCAGAACAAAGATGAGCGATGGGCCTGAACTGTGGCCAGGTTGGGATGAGGCAGCGGGAGACCCCACGCCCTTCCTGCAAGACTTTTCAGAGCTAGGAAGAAGATGCCTGCAGAGTCAACCACCACCTCCTCTGACCATCTTCAGTCCTGGCTGCTGGGTTAAGGCATGCTATGGTGGCACCTGGCACTCCAGGTCACTTCTTGAGACATCAAGTAAAGGGGCTGAGAGATGGGCAGGGGACAGAGCTCTCTCTGGGGCTTCTGGGCTCCTCCCTCTCTCCTTCTCCTCTCCCCCTGTTCCTTCTTCTCCATGTTGGCCCCAGACTTTCAGGGACACCCAATATGGGGTCACCTGCCAGTTGCCCTCACTGGTTATGTTACGGCAATTTCCCAGAGAAATCAGACGGTGCTCAGAGAGGTGGAGAGAGAGATTTACTTGTCACACGGGCAGGCTCAGTGGGATCAGTCCCAAAAGGCTGAGCCCTGAATTACAGGAGTGGTGAGGTTTTATACAGGTTGTATGAGGAATCTTGTCATCCCATCCATTAGAGCATAAGCATCTTTACTGTTTGGGAAGGGGGTCAAGGTAGCCAGAGCTACTACTGTAGGCCAGCACCATACTGTGGGAATATTCTGCTCCAGCAGCAGCAGGATCCAAGCAGCAGACTCCCCCAAGCAGAGGCCTGGGGAAGTAGCAGAACCTAAGCAGACCTGGGAGCTTCCTGCTTCAGTTAGAGGAGACTCCACCAGCTCTGGGCGGTGGCTGGGAAAGGATGCCCAGGTCTAACAGCACTCTCTTCTTTTCCACCTATCTCCTCCCCTCCTATCTTTTCCCAGCTTGAACCAAGCACCCTCAGAGATGAATCCAGAGCCTGTTTCCCCCCTGTGCTAGAATGCTGCTCCAACTCCAGCAGCCAGTCCTGCTGGCAGATGTGAAGGTCCTTTGAGAACCAGAAAGCCTGAGGCTCCAGGAGTTGGTACACAGTCTCTTTCGACAACAGCATCTGGCTGAAACAAGAGTCCTGATTCCTGGTCCAGTGTTCCTCCCACGGCCCACATGCCCTTGTACCCCTCCGGATTGGTAGCTCCCGCCGCCCCCAGCCCGGGTCCCAGCTCTCCCTTCCTTCCCACTCTAGACTTTATCCACAAAAGCCATTCAGGATATAATGACGCCTCCTAAGTGGAAAATGTGTCTTTCCTCAAGGCTGATGCCCCCAGGCTCACCCCCCCATCCCCCCCCCCCCCCCCACAATTTTGCAGCTCAGCCAGGATCCTAGCCCCCAGAGGCCTGAGTCCTTGACCAGGAAGAGAGAGTGGCCTACGGCCCCCCAGGCAGAAGGAAAAGAGTAGGAGGCAGCATCGAGGAGTGTCTGCAGAGAGCTCTGGGCAGCTGAGAAGTAGCTGCATGTGAGCCTCAGTTTTACTGGAAGTGGAGGGAAGTGCTGCCCTCAAACTTAGCCTCTTCCTGCTATTTTCCCCTAAAGTTCTGTTTCTGCCAACAATTCCAGAGCTTTATGCGACAATCCCAGTAGTCAAGAGGGAACACACTTACTATCTTGGGGGTCAAGAAAACTGTTCAGCTGCACTGTTTGGAGGGTGGGAGCTAAGTCCAGGGTGTTAGAGAAAGAGGTGTCGGTCGGCTCCATGCTTGTTCTCAAGCATTCCACCTCCTCTCTGGTCAGTAGGTATTAGGAGTGGCATTGGCCAATCCTGAAAGATGGCAGTTTTTGAAAAAATGGGGAGTGAAGGCTGGGTAATCCTGACCCTATTCCTAGCCCCTGTATGGAGGCGATGTTGGGCACATCTGGATATTCGCCAGGGTAGCTTTATCCCTGGCTGGCTTCTTTTGCATTCTATCCACAAATGTTCTTTTTGCATCTATCAAATCTTGTAGGCTTTCCTCCCTGCCAAACGCAGCCTTTTGTGGATTTACACGCCAGAGACAGGTCATAGTTTACAAGTGAGAAAGATGAGTGAGGAGCCTGGGAAGGTGGCCTGATGTCCTTGTGGGCCTTTGTAGCACCCCCTTGCCCCTATGGCGCCTGCCCCCCTAGAGGCTGTTTGTGTGAGTTGGGTGAGAGCCAATCAGATGCGCTGGATCAGGGTGTCCTGGCTGGGAGACAGGCGGCTGTTTGTCCTCTCTCCTTTGTCCCTCTCTAAGGGAGGAGGGAGAGGCTTACAACAGGAATGAAGTGAACAGGAAAAAGACAAGCGGTCATATCCTTAAAGGGTACAGGCCAGTGGGATCCCTGTTATTTTTTGAGGGGACCCCCTTTTTAGATACTGCCCACCCCCTGGGGTAGCCCTGCAGCTGGCTGACCTGGAGACCTGGGGACTGCAGTGGGAGCAGGGCTAGAAGAAAAGCCCCCTGGTACAGGCTTAATTCAGCAACTGCAGGCTCTTCGGTCTTAGAAAAATCACTCTCCTCTCTGGCTGTTGAGTGAAGAAGCTAAGCATGCTGAGGTCCCCTGACCCCACCAGTGATGTGGGGTTGCTCAGCAGAAAGAAGGCAAAGACATGATAAAAAGCTCTAAACATTTCTCTTTTTTTTAAAGATTTATTTACTTATGCATACAGAACTGGGGTACAGGCCAGAGGTGAAGGGGTGGTGAGAGGATCACCATAGACATGATGGAGAGCAGAACAGTCAGATCTACTGCAATACACTGCTGAGGGGAGCACCGGGCACAAAAGGAAAGGCCTGCTGGGCCTTGTGGGCCAGCTCCCTGGGCAGGGGCCCAACTCCTGCTGGCGGGGCTTTGGAGAGCTTCATAGTGCTGAGCTTTAACCCCCAGGGAGGGCCCTCTACACACTTCTAAATGGCCTTCAGAAGACAAGTTCCCCCCCTGCATTATAGCCAGAAAAGAAAAGGAAGAAAGCAGAACTGGGCTTACTCAGGGGATAAGGAATGTTCTAGACCCTGATCTAGAGGAGTATTAGTTTCACAGGGTACAAATGTAAAAATGCACTGTGCTATCCTCTAAAGAGCGATACAATTCCAGCCACTTTGTTGTAGGTAAATTATACCTCAAAAAGACAGTTTTTAAAAATGTATATAAGGCCCTCCATGGTGGCACAGTGGGTTAAAGCACAGCACAAAGAAGCTTAAGCCACTTCCGCATGAGTTCAATCCGATCCCCGCCTGCCCTTGAGGAGATCCACATGGCACGGCAGACCTCTCCTGGCCCGCCCGCTGCTCCCCTCAGCAGTGGACTTCGTCGATCTGCCTGTTCTGCTCCCCACTCTGTCTCTGGTGAATCCTCTTACCCTCCGCATCTCTGGCCTGTACCCCAGTTCTGTATGAATAAATAAATCTTTTTAAAAAAATGCATATAAGCCTCAGCAGAAAGAGCTCCCTAATGAAAGTCTTTAGTGGAAAGAATTTCTACCCAAGAAAGTTAAGGCGCTCTCTTCTCTTGAGAACTTAAAATTAGTAGGACAAATAAGATGGACTCTTTTGAGAGTTTTCCAAAGTCTTCCATCCTCGAAAGTTCCCATGTTCCTTCCCAGGGACAGAAAAATCCTCCTTGCTGGCCACTTTCTATCTCTCCTATTGCAATTTCAACCATTCACTCTGGCCTCTGGGGAGGCCAGCGGCCCCCTACAACACCCCCCCTTACAATCTTTCAGGAGCCTGATAGCTTGGAGCATTGCCATGGAACCCACTTTACCCTTCTCCCCAACCATCCTCTCTCTCCCCATCCTCTTCCCTGGGGATGTCAGTTCCTGTTTTGATCCCACCCCCACCAAGCCCTTTTTCCGGTGGTGTGTGCCAGCCGGTCCTGCATCCCACATCCCCAGCTGTTGACATTTTGTTGTCATTACCCACAGGATAAAGAAAGGGCCCCTGTTATTCAACAATAGGGGAGAAGCCAGAGACAATGGGAAATTGTGCTTCCGATGGGGTGGGGACATAGAAGCAAAGGACAGACAGACAGGCAGGGGGGCAGGACAGAAGGATTAGGTTTCTGGAAGCAGCTGGAAGTCCTGAAAGTCTGGTTCCCACCTAGAGAACCTCTTCCCACAGGCTATGCGTACCCAGGTACCGGAGGGCAGAGGTGAGGACTTTTCTTTTTTTGGGGGGGGGCAGGGCATTGCTTACAAGAGGCCCCTACAAACATATGGAGGCAGCTGGAGCTTGACAGCCATGGACCTTTGAGCCTCATTTGTAGTTCATCCCCATGCCCATAAGTCCAAGAGCCTCACCCCCACCAATCAATACTCCCTTTCTCTGGTCCAAGAGCATCTAGAAGCAACAAAGGACCCCATTCTCTGTTTCTTCCAGGTAATTATTTCTTTGCTTCAACCCTATTTGGGGGTTACCCCCAATATTCCAAACCCTGCGCTTTTCCTTGGGCTTAGTAGAGTAATGGGGGGAGGGGAAGATTTCTGGCACCTTGTCTGCTTCTGTGAGCTCAGCGAAGAGCCTTTCCTCACAGGTGCACAGGGGCACCCGCCAGAGGTCCACGTCGCAGGGTCCTAAGGTGCTTGGACCTTCTAGGGACCTAGGCAGCTCCCTCACCTGGCCCATCTTCTTCCAGCAAGAAGCAGAATAAAAAGCTGTCAATCACTGCCTCCTCCATCTCTGTGAAGAAACAAGCTTCTAACAGGTAGGCACTGAGCTGTTGACCAGCTTGTCATTCTCTGAAAGGGGTATGAAAAAGATATGTGTAATACAGAAAAATGGCTCCATGATTAAGAGCTTTAGATTCACTGTGAAAGCCAGACTCAAATTCCAACAGTGTGACCTGGAGGTTCCTAATACATGTGTGTGCCTTTGTTTAGTATCTCTAAGATGGGATTCATACTTGTTCCTACCTCACAGGAGTGCTGAGGGATAAAACATGTCAGTGCTAGCTCTCGTTACTCTTGGCTCTTCAATCCCTCTCATTTCCCACTACACTCTGCTCACCGGGCCTCCTTTACAGGTGCCTATCACCTTTACACCTCCCTTTCAGGTCCCTATCCCAGACATCTTTACTTTTGACCATGGAAGTCCTTTCTTCCACCCACTATTCCTCTGTCCATTTGCAGGAAGATGGAGCTCAGCTCCTTCCCTTTCTGACAACTCACTGTTTCCTTCCTCTCCCCATGTCCCAGCTCTCCTTCTTAGAAGTCCTCCGTGTGGCTCATTCATTAACACATACATGCTTATTTAACATCTACTATGTGATAGAAACTACTCTGGGGGCTACTGATAATATTTAGCATGTCTATCATCATGCACCATTTTAAGAATTTTACATATATTATTTCATCCAGTCCTCACAACTATTCAGTGAGGTGGGTATGTTATTATTATTCACCTTTCACTAATGAAGACATCAAGGGCGAGAGATTCAGTAACTTGTTCAAAGTCATGCAATTAGGAAGTAGAAAAAATCAGACTTTCTTAATTGAATAAAATTAGGGTATGGGATTTTTCATCTAATTTTTTAAAAAATGGACAAGGTGGACCCTCCCTGGTGGCACAATGGGTTAAGCACAGTCCTGTGAATCCGCAGCTAGTGCAGCATGGGTTCGGTCCCTGGCCAGGGAGGTGACCCACATGGTGTGACAGATCTCTCCTGTCTCACCCGCTGCTCCCCTCAGCAGTATGTTTCAGTGGATTGACCTGTTCTGTTCCCCACTCTTTGTGGTGAATCCTCTTAGCCCCCACAACTTTGACCTGTACCCCAGTTCTTATATGCATAAATAAATAAATTTTTTAAAAAAATGGACAAGGTGATAAAGAATAGTTGCAATGGGGTGGGAGGGAATCAACTACTGAAGTAGACACTTGTGTTACTTTCAAATTCATATTGTCAATTGAGCTGTGAATAAAAGTACTTCTAAGGAAAATGGTGCCCAGTCCAGTAAACTGGGAACCACATTATTCAGTAGCTCACAGTGTCCTGCAGTGTGGGCAGGATGGGGAAGAGGAGGTGCGGTCCAAACTGATGCCCACCAAAAGGAGATGAGAAACCTGAAGTCCAACATGTCTGGGGCACAGGTAGCTAGGATGGGGGGTGTGGCATCAGAAGGGCAGGAGAGGCTGGGTTACCGAGAGCTGTGGAAGCCTTTATCCTCAGGCCAATGGGGAGTCACTGTTTTAAGCAGGAGAGCTACAAGATGTATTTATTCTGGCTTCAGATGAAGAATGGGCATTAAGAGAGAACCAAGACTGCATCTGGCACTCAGGATGGCAACACTTAGAAGTAGCACTGTGATGAGAAGGGGATAGGAGAGGAGATGCTTCATGAGGACCTGCCTACTGAAGGGATGTGAGAGAGGAAGGATGGGCCCAAGACAGGGTGTTATAGCTGCTCTCTTCCTACCTTCCTTTGGCCACCAACGCTAGTCCCTTTGTCTGTCCCCACAGCTTCCAGCTAGACAGTCCCCTCTGAGGAATCCCAGATGGGTGTTCATGTCCAAACCTGCTCCTTTCCCACTGTCTTGTTCCCTGTCCCCTTTGTCCTAAGGAATGCCCACCTTGTGCCCTGCAGACAGTGTCAGCCTGACCTCCCATCATGCCAGGTGGACCTAGTCTCTCTACACTCTGCCATTTCCTTCTCCCTTGGGTCTTCCTCTTCCACAAAGCTCTTGGGGACTCAGGTAAGACCTTAGTCCCACCCAGAATCTGGGTAGCAGACTCCAGGCTGGGGAGAGCGCAAAGGGCTGCTGTTGGAGGTACCAGGGAGCGGTGGGGGAGTGGGCCAGGGAGGAGAGGGCTGGGGGAGCCTGTGGAACAGTCTGGATGGGAACTAGGATAAAGGAGGGAAGGCGTTCCTGCCACTGCGATCCCTTCTGCTCAGCATCCCACCCTGGCCCCCACTACCTTCTGACCCCCATCCACGAGGTCATCCACTCTCATCGTGGAGCCACCGTCACGCTACCCTGCGTCCTGGGCGTCCCACCTCCCAGCTACAAGGTCCGTTGGAGCAAAGTAGAGCCAGGGGAGCTCCGAGAAACTCTTATCCTCATCACCAATGGACTGCACGCCCGGGGTTACGGCCACCTGGGGGGACGCGCCAGGTTGCGGAAGGGGCACCGGCTAGATGCCTCCCTGATCATCGCGGATGTTCGCCTGGAGGACGAGGGCAGATACCGCTGTGAGCTCATTAACGGCATCGAGGATGAGAGCGTGGCGCTGACCCTGCGCCTGGAGGGTGAGGCCCTTGGGTTACCACCCCTCTCCTCTCCCGGGGAAGGTTGGTCGCCTCCTCTCGGGTCTCCCAGGACTCCTCCCCTAGCCTCCCCCTGCCGGCTCCCAGGGTTCCCCCAGCCCTCTCTCCTAGGTGCGCCGCCTTCCTCCCCCACCCCCTCCCGTCTGCCGGCCCTCCCCAGGCTGTCCGCCACCCCCAGGTGTGGTGTTCCCGTACCAGCCTAGCCGAGGCCGGTACCAGTTCAATTACTACGAGGCGAAGCAGGCGTGCGAGGAGCAAGACGGACGCTTGGCCACCTATGCCCAGCTGTACCAGGGTGAGCGCCGGACGCCCTGGCCGCCCTGGCCTCCTCTGGGTGGTCACATGGGCCCAGCGGGGGAGAACTCCGAGTCTGACACCAGTCTTCGACGCCCCAAATCCCTGACCTTTCCCTCTCGCTCCTGCATCTGCTGTCAGCATGGACCGAGGGTCTGGACTGGTGCAACGCGGGCTGGCTGCTTGAGGGCTCGGTGCGCTACCCAGTGCTGACCGCGCGCGCTCCGTGCGGTGGCCACGGTCGGCCTGGGATCCGAAGCTACGGGCCCCGAGACCGCAAGCGCGACCGCTACGACGCCTTTTGCTTCACCTCGGCCCTCGCAGGTGAGGTGCGGGGCGGGCTGTCCGCGGCTCCGCGGGGGCACGGCCGGACTTCTGCGGAAAAGGGGACCCTCGCAGGCTGACAAAGTTGGGCGGGTCCCGCGAGGCTGGGACTGGAACTTGGGGTGGGGCTTGAGAAATGGCGGCGAAAGTAGAAAGCAGGAGATTTGAGATCGGGGGTGCCCCTCAAGGTCTCGCCCTCCATTATTCCTCTCACCCAGGCTCTAGCCCGCCTCCCGCAGCCCCGCCAGCAACCCGCCGCCTGGACGCCCTCGTTCCCCCAACCCAAGCTCCGCCCAGCCCCTCCGCAGCCTAACCCCGGGGCCCTACCCCCACCCCGGGAGCATGAACCCTGCTTCACCCCACCCTAGCCTGCTCTTGGCCGGGCGGTGACCCGTTACGGTCCCCAGGTCAAGTGTTCTTCGTGCCCGGGCAGCTGACTCTGTCTGAAGCGCACGCAGCGTGCCGGCGGCGAGGAGCCACGGTGGCCAAGGTCGGGCACCTCTATGCGGCCTGGAAGTTCTCGGGGCTGGACCAGTGCGACGGCGGCTGGCTAGCGGACGGCAGCGTGCGCTTCCCTATCACCACGCCGAGGCCGCGCTGCGGGGGCCTCCCAGACCCCGGAGTGCGTAGCTTCGGGTTCCCCCGGCCCCAGCAGGCCGCCTACGGGACCTACTGCTACTCAGAATAGGGGCTTACCGCATCCCTGCAGTGCGCGCCACAAAATTTGGGAGTCGTGGAGGGGGTCTCCCGGCAGCCCCTCCTGACGCACCTTCCTGCCTAGGGTGACCGGCCGCCGTTCCCAGCAGGCCGGGCTTCGGGAAGGGGAGGTGGCGCCCCTGGGGGCAGGGTGCAGATACCACCCTCCTGCCAGCGGCCGAAGCCGTGTGGCTGTTCGTGAGCCTCCAGTCGGCCACGCAGCCACTGCTGGGGGCGGGAGGAGTGCCCAGGTGGCATTACTTGACTTGTGCTCAGCAATAAAATAATTTGGAGGTTTTGTTTGGGTGAAGCTGCAAGCATGGCCAGGCTTGGGGAGTGAACGAGGATGACCTTGGACTCAGCTGCAACCGCGCGCTAGAAAGACAGGGTAAGAGGGGCTACTGCAGCTGAGTGATAAGCCTGAAACAGCTTGGGAATTGCGAGGAAATGGCGCCAAAGGAGAACTTTTTGGAGACCGGTGGACTGCCAGACCCAGCGGACTCGCCAGAGCCCGAGATGTTGTTGGGCCACACACCGCGCGAGGGCGCCACACACTCGCCTAAGATTACTCTAGCGCAAATCCGCCAGCCGCGCTCCAAATCCCCAGGCCTACCCTCGGGCCACCACAGAAGAAATATAAGACAGACCTAAACGTACTTCAAAATGCGTTTGTGTCCTGCCAGTCTCCCCGACGTGTTTCAGGAGCACTGGCAAGTGATACCGTTTTTGACGATGCCCAAGCAGGAGGCTGCTGCCCTTAAAACTAACAAGGTCATGGGAGAGTTGATGAGGTTGTGCATTCAGTTTTTTTTTTTTTTAAGACTTATTTATTTATTCATACAGAACTGGGGTACAGACCAGAGATGTGGAGGGTGAGAGGATTCACCAGAGACGGAGTGGGGAGCAGAACAGACAGATCGTCGAAGTACACTGCTGAGGGGAGCAGTGGGCGGGTCAGGAGAGGTCTGCCACGCCATGTGGTCACCTCCAGGGCAGGCGGGATCGAACTCATGCGGAAGTGGCTTAAGCTTCTTAGTGCTGTGCTTTAACCCGCTGTGCTTTAACCCCCTGCGCCACCGGGCCTGTGCATTCAGTTTCATGTTATGTGCTATACATCTTTTTATTCATGCCATCTAACTATGGAAACTAGTTAATTACCAAGTAATTATTCTTACTGAGTAGGCTGTTTGATTGCTTGTGGAATGACACTGTTTTTGTCAGGATAAATTAACTAAGGAAAGTCACTTCGAGATTAGTAATGACCACAGCAAAGAACTTCCTAATAGCCCATGATACAGGTTGTAAAATTGCTTTCCAAGAGGGTTCTTGTTAAAACTGCTTAAGAGAACTTTGTGAAAGGGCCAGAAAAAAACTAAAAGAACAACAACCTCAAAAAACCGCAAAACAAAGGCAAGAACCGCAACCAATCCCAAACAACAATTTTTTTTTTAAATCTGGGTCTGGGATGATCACTTCTGGCTTCTCAGTTTAGTGCAAAGTGATTGAAACCCTCATAGCAGAACAGTACTCAGGTTCTTACTGAGTAGCCTGTTCCATTGCTTGTGGTATGACACTGTTTTAGTCACAATAAATTAATCATGCTGTGATAACAAGCAAACCCCAAGACTCACTGGCGTAAAACAAAAACAATTTATTTCTCCTGCCACCTACATGCCTATGATTGGGTCTTTCTACTCATAGAACTGCCACGATCTCACATGTGCTCAGTTACCAGCCAGAAGGGGGCGCAATATGCACTCTGGAGGGTCCTCAGCGGGTGAATAATAGCGGTGGTCCAGAAGAGACTCCTGTCCCTTCTCTTCACAGTGCGTTCCCCAGAAGTAAGGGCGTGGTTCCACTCCCCAGCAGGGCAGGGAAGCGCAACCCTCCTGTGCTCTGCGTGTTTGATGAGCTGCTGGCCCCAGACACACCTCCGCCACCAGCACCAAGAAGGGCAGTCCAGGTTCGGGGCGTTTTCTGTAGTCACCCATGTCCCCCGCCACACGCTCTCTTCTGGGTTTTCTAATTGGTTCTAGCCAATTATGGAACCAGAGCCCTAGAAAACTGAGACCATGGGCCAGGCAGCTCAGTTTGCAGGAAGATGACACTTCAGTATGATGCCATCAGCCTCCGTCAAGAGACCACGTGAGAGACGCTTATGGGTGGAGGGGCTTTCCATCCCCTCTGGATTCTGTATTCATGCTGTAAAAGCCACTAACTCTTAAAATTACACTTCATGTTGCTATTACTGTCATTTTTTTTAAATTATGGAGTTATGTCAGACATAGGAAAGTAGAGGGAATGGCATTCATTATAAAGCCCTTCCTCAACCAACTTGACCATTTAAAAATTCTGCCCCTTTATGCTCCGGGTTGCCCAGGCATCTGCTAGAGAAAGCTCGACTCCAGCACGGGCTTCTAAAGCCAGCACCTGGCCCACCCAGCCGACTGGCGACTAGAAACTGTCTCCCAACTCTTTCCAGAGCGGCCTCCCAGAGCCCCAGCATGTGTGTGTGCTTCACTCACACACACACACACACACACACACACACACACACACCACTCTGCCTAGTCACTCTGTGGGGGAAAAAAATTCTGCCCCTCTTGTTTGACAAATTCCCTTTCTTATGTTTGCTCAAGTATTTTACTTATTTGCATAGAAAAACTGGGGTGTAGACAAGAGGTGTGGGGGCATGAGAGGATTCAGAGACAGAGTGGGGAGCAGAGCAGGCAGATTGACTGAAATACACTGCTGAGGGGAGCAGCAGGCGAGACAGGAGAAGTCTATTGCACCATGTGCACCCTAGTCAGGGATCAAACTCATACCATAGTGGCTATTGATAGCTTGATAGAGCTAATACTTTAACCCCTGCACCACCAGGGAGACTCTCCATGCCAAATTTTACTTGGTTGTTCTGACTGTCATGAGGACGCTTGTCATTGGGTTTATCCTACCAGGAGAATCTAGGACCATCTCATCTCAATATCCTTATGAAGTTAGGGAATGAATTTGTGGAGTGAATTATATCTGCAGAGACTATTTTCCTACAAAAGCCAACATTCATTTGATTTCGGGGATTGGTATGTGGACATGAATGTTTTAGGTCACCATTCACTGGACTACAGCCATCAGTGTTCACCTAATGGCTATTAATGGTCATCATCTAGAACTGTTACATAAAGAGGAGTACACGGGAGTTTTTTTTTTTATTATTATTTTGTCACCTTCCTCTATAATTATTTTTTTTCTGAAGATTTATTTATTTATTCATACAGAACTGGGGTACAGGCCAGAGATGCGGAGGGTGAGAGGATTCACCAGGGACAGAGTGGGGAGCAGAACAGGCAGATAGACGAAGTACACTGCTGAGGGGAGCAGCGGGCGGGTCAGGAGAGGTCTGCCGTGCTATGTGGATCTCCTCCGGGGCAGGCAGGAATTGAACTCATGCGGAAGTGGCTTTAGCTTCTCAGTGCTGTGCTTTAACCCGCTGCGCAACCAGGGAGGGCCCTATATTATTATTTTTTAAGGTATTTTTAAAAAGATTTATTTATGTATGCTTGTAGAGCTGGAGTATAGGCCGGAGGTGCAGGGGCGGTGAGAGGATTCACCAGAGACAGAGTGGGGAGCAGAACAGGCAGATTGACGAAGTACACTGCTGGGGGGAGCAGTAAGTGGGTCAGGAGAGGTCTGCTGTGCCATGTGGGTCAGCTCCAGGGCCGAGGCTCAAACTCATGTTGCAGTGGCTTTGGAAAGCTTCATAATGAGATGCTTTGACCAGTTGCACCACCAGGGAGAGACCTATTTTTTTAAAGAGTTATTTATTTATGCATACAGAACTGGGGTACAGGCCAGAAGTGTAGGGGGTGAGAGAATTCACCAGAGTGGGGAGCAGATCAGGCAGATGTACTAAAATATACTGCTGAGGGGAGCAGTGGGCAAGTCAGGAGAGGTCTGCTGCACCATGTGGGTTCACCCGCTGCCAGGGATTGAACTCGTGCTGCAGTAGCTGCGATAGCTTCATAGTGCTGTGCTTAAACCCGCTGTACTGCCAGGGAGGGCACTCCTCCTTTTATTATTTATGAGTCATCTATAAAGAAATATTTCCCTCACCAGATATACTGTTAAATTGACTGATAGCTGATTTAGGAAAAGCAAGTTTAATATTTTATTCTTTTTTAGTTGTCTCAAGTAGGTGCTATGAACGTCATATTATGATAAACTCTAATCTCCATGGTTTTGGAGCTGATCTTTGGAAGGTAACCAGGTCATAAGAGGTCATTCCTAATGGAATTAGTGCCCTATAAGAAGAGATGGGGAAGAGGTTCCCTGAGTTCTCTGCTCGCCACCACTGAGAACATGTGAGAAGACAGCACGGTAAAGTAACAGGTAGATAGGTCCTCACCAGACACTGGTTTTGTGAGAAATAAATGACCATTGTCTAAGTTGTGGTAACTTGTTACAGCAGCTCAAATAGACCAAGAAAATGGGGTTTCCTAAATGTGGTTGCTGAGTCAAGAATTTGTGGTGGCCTAGAGGTTAAGTCTTAGCACTATCACTGCTATGGCCTGAGTTTGATGCTGGCCGGGGAGCTGACCCACACGGTGCAGCAGACCTCTCCTGTCTCGCCAACAGCTCCCCTCGGCAGTGTATTTCAGTAGATCTGCTGTTCTGTTCTCCACTCTGTCTTTGGTGAATCCTCTCACCCCCCTCACCTCTGGCCTGTACCCCAGTTCTTCTGTGGAAAAAGAAATTGGGAACAGTAATGCATTTGAGAGGTCAGCTAAAAGGCACCACTAGAGGAGAGAAGCAAGACAGGAAAGGGAAGAGTCAGTGAGAGGTGTGTAACCGCAGGTGGAGCTCCAGGGGCTCAGGCACACGGGGCAAGTCTCTAAGACAGTACAGAGGCTGACTCAGAGGAGCGGCACTGAGGCCCGCTCTGCTGAAGGCTGAGGGCTGCTTCCGGGAACACTAGCCCTCCAGCCTACCCGGCTAGTCCTGACCTCCCACCACTGGACAGACAGCCCTCAGGCAGAGCCATGGAGGATGACAGAGGTCCCCTTGTAGGGGTGAATGCTGAAGAAAGCAGGTTGTAGTCACAGGCCTCCTCAGCGATGCTCAGGTGTCTGGACCCCATGTGAAGCACAACAGCTCTTCAAGCTGTTGATCAATTACAATTTCTAGTTCTTTAGAAAGCTTAATAAGAGGGCTGGTGAGTAAACCCTCAGGACTTTTGCTGTAGTTGGCCCCAGGCTGTGGGAAGTGCTGCACAGACCCGTTCTCTGCCGTTATTCTGTCTGCTGTCATCTTTCTCCATGGAAAGCCCAGAACTTCATCCCACAAAGCCTCAGCTAGTTGATACCCTAACTTTGACAGGCCCAAGCACTGTAACTGTTCATATGGATGTGGGGTCACTGAGATAAGTGTCTTTGCCACTATAATTCTTTTCTTTGGCCATGAGGTGCTCAAAACGAGGCCCTGGCTGCAGTAGTTTCAGGCTTAGTGGGCCCCTTAATGGGACCCCAGCTAGATGCATCCCCACCCTAGGAGCTCTAACCCTGCAAAGCCTAAATGCTTAGGGACAGGAATCACAAACTCCCCAAGTGGACCAGTGAGACTGATGGGGAGGCCTGTATTGTTACTTCCATACCTGGCTCCCGTGACTTCTAGCTTTATGGAATATAACACTATCAAATGAGCGTTGGCTCAAAAGATATACAGTTTTTGAAGGCCAGTACCCCAGGGATGTTTTCCCCGGGCTGGTTGTGAACATTCTATAAAAAGGCCAAACTAATGGAACTACCAGGCTGGCAGAACTGAGGTGAGGTGGTCTGTGGTAGTGCCCAGGGCCCTGTGGTCAAGCAAGTATCCATTGTCTTGTTTGCATCATGTCAAGTGCATCCCCTGGTTAGAGGTGGTTCCATGTGGAATCTCATGAGGGTAAATCATTTCTTCTGTGTCCTCGGATATTGGTGCTTGTCCAGGCACACAGGTGGGGCAGGCAAATGCCTACCTAGAGTATGCACTGACTTCAGTAATGGGTATTGCCCCCTCCAGAGTGAGAAAGACATTGTAATCAGCATGCCATCCAGCTGCTCTTCTCCAGGGACTGTGCCATGTTGAGAGTCAGCATCTGTCTCTGCTGATGATGGGCCAAACCTTTGGCTGCAGCAATAGCTGGACCAGTCCTGGTGAAAGAGACTGTGCTGGGGGACCTTGTGTCGTCTCCCTGTCCACCACCACAACTACTCCATTCACGGACCCTCTGTGCCAGCCCTGGCATAGCTGAGGACAGGGCTGGCTCTTGTCCATTGGAGGCCTCTGTCCCCGGCTGCTCCACTCCGCTGCAGTGAGGGTTCTTTAAAGATCTGTTTATTTATGCACATAGAGCTGGGGTGTAGGCCAGAGGTGCAGGGGATAAGGATTCACCAGCAATAGAGTGGGAAGCAGAAGAGGCAGATTGACAAAGTACACTGCTGAGGGGAGCAGCGGGTGAGACAGGAGAGTTCTGCCAAGGAACAGGCGAGATCTGCCATGCCATGTGGCTCACCTCCCTGGCTGGGATTGAACTCATACAGCAGTAGCTGGTGATAGCTTTGTATGCTAAGATTTTAACCCCTGTGTCACCAGAGAGGCACCTGCAGTGACTGTTCTTTACAAGAATTGCCCTAAGAGCACTATGAAGCTACGGCAGCCACTGCAGCATGAATTCTACCCCCAGCCGGGGCGCTGACCCACATGGCATGGCGGATCTCGCCTGTTCCACCCATTGCTCCCCTCAGCAGTGTATTGCAGTAGATCCACTTGATCTGCTCCTTACTCTGTCTCTGGTGAATCCTCTCCCCTACACACACCTCTGTCTTGTACCCCAATTCTTGTATGCATAAATAAATAAATCTTTAAAACAAACAAAAAAGAATTGCCTAAGACAAATGCCTACTCCTCTAAGTCTGCCTATGTACCTTTCCCCTGACTTCCTTATCTCCAACCTTCTGGTCTTATGTTTTCCCTGCCCCAACCAACCCAGCAGACCATTTGCTACTATTCAGGAATCACTGTATATAACCCCTCATCATCTCCTTCACTGAACAGCAGGTGGACAGAGTACTACTTGGAGCCTCCAGTCATCACTGTCTTCCAGGGTCACCCCTGGGTGGTGCAGTGGTCCAGGCTTAGTTCACACCAATACATCAAAGTGAGCTGTGCAGAAGCCAAGTCAGACATTTCCTTCCTGAAGCCCACAGGGTTATAGGGTGAGGGGCGACAGGCCCAGGAACAACAAAGGTAGCTGGGCAGTGTTTCCCGCTCCTGGAGCTTACTTGAGCCTTCTGAACACTCAGTGACACGTGCTCACAAATGCACCAGTTGGAATGCTGGCTTGTCACTTATGTGTGCTCATGAGTTGGTGGTTCCGAAAATTCCCAGATCTGACTAGGAAAGTGAAACAGGGAAAAGAAAGAATCAATAAATAATTGAGTAAATAATCCAAATAATCTGAAAGGTTATGGCTGTAGGCAGCTGGCACTGAAAGCTGCCATGAGCTCTGGGAGACTGGGGAGAACTTGCCTCCTGGTGTCCCCTGAGAGGAGGAACCAGACTCAGCCGTCACCCCACTGTCACTGGTTGCGGGCTGAGTCAAGGGCACTTCCAAGCCCACCTCTGAGGTTAGGAAAATCCCTGGGCAGCCAGCAGTCTTTGACTTGTCCATGTAAATGCTGAGGGGGCCTGAGGGGGCCTGCTCTACCCTCTTGATTTCCAAAATCAGGAGCTGTCACCCTGTCAGTGTCCAAAGATGACCATGATGTTATTTTTGTTTTTTGACATGTACAACAATTATGGATGAGGGATCAGATTCCGTATGCCAATGACTGAATATTAAGTTGTTCTACCTCTTTGCATTTTTCTTTTTTTAAAATTGATTTATCATTGGGACACAGAACTATTTAAGTCTCAGGAGAATACCTTCACACCATACCCACACCAAAACCCTAGTACCATTCACCACTGTCAAACACTTGAGTCTCATAAGTTCCTTATTTTCAAGTATCCATTTATTTAGAAATCAAAGTCTAGACACAAGGGTGCTCACTTGTCACTGCTTCTAGCCTTTTCAGTAGACAGAAGATAAACACACACACATACACACACACACATTTATGAAAGATAAGTTTTTATTTAACTTTCCTTTTCTAATACTACTACTAGTGACACAATCCCTAAAAACCTAAAACAAATGTAAACAAGTACACCTAGTTGTATATGGAACTAGGGACAAAGCCACATAAAAAATTTCCTTTTGTGGGCCCTCCCGGGTGGCACAGTGGGTTAAAGCACAGCACTAAGAAGCTAAAGCCACTTCAGTGCGAGTTCGATCCCCACACCGGAGGTGACCACATGGCGTGGCAGACCTCTCCCGACCCACCCGCTGCTCCTCTCAGCAGTGTACTTCCTTGATCTGCCTGTTCTGCTCCCCACTCTGTTTCTGGGGAATCCTCTCACCATCCCTGCACCTCTGGCCTGTACCTCAGTTCTGTGTGCATAAATAAATAAATCTTTTAACATTTTTTTTCCTTTTGTATCCATTGTATCATTTTTCTTACTTTTAATTTAAAATTAGTCTAACTTTTCCAATTTAATTTTCTGTTTGAATTATAGAAAATAATGATGTGATTCCAACATCAAAACCATAAAACAAGGGCCTCCCTGGTGGCACAAGGGGTTAGCGCATAGCAATATGAAGCTATTCACATCCCAGGCCAGGGAGGTGACCACATGGCACTGCCGACCTCTCCTGTCCCAGCCACTGCTCCCCTCAGCAGTGTATTTCAGTAGATCTGCCTATTCTGCTCCCCACTCTGTCCCTGGTGAATCCTCTCACCCCCCATACCTCCAGCCCACAGACACCCCAATTCTTATATGTATAAATAAATAAATCTTTTAAAAAACAAACCATAAAACAAAGTGTTGTTACCATCTTACAGGTGAAGACGCTAATGCCTGGAGAGGTTGGTACCTGCCCCAGCATCTCAGAGAAGTGTGACTCTCCCCATCAGGAGGCAAACAAGGCACCTGCAGATTTTCTCAAGAAGTTGATTTGGATGTACGCAGGCTCCAGTTCCTTCAGCTGCGCATTATGGAACTGCCTGGGGTCTCCTCTAAACTCAGAAGCTTGCATCCCTCAAAGGGTGCCTCACTGAGTTCAGGAGGGCAGTGGTCCAGCTCATGCAGGGTGGGGGACTCTCTCCCAGTGCTATTCAGGAGACCCCCCTCCCCCTGTCTCCTCACCAGCCTCTGCCCTTCCCACCCCCACCCTCGGTCAGCTGCAGGAGCCCTCAGAGCTACACCCAGCCTGGCCTCTCCCTGCCTGGGCTGGGGTCCCGTGCTTCCTGGCCCCTTTCAAAAGCTATCAAAGCCCCCATTCTCTGGACACAGCTGTGCCCGCATTCAGGGCCCATCCATCCCCTCCTCCAGCCCCACTCCCACGTCCTCACGGCACAGGACCAGGTGCTGTGTGACTGCAGGGCCTTGCAGAGTTGCTAAGCTGCCCGGACCCCCACCCCCAAGTCTGGGAGAGTGGACAGCAGGAAGGACAGGCTTTCCTTGTAGCCACTGGGGTTGTGAATACAGTGCAGAGGTCCCAGGCTAATAGTGTAGTTAAGGGGAACTTAGGATGCAAGAACTTGGAGGGGAGATTCTGTTTTCCCAACTTGGGTCATGGCCTCAGCTTTGGCTGGATGGAGATGTGGGGGTGGGGCAGGCAGGAGATTGATTGTTTCCATCCACAGAGACTGGAAACCTCCCCAGGGCCCAGGAGGCTGGGAGGCCAGCCAGCTGGACCGCACGTGGAAGGAGGGAAAGTGGGAGAGTGCTTCCTTCTCTCTTTTCTTACCACCTCCCCTATTTTTTTCCCATGAGAGACCATTGGGAGCCCCCCAACATACCTCCAACACCATTGCCCCCCACTCCTCCACCTGCTAGAACCCTGGTCTGTAAGTCAGCAGACTTGGTTTTCTGTTATGGTGAGTCGGTTTCATGTGTGTGACCCAAGACAGTCACTTCACCTCTTTGGGTCTCAGTTAACATGTCCAGAACATACTGGCAGAAGTTCTATTTGAAATCTTTCTTTCTTCCTGCTTCATTGATCCAGCTTGCTTCCTGCTAGTTCCTGAGAATCCTTCTCTGAGACCAAGAGGCAAGGTCTCAGATTTTACCTCTTTTCAGCACGTGAACAGAAACTGTGGGGCTGGGTCTCAGTCTTGGGTGATGATGCAAGAAAACAAAATCCCTAAGCAGCTAGTTCAAAGCATAGGTGAAACTTCAGTATGAGCTTTCTAACCCCTTAGAAATCTTAAGGGAAATTCTCCTCCCTCAAATAGAGATCCCTCTGACTCACTCATGGAGGAGTGGCCCACTGACCTCCCACTTAGAGACCTGGGGAGTGAGTGTGAGCATGCGTGTGTGTGCGTGTGTGTGTGTGTGTGTGTGTGTGTTGACTAGCAAAGGAAAGGAACCAGATTTTGCTGAGCCTACTCTGTGGGCCAGCACTTCCCCACTCCAGCACAAGTACAGTGCTGGACAAATATTATTCAGCTTATTTTGAAGAAGCAGAGACTGTTCCAGAGAATCTAAGACCTTCCCAAGGTTTTGCCACCTCAAATGACAATGTCTTGGCTCTCACCAGGACCTCCCAGCAGCAGCTGCCTGTTCTCTCGCCAGGTCTGGTTCCCACCAGGGCTCTGCCTCTCGGAACAGACTGTCTGATACCAGCCCTTGTCCAGCCCCAGGTGCAGCTGGACTTGGCCAAGGTCAGACTCTTTCACAGTTCCAGAATGTGTGCCCACACTGAGTCATGAGGGAAGGTGATGGGGAAGGTCATTCCCTGTCTCCCCCAGTCAGGTCACAGCCAGGTTTCCTTGAAGCAGGAGCTGTGGTTACATGGGAGTTACTGGGATTAAATTTCAGCTGCTTGGTGGCCTGGTTTCTCCTGGCTAGGGTCCATGTGGAGCAGAACTCTTGTGGGGGCAACAGGATGCACACAGCCATGCTGACTGTCGTGGGAGAGGACTCTCTGGGCTGGTGAGGGGGGTGGGGAGGGAGGTCTGAGGCCTACCCGCTGCTGCCCACATCCCCTGCTCTCCACATGCCTGGTCCATAGTGGATGTTCAGTTAATGTTTATTTAATGAAAGGAGTAAACTGGGTCCCTTCCTCCCTACTCAATCAAGCACTTTGTTCTGCTCCCCTCCATCTCTCGTTAAATAAAGGTCCTCATCACTGCCACCCATCTCTACAGTAGACAGGTCTCTGGAGAGGGGCCAGAACCTTACCATTCGATCCTGAAGGATTTGGGGAGGAGTTATGTGAACTTGTTAAAGTCTGTAGGAACTTCTTAAAGTCTGTCCACAGAACTGGGAGTGCAAGGCTAGGTAGTGGTGAGGGGCAGCCAGTCAGGGCACCCAGTAGTGGGCAGTCAGACATCTCACAGGAGGGATTTGAGGTGCTCTGATGGAAGGCCAGGGACCTATGCAGGCACTCCCTTCACTTAGGAAACTGAGGGTCACTTGTGGAGATTATGGGGGTCAAAGCCCCTGACAAGCTGTCTTTGGCACCACCACAAGTATCCAAGGGAGAGAATCCAGGCATCTGGCTGCTCTGCCACAGCTTGTGCCAGAGGCTTTGCCTGGGGTGCCAGGAGGGAGATGGGGGGGAGGGGAGGGAGAGCCTGGGAAAGCAGGGGGAGTGGAGGCCCTGGCACTGGGGCGGGGTATCATTGGTATTCTGAATGCTGAGGGGTCTCCAGCGACTGGGTAGCACTCAAGCCTGCCCCCTTGGCACCAGGCTGCACATTCAACAGCGCCAGCCTTGGCCGGTGGGTCCTCTGAGCTCCCAGCAACGCCTGCTTTTGCCCATTGGTTTGCAGGCCCGTTCCCAGTGCAGCCTACCCCCACCTTGTCTAGAGAGTTCCCGACTTGCTTTGCTTAACCCAGAATCTGCTATCTAACCTCCATTCCTCCAGCGGCAAAGTCAACTCCCCCTCTGCAGCAGTGGGAGAACCAACAGAAGCAAAACCTTCCTCCACGGAGGTGGCCAGGGTGGTTGGCACCTCATTCTGCCTCCAGAAAAGGCTTTCCTCCCCCACGTGCGTGAGGTGTCTCCTTCCCCTATGTCCTCTTTGCTACCATCTGAGTCCCTCCCCCTCCCTCCTTGACCAACAGAAAGTCCTTCTGGCTGTCTAACTTCCATCCCTCCGGCTGCAGTATCACCCTCTAGCTCCGCGAGAGCTCCCTCCCCGCCTCTTCTGCCCCCCCTCTTTACACCAAGTCCACGGCTTCTCATTTCCAGAACGATGTCCTACTTCGCTCGTCCTTGCTCTCGCTGCTGCCGCCGCCGGGAATCGACGCAGAACAGGGAGCGGGTCCCGTGACCTTCTCTAGCCCCCCGCGTTCGCGACCCGAGGCGGGGGCTGCCCAGGGAAGAGAGGGGTGGGGGCGGGGGAAAGAAAGGGGGTTTTGTGCGGTGCCCGGCGGCCCGGCGCCCTCTTCTGAGCGTCCTACGGGCTGGGCCTCTCCTTGCGCCCGCGCAGTCCCCGCCGCAGTCTCGGTGGCCGCTGCAGGACCGAGCCGTGGACCCGGAGGAGCCCCCGGAAGAGGCGGCAAAGTTCGCAGCGTCTCACCCGAAGCCGGTACGCAGCCTCCTGCCGGTAGGTGAGTGCGGTGCGGACGCCTGGACCTGGGAGGGAGAGAAGGGAAGGAATGCTGCCCCAGCCCCTCGGCCCTGGCCTCTGAGGCTCCGGTGCGCCCCAGTCCCGGGCTCTGACACCTCGGCCAGGTACGCTGCCCGCCAGCCCGGGGCGCCGACAGCCCTGGCAAGAGGCCAGCTCTGCTGCTCAGTACTGCGGCTGGCGCCGCTTGCATTTTGCCCAGCGGCCCCGAGTCCACGGTAATGGGAACGCCCCTCTCGGTCCTCTCTGCTCCCCGCGGCACACTCCCAGCCCCAGAGCTGCGGCGGAGATTTCCAGCCTTGTCCTGGGCTGGGGGCGGTGGTCCGAGGCCGCCTGCGGGTCTGGTGCACACTGCACCGCAGGAGGAGCCGCGTGAGCCGCCTTTCTTCTGGGGACACCTCCCGGTTCCCCGCAGGGCAGCCGATAGGAGGCGCGGTAGAGGGTGGTCCCGGCTGGGACTGGAGCTAGAATCCCAACTCTGCCATTTACTCGTGGTGTGTGACCTTGGGCAAGTTAGCTGGCCTCCCTGAACCGGGGTTCCTCAGCAGCTTAATGACAACACATATTTAGTGAGAGTTCTGACTTAGGTGAACGGTCAGTAACTGGTAAGCAGAGAATTCCAAGCATTACTTGTGGGCTGGGAACCCCCTCTTCCCAAGTACCTGCATATGTGAATGGTTCCTCTGATGTGAATAGTTCTGCTCACTTGGCTCTAAAGAGAGATTTGCCATTAATTTGATGAGCACCATGATTACCCACGTCGGTGAGATTCCAGCAAATACCAGTGAGATCAAAGAACATGGTTACCCACAGATCACCCACGGTCTTGCCAGTGCCAGTGTTGTCCCGCCTAACTTTGCCATGGATAAAAGAATAATCCGCGCTTCAGGAGGGGCTGCAACAGCCCTGCTGGTGACAGCTGTACTTCCAACAAATAGGACTATTTATACAAATGTTACAATTATTCCTGCAGGCCTTGCTTATATTATATAGGTTCATGGCACACCCCACACAGCCATTAAGGGATGACTGAGAGCTTCCTTCCTGCTGTGACCGAAGCTCTGTTTTCCCCAGCCCCCTCCCCCCCAAGAATTGCTGACCCTGCTGAGCCTGGAGCTCAGTTCCTGTGGGGCAGAGCTTGGGCTCCCTGCTGTGACATTCACAGCACAGATATGGTGTGTTCTGAGGGGGAGAACACTTACGGGCACGCGCGCGTGCACACACACACACACACACACACACACCACAGCCTGGTCTTGATTCTCTGTGGATTAGGTCTCCACAGCCCATACGAGAGACAGATGTCCATGGTCAGGCAATTATAATGATGTAACGAGAAGTTTCCTGAAGAGCTCCAGAAACTCAAGAAAAGGACAGAAATCTAGAAGCTGGAGCAAGAGAGCCAGAGCAAGAGCTGGTATGGCATTAAGGGCAGGGACAGGATGACTGCTGAGCTCTTGGGGATAGAGACGGGGCAGAGTGCCCTGCTCCTGCTCTGGAGATGAGGAGATAGAATGGAGAAGGGCAGGCGTGTGGGATGAAGAAGGACAAGGCCTAGGCCCCGCGGTTCTGAGTCAGGTACCAGGTGAGGAGATGCTGACGTTTTCTCAGCACTCTTAGCTATACCAGGAAGGGATGAGGAACAAGCTTATGCAACTGGAAGGGGGGCGAGGAGGACCAGCTCTCTGGCTGTGAGCACGGCGGGCGCTCTCTGGGCTTGGCCTCCTCTAGCCAGTGACTTCCTTTCCCAGAGGTAAGAAAGGGTCCCCTCCATGTTCCAGGGCTGCCATGTCTGCATCAGCCTCGAGCTTTCTCTCATTCCCCCAGCTTCAAAACAGAGGTGAAAGGGTGGTCTGGGATGTTGGTCTCAGAGTGACTCCAACTACATGGGTCTCTGGGCTGCTATAACAGAGTTTGGAGCAGCTCTGTGAACAGCTCCAGCTCTAGCCCGGAGAAGGCAAAGGGGGACCAGGAAGGGCTCCGACTCGAGACCGGCCTGGAACAGTCTCCCCAGCACCTGGCAGACACCATCTGCTATGGCAAATGGTCCTTCTCCAACCCCAAAGACAGCCCTTGCAGGTGCTCCCTTGCCTGGCCTGGTCTCAGCACCTTCTGACTTGTCCCCTTCAAGATTTTCCTCCCTCTGAAAGGCCAGAGAGAGGCTTTGGGAAACTGATTCCTGCCACTCTGCCTACACTCTGACCCTGAGGAATTGATGCCCAGTTGCAGAAAAGGAAATGGAAGTTCCCGTGGTGAGAGGTACCCTAGAAGGAGCTGGGAGGAGCTGGAAAGGTTCTCGTCAGTACTGGCTCAAAACAGAGGGATGAGTTTGAAGGCAGAGCCTGAGGCTGGGAAGGATGGAAGGGGAACATTGGGCTCAAGCAGAAGTGAGTAGCCAGTGGAAACAGCCTGACTTCTTGGCAGTCTTGTCTGCAGTCTGACAGTCATCCCTCCTGTGCACCAACGGCCAACGCCAGGACAGACTTGATCTCCGTGGTCTTCTGAGCATCACCCTTGAGAGTGCTGCTGGACATTCGCTGTCAGCCTTCCTGCCTGGGGGCACCACTGGCCTGGTGCCTGACTTGGCTTTGCTGGGGACCCAGGTCAGGCTTTCCCTTGTTGTTCAATGTCACTTCCTCACCCTTACACTGGGAGAGTCCAAGTGTGTTGAGGTCTTTGGAAAAATATTCTGGGTTCTCAAAGCCCTTGATAGCAAAGGTAACTTCTAATGGATGGCCTCTCCCATTTATCCTAACATACACACCCACCTTAACACACTCTCCAGCCCAGGGCTGGAGTGGGGGAAGGGAGAGGCTGGATGTAGGCCAGACTGGCAGAGACAGGGGCTTTGTCCCAGCGGATTTCTGAGCCAGGAGATCCGGTGGGAAAGCTCGTGCCAGGCAGAAAGGAAAGGCTGGGAGGAGGAAGAGAGGAGGCAGCCAAGAGGTATGGGGGGAGGAGGGGTGCTGGGGTATAAAGAAAAGAGTTTCCTTATAAGTAATGAATGACGGGGTGGCTGGGGAGAGAGTGCAGAGAGTTGTGCATTGCATGGGTTCAGTTTAAGAGGCCCTCCTGGAGGGCCGGGGCAGGAGTGGTAGTCAGGGAGGAGGGAGAGGAAGGGAAGGTTGCAGGTATGCTGGGAATCTCTGGCTTACAGGAAAGCATCTGGCATTGTAAGGGGGAGAGGGGACCTCAGATTCATGCTCTGAGCATCTATTGAGCACCAAATGTGTGCCTGGCACTGTACATTTGTACAGGGTTTTAAGGATATAAAGGACTCTCAAAGCACACAGCCTCAACACAAGCTGTGTGGTAGTACTAATAATGCTCTTTTGCCAGTAAGATAATAAAGGACCAGAGAGGGGAAGGGGCATGCCTTATGTCACAGACAGTTGACTAGAACCCAGGTCTTGGCTCTGAGGAAGAATTCCCTTGATGGTGAGATCAGAATGAGCGCTCATGGTGAGGTGGGATTCTAGTGTCAGGATATGTGGTGAGTCCACATGGGTGTAGTGGGCATCCAGGGGAAGACTAGCCTGAGGTTTAACCTTATCTTTTCTCCTTAAGTCCCCCCATCAGCCTGAGGCATGTTCCCGCCCCTGCTGGCAATCCTGGCCCTGGCCAGGATCTCTGTGGCCTTAGCTGATGCCCTTGATGGGGACAGCTCAGGTAAGCAACCCCACTCAGGGTCATCTCCTTGACAGAGTGGAGTGGTCTCTTGTAGACCATAACCAACCTCTGCCAGGGCTAGGACCACACCTTGGAAGTAAAGATGAGCTGTGAGCCCCTGGTGGGGTGGCAGACAGGGCTGGGACAGGTCAGAGGTGCAAGCCGTCCCTAGAGAGGAGGATGAGAATTCTAAGGACAGGATGAAGGGTGCTGGGAGGCTGGATGAAGGTGACTCTTGAGGGGAAGAGACTGAGAAAATTTGTCAGCAGGCCTGCCTCCAGCAGAGGTGAGACTGGAAAACCTGGGGTGGGCCAGGGAGTCCTAGGGGGCTGCTGAGATATCCCAGGAGGGGGACTGGCCAGCATATTTTGGGGAGGGGCCTAGAGGCAGTGGATGGTGAGCCAGGGGGTTCTGGGCTGGGGCTCAGATTCCTGGGGATGGGGAGCCGAGATCAGGAAAATCCTAGGGCCAGGCAAGGAATTGTAGGGCAGGACTGGACAATCCCTGGGTGGGAGGAGGGATCCAGGCGAGGGCTGGGGAAGCCTGGGTGGGCCCCCGCGGACTTCCACACAAAGTTCCAGCCCGCCCCGCCCGCCCACAGAGGACCGGGCTTTCCGCGTGCTCATCGCGGGCGACGCGCCGCTGCAGGGCGTGCTGGGCGGCGCCCTCACCATCCCGTGCCACGTCCACTACCTGCGGCCGCCACCGAGCCGCCGGGCGGTGCTGGGCTCTCCCCGGGTCAAGTGGACCTTCCTGTCCGGAGGCCGGGAGGCCGAGGTGCTGGTGGCACGCGGGCTGCGAGTCAAGGTGAGCGAGGCCTACCGCTTCCGCGTGGCGCTGCCTGCCTACCCCGCGTCCCTCACGGACGTCTCCCTGGTGCTGAGCGAGCTGCGGCCCAACGACTCGGGCATCTACCGCTGCGAGGTCCAGCATGGCATAGACGACAGCAGTGATGCGGTGGAGGTGAAGGTCAAAGGTGAGAGGGCAGGGCCTGGGGGGGGAGGAGGCCCCTGTAGGAGGGGGAAGCAGCCCCAGGGGAAGGAGCAGGCTGAGTTGGAAAAGACCTCTGTTGCCTCCTTTTTCTCTTCAGCGGGAGGGAATTCTGCCTACAGCCTAAATGAACTCCTCAGGCTGTAGGGGCACAACTCAGATTTTACCCCTTGTGCACAGGGTGTGAGGAGGAGAGCGAGGGCTGATCAGTGAGGGCATGGTCAGGCCTCAGGTGTCCTTTCTGCCCTCAGGGGTCGTCTTTCTCTACCGGGAGGGCTCTGCCCGCTATGCTTTCTCCTTCACGGGGGCCCAGGAGGCTTGTGCCCGCATCGGAGCCCGCATCGCCACCCCAGAGCAGCTTTATGCCGCCTACCTGGGGGGCTATGAGCAGTGTGACGCTGGCTGGCTGTCCGACCAGACTGTGAGGTGGGCTGGGACAGGGGCCCAGGAACTTCCAGTTGTCTCCACAGGAGCTGTGCTCTCGGGTTCTCCCAAGAGCTGCCTGTTGCCACCGGGCAGGAGGTTGTCCAGGGAGGGTGAGGATCCTGTGGTGGTGGTGTGGCCTCCGGAGCTGGGAATTGGCCGCATTGAAGGGCAATGTGACTCAGAACAAGCACGGGGCAGCTCTCTGGCGAAGGTATCTGTACTCCCTCCCTAGGTATCCCATCCAGACCCCAAGAGAGGCCTGTTATGGAGACATGGATGGCTTCCCTGGGGTCCGAAACTATGGAGTGGTGGACCCGGATGACCTCTATGATGTCTACTGTTATGCCGAAGACCTAAATGGTGACTGGGGATGGGGTTCCCAGGGAGTGAATCCCTTCATTAGTCTTGCCCATAGGTCCTCCTGGGGCCTATACTGGACCTTATAGTCCCTCATGTGTTTAAAGGAACAGCCATGGAGAAGGAAACTGTCTCTCCCTCCAGATACTGTTATATAGGCAAGTCCATGGCCAAAGCCTGAGACTGAGCTTGAGTTTTGTCTCCTGGTACCTGCTGTTTATCTCCCTACCTTTTAGCATCTCTGGGCCTCAGTTTCCTTCTTTGAAGATGAGGAAATTGAGCCAGTTTCCTTTGGGCAATAATATTCATCCAGAGGTTTTATCTAGACTTTGAACCTATAAAGTAGGGTGGTTAACTCCATGTCATGGATGGAGAGACTGAGCCTTGAGAAGCTTCCCAAGGTTTCTATGGGATGCCAGGGTGAAAGCGGCTGCCAACTTCCTAATACTCCAGTCTCCCCTTCCTGAACAGGAGAGCTGTTCCTGGGTGCCCCTCCAGACAAGCTGACGTTGGAGGAGGCACGAGCGTACTGCAGGGAGCGTGGTGCAGAGATTGCCACCACAGGCCAGCTGTATGCAGCCTGGGATGGTGGCCTGGACCGCTGCAGCCCAGGCTGGCTGGCCGACGGCAGTGTGCGCTACCCTATTGTCACACCGAGCCAGCGTTGTGGTGGGGGCCTGCCTGGGGTCAAGACTCTCTTCCTCTTCCCCAACCAGACTGGCTTTCCCAACAAGCACAGCCGTTTCAACGTCTACTGCTTCCGAGGTGAGCTGGCCTTCTCACTGAGGCTGAGTGAGCTCAGAGAGGCAGAGTGGAACCACACAGTCCTGCACCAGCTTGGACTAGTTTCTTTTCTACTTGCCTGAGGAGACTTGGTTGATGATCAGCTTGTCGACTAGGTTTCTAATTCTGGTCATGTCTTCTGGCTTGGACGGTGAAGCTTCAGTCACCTTCCACTCTGCACTACCTCACCTGCCTCCACATGGTAGCCCATGCTTGGTCTCCCCCAGTTCCAAAGCTGCCTCTCCTATATCGGGCTACCCAATATGTTCCCATTTCTAGTCAGCTTATTAGCAGAGCAGAGTTCATGATTCTCTGAATCCATGAATGACCTGCTCCAGCTAACCAAATGTACTCAAAAACCCCCAGGGGAGTTTCCAGAATCTTTAACTTAATCTTTTAACCACCATATATTAATGGATAGAGAACCTTCCCCTGTCCCCACAGGCAGCAGATCCTTAAGGATAGTTGGGTATAGAAATAGCTCCTGCTACATCTTATATTGGAGGCAGAAGAGGCAGTTCCTGGAACTCCCAGGAGCACAGGGCCCAGCCAAGGGTAACCAATAATCAGGGAGACATTGCCATGGGGGGTCCCAGGCCTTGCCCCAGTACAGTACTGGTATGAGGGCAAGAGGAAGAAATGAGGGGGAAAGACACAGCTTTTACCCTTAGAGGGTCCCTAACCGGTGGGAGGAAGGCACAGTTTCTCCTAAGAGAGTCCTCAATCTAAGGAAAGACAAGCTAGCTTGCTTGCAGCATGAGGACAGATAGAGAAAACCATTACTTTCATTGGACAGCTCTCCAGACATCTTGGGCTTGGAGTTGGGGAAGGATGCGGCAGTGAAAGCCCTAGGAAGATAAGTCCTCTTGGAAATGCTTACTGGAGCAGGGCGGTGATGGTGAGGGTGGTAACAGCTAGTCCTTGGATGCATTGGTTATAGTTATGTGCCAAGCACTGTTCTGGGAAAGCCTAAACAGAGGACTGGATCAGGAAGAAAGGGAGAGCATGGCTGGTTAAGAGCACATGGAGGAAAGAAGCAGCAGGGCACAGGTTTGCTTGTCTGGCAGGAGTGAGGCTCGCTGGAACAGGTGAGGAGGGCAGGACATGCTGTCCTGTCTTGTCTGACTGAGCACAAGCCCTCAGGGCTTTTCTTAGCCCAATTCCAGCTTCACTCATTGGTTTTCTGCTCCTTGTTCCTACCCTAGAGACAAGGTAATCTATTCTAAAACTCTGGGTATTTGAAGGGAGCAGATCCTGAATGATGGGTGGCCTCAGCTTTTGCCCTCTTACTGCAAAATGCTGAGATGCTCAGGTAGGAACTTTTGCACATTCAAACTGCACTCTGCCTTCAGCTATCCTAGGCTGGTGGCACCTGTCCCCTCCCATGTTAAGTCTTGGGGTAATTGGGACTCTTTGCCCGTTAGCCCAAGCCCAGAGACTAGTCTGTCTGCCTATTGCCTTCATTCCCTTACTCCAGGGAGTATCTCTTCCCTGAGCCTTTCCTGCTCACTCTATCTAAAGTAGTACTTTTCCATCCTATCTGCTTATTATTCTTTATATGGTAACATTAGAATAGTGTTTATTATCTGTATCTGAAATATACATTCCCTTGAGGGCAGGAAGTAGCTATTTTGTTCTCTACTGTATTCTCAGTGCCCAGGACATTACTTGGCATTACAAATAGTGGGTACTTGATTACCACTTGAGAAGTGAGTCACCAGGTATGGGGGTGCTCCACAGGGGAGGAATGGGAGATCTGAGTGAGTTTCGAGGTCTGGAGTCTAACCCAGAGTCCTCTGACCTGGGAGAGCAGAGCCACCTATTTGACCTCCCATTGGCACTTTCCTCCTGCCACAGATTCTGTCCAGCCCTCTGCCATCCCGGAGGACTCCAGCCCAGCCTCTGAGCCAGCCTCTGATGGACTTGAGGCTATTGTCACAGTGACAGAGACCCTGGAGGAGCTGCAGCTGCCCCAGGAAGCAGTGGAGAGCGAGTCCCGTGGAGCCATCTACTCCATCCCCATCATGGAGGATGGAGGAGGGGGAAGCTCCACGCCAGAAGAACCGGCAGAGGCCCCTAGGACTCTCCTAGGTAACTTGAATCCCTTGTCTTCTTTTGAGAGTACTTGGGGGCAGAAGGCTCAATCCAAGGTTGATGTTGGTATTATGGCTGGTGTGACTCTACCTTGTCCTTTCTCAGCAGCTCAGTGGCACAGGACATCTCTTCCGTACACCTCCCAATCTGCCTTTCTAACAAATTCCACTCCTGTATCTCTAGGTTTGGGATGAAAACCTCCTGAAAAGAGGGCCCTCCTTTTTTTTTTTTTTTTTAATGGTTCTTCCCCTTTACCTACTCAAAATAGACCTCCTAACAGACTAAAAGGGAGATCATGTTTTCCTGTGTTAATGACAATCCTCAGAGCCTTCTCAGGTGTTGGCTCATTGCAGCTCAGTTTGAAATTCTTCTGGTGTGGAGCAAAGACAGCCTTTTCCCTTAGGCCTCATTCTAGCCAGCTGGCCTTTTCTCCCCTTTCCCTCCCTTCTTCCTGACCTCTGATGGTGCTGTCCCTGGTGCTGAACCATTTCTACTCTGCCTAGAATTTGAAACCCAATCCATTGTACCTCCCATGGGGTCTTCAGAAGAGGAAGGCAAGGATGAAGAAGATAAAGAGGAGGAGGCTGAAGAGGAGGAAGTGGAAGAGGAGGCCCTATGGGCTTGGCCCAGCGAGCTCAGCAGCCCGGACCCAGAGACCCCTCACCCCACCTTAGAGGATTTGCTGTCTCAGGCAACTCCACCAACAAGGGCAACCCTACAGCCTGGTGCATCACAACCTCCTCATAGAGAACCAGAAGCTCCCAGGCCTCCGAGGGTCTTTGGACCACCTACTGAGACTCTGCCTACTCCCAGAAAGGGGAACCTGGCATCCCCACCACCTTCCACTCCCATTGGGGCAAAAGAGGTGGGGGAGGAGACTGGGGGTCCGGAGTTGTCTGGGGTCCCCAAAGGAGAGAGTGAGGAGATAGGGAGCTCCGAAGAGGCCTCTTCCCTGCTTCCAGCCACACAGGCCCCTGAGGGTACCAGGGAGTTGGAGGCCCCCTCCGAAGAGAATTCTGGAAGAACTGTCCCAGCAGGGACCTCAGTGCGGGCCCAGCCAGTGCTGCCCACTGACAGCGCCAACCATGGTGGAGTGGCCATGGCCCCCTCATCAGGTAACTCTGCCCAAGGCTCAACCACCCTCTTTGTCCTCTTCCTCCTCCTCCCCCTGCAGCTTTGGGTGACCTGACCTATAGTCCTTTAACCACATTCCCCAAGCTCTCCTGTCCTTTGCCTTCATTCTCCTACGTACCTCCACTTGTGGATCTCCCATCTTGGATACCCCACCTTCCTTTCCAATTCTCTAATTCCTTACCCACATGCCCCAATTCCATGACCGGCACCCTGTGGCCCTCTCACTGTTACTGAAATTCTCACTCTGTGACTCTAGGCTTACTGCTGACCACCTGTGACTCTACTCTGCCCTTGGGTTCTCCACCTCTTGACTCACATGTCTGACCAGGGCACCTCCAGGCCTCATGAGCTAATAGGGCTCCATGGTCACTTACTACACCTTTAGAGTCCAGGACCATCTTCCACTGCTTCTTCCCTCTCTTGTGTGCCCTTCAGATACCTACCACCGATACTGGGAAAGTCTGGGATTCCATCCCCACCCCTCAACTTCTGGGGTCCTAGAGAGCCCTTATTCCCACAGAGCCTTAATCAACTACTTCTGTGAAGTATTTTTTTTTTTTACTGTTTCATGGAAAACAAACCTTGGAAATAAATCTCTATTAAACTGCTTTATAACCAAAACTCTACCACCCTCTGTCTCCATCCATAGCTGCCCTTTACATTCCATGGATTTGTGTCATGGGTAGCTCTTTAATCTCTCTCCCTTGCTCTCTTTCCTCTTCAGCCTGCACCTTTCCAGTCCTGGTGGTCTAACAGTCCCCTGCTATTCCCTCATCCTCTCCTTCTGTGCTCTCTCTCCACTTTCCTTTCTGACCACTGGATCCTCAATCTAACCCTACACATTACCCCAAGGAAGGTACTGCCCACTGCCCACCAGTCTTCAGGAGCACTGGGACTTGTAGTCCCTACCTCATGATGGGGGAAGCCTCGACAGCCTGGAGTGTGTGTGTGTGTGTGTGTATCTGTGTTCATTCTGATCATATAGAATCATACATACGAAGTAGTGACTGGGAATGTCTCTCTTGGCATAGAGATGTTCTCTGGCATCCAGGTGCCCCAGCCCTCCCTCTCAGCAGGAAGACAGAAGCTAACTCATCACAGCCTCCTCCTCTTCCACTAACCTTTACATTAATGACTACCCAGGTCCTCTAGGGGAATAGTTTCATCCTCCTTGACCCAAAGGGCCTCAAAATCCCTAATGCTGGAGAAGACACAATCGGGAGTCAAGGATGAAGGATGTGGAGGGAGGGAGAATAAAGTGGTAGATTTTAGAATCTAAAAGAAGCCCTATCCACATAAGGAAGGTTAAGTTTCCCAGTGGAGAAACTAGAGAAAGCTGGGGTCTTCCCAGTCTTGGTAATCTTGGTCCTACATGACCTGGGTGCCCAATGAAAGTTGGGGAGGGGTTTGGTGGGAAGAGGAACACCATTTAAATAATCTTCAGTGTTTTAGTCCCTCGCTTGGAAGATGAAGGAAAGTTCCTGTGATCTGCTATTGCAGCAGAAAGGAAGGAAAAGTTCCTCTTTGGTTCCAAAGAGAGGGAGGAAAGAAGATGACCACTCCACCTGGTCTCTTGTAGTTAGCTTCTGCTCTCCAGAACCAGGGGAGGGACCTATGGACTGGATGAGTTTGAGAGCCTCTGTCTCCCCAGACTGGAGAAAACAGCAGGAGGAGCAGGAAAGCGTGAGGAGTAAGAAGGGGGTTCAGGATTTCTACTATCTGTGGGAAATAATGCTTAATGGATTAAATAAAAACAACTGCCTTCCCCCTTTGCACAGGAGTGATAATACTACCAGCTAGGAAGAAGCTATTGGCAGGAGTGGACAGGACCGGGGGACTTATGCTAAAACAGCTGATTCATTTTTACCCAAAACAGCTAGGTCACCCCAGCAAAATTCTTAAATCAAGTCCAGCTTCTCTTCCCCTCTCCTTTCCTCTGATCCCCACCAAGCAGAGAGATTTCAGTTGAGAGTGAAGGATTGTGGGCCTGAGGGCAGATGGCACAGTCAGAAGGGCCCTGCCAGAGTTGAGAGCCTCGAGCTGAACTGTGGCGTCAGGTTCATGGCACTGTCTTCTCCTGGGTCATCAGACCAGAAAGGAGTGGAAAGTTGATATCACCCTCCCATAGTCAAGCCAAATTTAAGAGCAGCCACTTCCCAAACCAGGCTCCAGAGAAAGAGCATTCAGAGAAAACAAATGACCTAGCCAGATGGAGCTAGAGCCACACAACCGATTGCAAGCTTTGAGGGTTGTGTTAGTCTAAGTAGATAGCCTGGAGGTTGACAGGGAGCCAGCTGGGTCAGAGGGTTTTCTAGATGAGGAGACTAGAGAAGGCCTGAAGTAGGGGAGGAACCTAGGCCATAGGGAGGAAGGAGAGATAATGAGAGTGGATATGTTGGGGGCTGAGCAATGCTTCAGGATAGTGGGAGTCTCTGCAGCACCATCTCTGGGGCATATGGGGTCCTATGGACATCAGGAGGAATGGTAACCTCCCACCTAGAGCACTTTAGGTTGTAGAAGCAATGATGGACAGACCACATCCCCCTGAGTCTATGGTGACTCTCCTCTCTAGTTCCCTACAGCCCATCTAGAGGGCAGAAAACTATACTGGGACTTGGCACAAAACCTAGGGGGTGGGGAGCTAAACTTCCAAGTGTAAAGTGGCCTTCACAATGTGCCAACAGAGGCAGGAACCACATAAGAGTACAGGTCTCTTGACTGACAGCCCAGTCCCTTCCCCTTAGTGGGGTTGAGTCCTGAGGACCTTCCTTCCTCAGTCCCTGTTTAGCTGGGCTCACAGTGGTGACCATGACAATGACCAACCCAGGCTGAGCTTATGCCAGAGTGGAGGGCAATGAGAGGGAGTGGAGATGGGGGTGGGCAGAAACCCAGCAGTCAAGTTTGGGCTGTCAGGGAGGCAGGGTCAGGGAGAACCATTAAGGTGCTATGACAGCTCCCAGGACAAGGGGATCAGAGGCTCAGACTGCAGAACTGTGCTCCCCTTCTCCCCCCACCTCACTTCTCTCCCCCTTAGGTAACTGTGTCCCCAGCCCCTGCCACAATGGTGGGACATGCTTGGAGGAGGAGGAGGGGGTCCGCTGCCTATGTTTGCCTGGCTATGGGGGGGACCTGTGCAATGTTGGTGAGTGTATTGAGGGACCTTCCGGAGGTAGGGGTAGATCTGAAGCCCCCACCCTGACATGACATGCTGGTTCCCGAGTGCTGAGGAGAGGCACTGGTTTCAGCTTTGTCATTAGAGAATCCCCATTTCAGGCAAATCACGTAACCTCCCAGAGAACCTCATTTAGTCCCTTAGCTGGTTAACTGGACCGCGGAATCCTGAATGCGTCTCCCAGTGGCGCGAGAGGGGAGAGCTTAGTATGATTCTGCACTTGATAGGTGGTGGGTACCGGCTGGCGTCCATACTCCTGGGAGGAGCGGAGGGTACAGCTATTGCGGATGGAGGGTGGCAGGGACTCGGGGCGGGGACGCCAGCCCTCACCCTGGCCCCTACTGTTCAGAAATGGGTGGCATCGACACCCTCCGCGCTCCCGGTTGCCCTTCCCCGGCGACCAGTCCCCTCTCTAACCCCGCCCCTCGGTCAGCGGTGGTGGGCGGGGCCGTCCCTTCCCCGGTCCCCGGCCGCTCGGGCTCCCGACTCCTCCGACCTAAGTCACGCGCCCTTCTGTGTCCCAGGCCTTCGCTTCTGCAGCCCGGGTTGGGACGCCTTCCAGGGCGCCTGCTACAAGCACTTTTCTACCCGAAGGAGCTGGGAGGAGGCGGAGACCCAGTGCCGGATGTATGGCGCGCACCTGACCAGCATCAGCACGCCCGAGGAGCAGGACTTCATCAACAGTGGGCTGGGGCCGGGCTGCAGGGGACTTTGTCATTGCGCTCACACGCTCGCACCATTAACGAGTGCTTGTGTTAATTCGCCCAGGGACTCCGTGTTACCTCACCCCGCCTCACTTTCCCATCTTCTCTCTCCCCCCCACACCTTTAGAGGTGACTAGAGGGGCTTCAGGCAGGGGAGAGCTGAGGCTCCCGCTGAAATGCACCCGACTCTCCTGGCGGTGGCTCACGCCCGCCTTCCACCTGTCCCACCTCTCACCTCCCTCTGCTTTCCCTACTCTGACCTTGTTGAAAGATTTTACACCCCCCCCCCAGTTTTCCTTTTCTGGCCTTGGTGCTATTTTCCTTCTCCCCACAGCCCCTCCCTCCACGCCCCTGCCTTCCATCTGTCCTCGTGCAGAGGCTGAAGGGAGGGTGAAAGCTGGGAAGCGCAGGTTTGGGGTTGCAGGAGGGACTTGGCGCGCGCTCACCCACACACCGCCCAATACCGGGGATGCTGCCATCTGCTGGCCGCGGAGCCCACTGCACACCTGCGTGTCCCTGTGGGTTCTTCCCAGATCGCTACCGAGAGTACCAGTGGATCGGACTCAACGACAGGACCATTGAAGGCGATTTCCTGTGGTCAGATGGTGTCCCCCTGGTGAGGCGCTCCAGCTGCCCCCTCCACGTGTTGCTGCTCCCACCAAGCATTCTGTCCTCCACCCCCAAGGACCTCATGCCCCTCTCCCCTTGTTCTGGCCCCTTCCCTTTCCCATGCTTTCCCCTCTTCCTCCTGGACCCGCCTCCCTTCCTTTCACCCCCTCCTTCCTTCCCAAAGGCTCTGGCCTCCTCTGTCCTCTTCTCCAGGGTCCCTCCCTCCCCATATTCCTAACCTTCTGTCTCCTGCTGCCCCCCACCTGTGCCCCTAAATCCCCTCAGGTCCTCTGAGCCCATTCTACCCAGTGCTCCTGAGGCTGGGGGTCCTCACAACCCCCCTCTCTGCCCCCAGCTCTATGAGAACTGGAACCCTGGGCAGCCTGATAGCTACTTCCTGTCCGGAGAGAACTGTGTGGTGATGGTGTGGCATGATCAGGGACAATGGAGTGACGTGCCCTGCAACTACCACCTGTCCTACACCTGCAAGATGGGGCTGGGTGAGGGCAACCAGGGCCGGAGTAGGGGATCAGGTGGAGATGTGTGTGTAGGGATGGTACAGAGCCACACAGAGAAAATGGAAAAGCCACCAGGCCATGGGGATGGGAGGGTAACAAACTGGGTGAACCCCTGAGGTCTTTTGTTGTTGCTGCTGTTGCTTTGTTTTGTAAATAAGATTATGGTCCATTGATCACCTCATCTAAATTTTGGGAACAGTCACCCCAGAACCAAGCTCCAGATTCTTGACTGTATCATTTCTCCCCCTGCCCCCAGTGTCCTGTGGGCCCCCACCAGAGCTGCCCTTGGCTCAAGTGTTTGGCCGTCCTCGGCTGCGCTATGAGGTGGACACGGTGCTTCGTTACCGGTGCCGGGAGGGGCTGGCCCAGCGAAACCTGCCGCTGATCCGCTGCCAGGAGAATGGTCACTGGGAGCCCCCTCAGATCTCCTGTGTGCCTCGAAGGCCTGTGAGTTCCAGGAGGAGGCAGGTGGGGGCTATAGCCAGTAGTAACTGTGGGTTCCACTCCTAACTCTGCCAGCCACTTGTGGCCGTGTGACCTTGGAGTCATCGCTGCCCCTCTCTTGGGCAAAAAGAAAGAGGTGGGCTGGATGCTGTGGGATGCCCTTAGTATTAGCTGCTGTCTGAGCACATGCAGTTACACCCTGGGATTTCAAGGGCTGAGCCAGGCCAAGTAAATAGATGAGGTGGAAGTTAAGAACCAAGAATACCAGAGGGCAGACTGAGAAGAAAGGGAAGAGGAGAACCCCAGAGTGGAGGGTGAGTGTGTTTTTCTTCCCCAGGCTCAAGAATGGTACCCGATGAAGGCCCTAGAAGGCCCTCGGGGGAAGCATTGGAAGGCCCCGTGGACCTCTCCTTCCAGCTCCACTCCAGGTGCCTAGGGGCAAGGTCTTGAGCACTGCTGGGAGCCTCAGCCTTGCCTTCTCTCCCTAATCTGCCGCTGGAAACTGTGCTCTTCCCGCCATAGGAAGTGACACCATGAGAGGGGTGGAGCCAGCGTTCAGGTGACAGTGTCTGAAGGGGCTTCTGGGAAGCCCCTGAGTGCTCTGGCCCAGCCTTGGCCTCTGACCCTTACCCAGGGCATCAGATTTTCCCCTCAAGGCCTTGAGTAAGTCCCTAAGTGCCTCAGCTGCCCTCTTCTGGCCAGCCATCCTGCCTCTGCCCTTCCCCTGGGGAGTTCTGTGCCTGCTTAGTAAGTTTCCCAAGGGGATGGGTTTGTAGGATGAGCTCGTGTAAAACCAGCAGGAAATAAAGCTGTGTTTGAGCCCAAACAAATCTGCTGCTTCTTTGTGAGAGAGATGAGTGGCACCCAGCATCACGAGGGCAGGTAGACCTGCCTTTATTAGCTCATGACGGTCAGAGAAGTCCTCAGGAGTCAGCGATCAGCCTGCCTGACGTGGAATAGCAGCCCGGTCGTCATGACACGAAAGACACACAGGAGTGGGGAGCAGCATGTGGACATTTGGATGGAACAGAGTGCCCAGAGCCAAGGTGACCTCTGTGTTCAGGCTGGAGGAGGAGAAAGGCCGAGGGCCCCAAGAAAAAGGCAGGAGGGTGTTTGGGGTTCCCAAAGGTGTTCCCAGGGGGTGTGAGAAAGAGGGCGAGAGTGAAGGGATGCATATCTAGAAGTCAGGGATCAGGAAGGCTTACTTCGGGCAGAGGAGGCAGATTTGCAGGAACAAGGGTACACACACCCCCACACCCCCACCCCCTCTCGCAAGGGCAGAGGAGAGGTCCCCGGCAGCTCTGGGCTGGGCCCTGGGAATGACCTGTAGGCTCCTAGGCTGTGGCCAGCAGTGGGCGCTGTGGACGCGGAGGGAAGAGGACTGGCGAGGAGTTCCAGGGGACACCAGGGGGCGCCGTGGCCTCTCTTTCGGAGCTGTTCAGGGTGGGGCAGGAGGACTGGCTGTGGAGGGGAGGGGAAGGCTTCCATCCGGGCTGAGCTGGCAGAGGCTGTGAGTCAGCGGAGCTGGAGATGGTGAGGTCACTCTGAGAGCTGGGGAGAGAATGACCCACTGTGTGTGTGTGTGTGTGTGTGTGTGTGTGTGAGTGTGTGTGTACCTCGCTGCAGCGCGCACAGTTTGCTTGTTGTGCCTTCGGGTGTGTGTTAGGATGCAGTCGGTCTTCACGATGGAGTGAATCTCACTGCTGCGGATCCTCGCGCCAGACCACACTGGGTGGAGCACAGACACCGCGTGCACATTGTTGTGTGCACACTCCTGCTTGTGCCCACTGTCGCCACAGGGGCATTCATACTGTTCCCCCGAGAAGTCTGTTAAACTGAGGAGACTGGGGGCCAGATCCATAGGAACAAAAGGCAGAAAGTGATATGGAGAGACCTAGAAACAGTGAGGTAGACAGAAAAACAGGTGCTTTTTTTGAGGAGGTGGGGGCTCTCCAACACCATCCCTGCCCACCTTCTGCTCACCCCAGCCCAGCTGACCTGTGAGCCACCAGTGCTGCCTCCCAGCCCCACCACATTCCTCTCCTCACCCCAGGGCTCCCTGCTCCACTTTTCTCCTCACACAGCCCAACCTAGCATGGCTAGAGAGATTTTCTTAAGTTGCTCCAAGAAAGAAGATGCTCTTCCTTGAAGATCCCAGTCTACCCTGAATACCCTGAGACTGCCCTTCACTGTGTTTTTAGTAGTGGCAGGACGATGGCTGCAGTTGTGTCAAGGCCAACGTGGGCCTTTGAAGGTAAAGTTGAAGAGAAGGCTGAGGAGGGGGGTTAGCTGTCCTGGAGTCCTAAGGGATGTTCTCTGAGGAACATATCCTTCCAGAGACGGAGTTTAGAGAGCAGGTTGGATTTCCCAGAGGGACCCGGTGGCTGATGTGGGGCTTTGGTGTCTCAGCCCTGTTCCAGTGCCTTCTCACCTCCCCGTTGGTCACTCTGTAGGCAGGGAGGCGTCTTCTCTGTGCTGCAAGCTGGAGACTTCCAGGGGTTGATACAGGGCTGGAGCTGGAATGACCCTCCTCCTGGTTCCCTACCAGGCTGCCTCAGCAGGGCTGCCGGAAATGAAAGCCTGCTCCTGGCTTTGTTGGACTTCCCCGGGAAGGGGTGCTGGTCAGGAGTGACTCAGCGTGCTGCATCAAGCACAGCCCGGCCCCTTGTACATGTGTGCACCAGGCCTGTCTTGGCCTGGGAAGGGAATTGAACCCTCCTAGAATGTCAACCCCATCTCTTTGGGGGATGGCAGTAGGGTGCCCTGTGTCTGCCTCTGCCTTTAGGGTACACAGGGATCCAAACATGACTCACTCCTGCCGAGCCCTCAACTCTCAGCCTTCTTCTCACTGGACTAAAACAGGGTACCCCCTCAAGGTTTCTAGCTCCTTGGGGATGAAGGAGAAAGTATGGGTGTATGTAGAAGGAGGAAGCCTGAGCGAGTCAGGGGCTTGGGCATCCCTGTGGGTCCTGAGAGCCCAGGGAGAAGGGCCTGCTGGTATCCCCTAGCTTCCCACAAAGCTGTTCTGACTCACACCTCACCTCCCATTTCTCCCCCAACTCCCCACCCCAACTCTGCCTGCCCTGGCCTCCCTGGGCCTTTGTCCCAGCCCTGAGGCCCCTCTGTGGGCCTGTCTCCTGTGCTAGGAGAGAAAGGGCCCCATTGTCCCACCAGCCTGCCACCACACAGCAGCTCCCAAAGACTTCCAAAAATGCTCAGCCTGTCAGACTCTGGTGGGTGGAGGGCTTTCCCCCGGCTGTGGTCAGACTTGCCTGGGGGAGGACCTTCTTCCCTGCTCTTGCTTTCTCCATTCCCCAGAGGAAGGTTCTTCCTAAGCGCTAACCACCACTCTGCCTGCTGCAAGGGAAGGGAGAGGTAGAAGACTCAGCGGGCAGAAGCTGAGGAAAGGATAGGCTGGGGTGGGGGGGACCTGGGGGAGGGAAAAGAAAACAGGGAGAAGGAAGGAGTCCCTCACCAGAAGACTCTGGGTTCTAGTTACTCCTGAGTGGGTGGATCTTGTGGTCTGTTTATTTTCTGATGACTCCTTCGTTTCTGGGTAGCTTTGATAACAGAGGGGAGGCTGGTCACATTTGGACACAGGAAGTGCCCCCTGGCCCCCTGGCCCCCTTCTAGGGACCCCTGGTATCATCTGAGGACTCTCAATGTCATTGGCAAGTGGTGTCCCTCTGTACCTCAGTTTCCCCATCAAGGTAAGCTGAAATTCTGTCTGATACAAAACTTCCTGGTAAATGAGGTGAACAGAAAAGGAAGGAGAATCTAGGATTCAGGACTTGGGAAGGGCCCGGGAAGGAGCAAGAAAAGGAGGTGGAAGACAGAGGAGAGGCAGACAGAGGGAGACAGGGAAGGAAAGTAAGTGGTGAGTGAGAGTGACAGCAGAGGGTGTTTCTCCTGAGTGGGGAGCCCCAGAGGACACAGAGCCATCCGGGCAGCACCCCACCAAGTGTCCCTGTTCCCCTCCCTGGAGCCCTGGGAATTGACTTGGCAGCAGCTGACCCCACAGCTGCTGGGAGGTGGTTCCTCGACAGTGGCCCCCTGGCACCTGCCGGGTTTTATTTCTGGAGCCACAGCTGAATCCTAGGGGTGGCAGAGAGGGGGGCCAGAGAGGACTCTATGAAGAGGAGAGACTCCAGCTCTCAGGAGTCTGGGCCGAGGCACCAGCCCTTTGGGGCAGAGGGGCTGGTGCTACAGAATCAATAACAGGAGTTAAGTTAAGGGAGAGATGTCCACACAGGGGACCCTGGAATAATGGGGTGTAGGGAGAGGTGGGGAGCAGGAGGCAGTCTTTTTTTACTATTCAATTGCTTTATTTATATATATTTTATATCAGGTGAGGAGGCAGAATCTATTGCTCCTGAAATATCTGTTAGAAAGGGAAGAGGGGAGCCTTCCTGGTGGCTGAAGTTAACTGAAGCTAGCCAAAGCTAGCCAAAGCGGCCCTCCCTGGTGGCGCAGCGGGTTAAAGCACAGCACTAAGAAGCTTAAGCCACTTCCGCATGGCATGAGTTCGATCCCTGCCTGCCCGGAGGTGACCACATGGTGCAGCAGCCCTCTCCTGACGTCCGCTGCTCCCCTCAGCAGTGTACTTCATCGATCTGCCTGTCTGTCCCTGCCTCTGTCTCTGATGGATCCTCTCACCACCCTTACACCTCTGGCCTGCATCCCAGTTCTAAAAAATAAAAAACTAAAAACTAAAGGCGAGAGGGGAAGCCCTACTGCTGGGTAGCTGGAAGCAGAAATGTCTGTGGGAAAGGAAGCAGAGAGGGCAAGAGGAGGGGCGTTCCCCCCACTCCCCGCACTTTCAGGGCACTGAGGGCCCTCACCTGCCGCCATTCTCTTCTCTGAGCCAAGGGATCCTTTCCCTGGCTCTGTCCCCTGAGAGTCCCTGTCCCTCTGCCTGTAAGGTGGGCAGTGGCCTGACGAGCAGCAGGTCCTTTCCTCATCCATGGGGCTGGCTCACAAGAAGCCTTCTCTTCCCACCCCACAGGGAAACCCTCAAGTCTGGCTTCCAGCCATTCTGCCTCAGGACCCTTCCTGTGGGGCAGAGTGGGTCCTAGGGGGCCCCAGGGGTCTGTCCCCAAGCCCAGAGTCTTCCCAGGTTTCCTAGAGTTGGGGGAAGGGGTTTGGCCTCCATTCTCTCTCCTTTCTCTTGGCAGCCTCAGAGGGCACATTCCGGCTGAAATTAAATCACATTCCTCTTTCCCTGCCCGAGGAAGATGGTACTGGGGACAGCAGCTGTGACACCACAGGGTCAAGCAGCAGCAGCTGGTTCCCCAAGGAGGGGCAGGTGGGGGGGAGGGGTGCTGCGGGGAGGGGAGGGACCAGGGTTTTAATCTTAAAAGGCCAGAGCAAGAGTCACAGACTGGGCAGTGGGAGGTGAAGGTTAGTCTGCAGGTGCACAGCAGGGTGGCGCCCAGGGGCATCAGGCCAGCCAGCGTTGCCAGAAGGAAAGCCAAGGCCGGCATGCCCTGTGGTGAAGACATTCTCCTTCCACCCCACACTGGGCTCCCACTGCTGCTGGGAGGCTGAGGGGCCCTTTAAGAGGTCACATTGCACTTCCTTGGCCAGAGCCCAGAGCCTGGGCCTTTGATTTCCTCTGAGACTCTGGCGGAGGCACTAGTGACAGGAACAGCATCAGGCTGGACTGAATGGAGGGCTCAGCCCTGACCTCACCCCCCATGGCGCCTCAGTCTGCACAGCCTTATAAGGAAGAGCCCCAAACAAACCGAGGAAGCCACCTCCGGCCCCCCACCCTGCCCCCGCCCCACTCAGGGGCTATATTTACCCAGAGGAGGCCCCAGAATAACCTCCCACTTGTCCTCCTGCTGATGGGGAGGGGAAGGGCTGGAAGGGGAGGAGGGTGCGGCCTTCTCATTCCCTCTGGGGATTATAACCTCTAAAGAGCTTCCTGTTGTCTGACCTCATCCTAGTCCTTCATTCATTCATTTATTCAACACTGGAGCACCCTCTGGGCCTTGGGCCTGTACCAGAGGCAGTCTGCATTTCCCAGAGGACAGGGGCTTCTGAGGTACCACTGTCCTTTCTTTCTCTTCTGGTAGTCTGGCTTCTCTGTGGGCTCCTGCTCTTGGGGTCCTGTCCTGGGCTCTCTCCCATGACCCCGGGGCCCATGACACTCCAAATCTTGTCTCAGGGCCCCAGAGCCCGCTTCCTCCAGAACAGTTCCCACTGGAGGTTACAATTTGCTAATAGATTCTCCAGCTCAGATGAGACCACCCACTCCTGGCAGCCCACTTAGGCTGGGAAGTTCTGCATATCTGCTGCCCTATCCTCCTTCATCCCTACAGCAGATCACTAGGTTCAGAGATTCTGCTTCCCTCACATATCCACCCCTCTTCATTCCCACTGCTACCACCAAACCCTGCCCAGGCTACTCAGCTGCCTCCCTGAAGCCTCCTGCCCACTCCAGTTCATCCTCACATATTTAAAATGCAAGTATGGTCATGTCACCTCACTACTTAAAACCCTCCAGGCCCTCCCTGGTGGCTGGCTTAACGAGTAGGGCACAGCACTACAAGCTGGCTGCAACCGCCTCAGTGCCAGTTCGACCCCTGCCCCTGCCCCGGAGGAGATCCACATGGCGCGGCAGACCTCTCCTGACCCGCCCGCTGCTCCCCTCAGCAGTGTGCTTCATCAGTCAGCCTGTTCTGCTCCCCACTCTGTCTCTTGTGAATCCTCTCACCACCCCTGCACCTCTGGCCTGTACCCCAGTTCTGTATGCATAAATAAGTCTTAAAAAAAACAACACAACAACTCTTCAGAGACTCCCCATTTTCCTTAAAAAGAAATCTGCATTTCCTGGCTACCTGGTGAGACCTTGCACCAATCCTGTACTCTCTGGTCTCGTCATGGACCTTCTTCTCTCTTGTTCTCCACCCTCCAGTCACACCAACCCTCCTACCATCATACCTCAAATGTCCAGGCTCTTTCTTGCCCCAGGATTGTGTCCCTGCTGCTCCTGCTAACAAGACCTTTCCCTCCCCTTCTGCTCCAGCCTCCCCCATCCTTCACCTTCAGGTTCTCAGGCTGTATGTCTCCCCACCTCCACATGCCCACTCCACTGCTTCCACTGCCCCTGCCTCCTGCACTTCTCTGCGAATAAGATTTCTACTTAGCTCCTATTCAGCAAGAACAAGGGCCTGCACAAGGCCTGGCATGTGGTGAATGCTCAGTAAATGTTGGTGCGAAATGGCCTTTACTCCTACCCTCAGCCCAGAAAACGGTGGGCCCTGTTTCTCGCCCAACTCACTTCTCTTGCCAGGTATACCGACTGCCATTCCAGAAGAGAACACGCGAACCCCAGTGAAGAAAATCTCTCCCTGATGTCTTCCTCTCTGTTTGGCATTGTTTGCAGGCAGACACAGACGCCGCTGGGCCGCTCTGGCGCGAGGGACAGGCGGGGCACCCAGGCGCAGGGAAGGACTGAGTGGCTGGCCTCTGTCCTTGGTCCCTCGCCCAAGCGGAGGTGCCCGAGGGCCTGGGGACATCAAGCGCATCCTCTGTGCACTAGAGGACAGGGCGTCGACCCTGCCTGCCTGTGTCAATGTGCTTGGTCCCCTGCTGGGGTGAGGCAGGCTTCGGTGGCTGTGGACACAGAGAGGACAGAGTGCAGGCTGAGCTGCCAGGATGGGGGTGAGAACGGGAACCCAAGGATGGGGGTCTATGAAATGGGGCCCTGAGCATCCAAGACAGAGACGCCTTGATGGAGGAGAAACATGGGGCCAGAGAAGCAGATTATGTCAGGGAGAGCCTGTCCTTGGCCAGAGGACAGGGAACCCCTCCTTGGCCAGAGGACATGAGGGCTGGGGCTCCATTCCCTCTAGCTTTGGGCCGGAGGAGAGGAAGAGTCCCAGACTTCGGATTGTCTTCAAATGTAGAATGTACCTCCGACGCCCCCACCCCCACCCTGGATATTTAGAGGTGTTCCCAGATCCTTCCCTGCCAAGCAGAGCTGGAGGTTGTTTCTATTAGAGTATCCTGACTTCAAGGCCTTCAGACCTGCCTCATCCAGGACCCTCTGGACACAGGGACCCCTGAAAATTTGTGGGGTGAGGTATGGGGAGGCGCTGCCACTGGCTGGGCGAAGTCTAGCCCCAGTATCAGCACAGGAGTCCGCCCCCAGAGGCTTCCCTGCTCTGGGCTATCTGGTCCTCGCTTGCTTTCCTGGCTTCCCTGTCTTCTGCTTCAGTGTGTGGGGAAGCCCTATTGAAGATGGATGCTGCGGCCCCCCAGTTTTCCCAGCCTCCCTTCTGCTCTCCCTGCCCCGGGACACCCACAAGTGTCTCCCACTGTGACTGGGCCTCAGGTTCAGAGAGGTTAAATGCTGACCTGAGGCCACACAGCCAGATGAAGGCAGTAGAGCCCTGCCTCTTCCCTCACCCGACTCTGACCTAGCCAGCGCGGCTGACATCACAGGCAGACAACTGTTTATATTTGGGCAAGAAGCCTTATTATGTTGGCGGCACTAAAGACCACTGGGGAGGACTAGAAGCAATAGATGGCCCCAAAGCCTAATCTCTATAATCAGCACTGAGGGTGATGACAGTCCTGGCTACGGCAAGCACTGAGGTCATCTGGACTAGACCCCCACCAAACAGCACCCCACCCTCCCTGGGTCCCCAGCACAACTGTCTGCAGCCTGGGTCTGTGCGCCTCCATGCCCGCTCACCCCAGCACCTTCAGATCCCCTGCTCTTCAGGAGAGGGAGCCTCTTGTCAACACTTGAATCTCTGGCTTCCTCCCTCAGTCTCTTCCCCTCCGGTGCTGGCCCTGAGGACCCCTAGACTGGGGAAGGAAGAGTCCAGACATCGTAGGCAGAGGCATTACTTTATTCAGGTAGGGATGAGCCAAACAAGGCCATAACCTGGAAGGGGTCAGGACATAGGGCACCCCACACCCATCCTCTCAAGCCACCAGTCAGACACCCCACAAAGGTGCCGTGAGGAGGGGCAGGCTGGCGAGCCCCTCCCCCGCAAGGAGCCTCAGAACTAGGCCTTTTCTAGCTGATGGCACAGGGAGGTAAGGGGATGTGAGGGAGAGGGGCCTCGTACTGTAAAGATGTAGTATGATAAAGCCTGTGGGATATGTAGGCAGGATGCCCCCTCTGTGGGGCCCGAGGGCCTGGCTTTCACTCCTGCAGCCTCCATTCCTGGCGTGGGTCCCTTGGTTACACCACACTTCACCTTGGCCAGCCAGGCCTCTCACAGAAGCCACAGGTCAAGAGCTCATAAGCTAAAGACGCTGCCCCTGAGCGGGGAGGGGGCTTGGGAACACCCACACATCCTTAGGGAGGGGTAGCTCTTTCTCTAGTCCTCCCCCGAGGACCAGGAATCCCCATCTCCTTCCTGCTCAGTGAACCTCAGGAACTGGCCCGGGTCCAGGTGAAGAGAAGCCCCTGCCCATGGGGTCTTCAGAGCACTTCCCTCCTCCCCTTCCAAGGGGCTCCCTCGGTCGCCCTCAGGGCCCCCCTGTCCTACTCCCTCAGACTGCTCTAGGCCATTCACCACCCCGCCATTCACATGTTCCAACTCCTCCTTTAAGCTGGGACCCTGGCCGCTGACACTGAGGGTGTCCCCTCCCTCCAGGCCCAGGTCCTCCTCCCCACTGAGGGTTCCCAGGGGGCCAGGAACTTGGTTCTTTCTCTCTGAGGAGGTAGCATCAGACTCCTCTCCTGAGCCTGAGGGTTCAGTGCTGTCCTGGGACTCTGATTCCAGGACAGTCACAGGGACATTGGCCACAGCACCCCGTAAGCCCTCATCCGCAGGGACACTGACCTCCCCGGTCTCAGAGGATGGAAGTTTCCCTCTCTGAGGAGGGCCTCCTACAGAAGACTCTGGCCCCCACCACCCAGCCCCTGACTCCCTCCTGGCCTCCTCCTTTTCTTCCTCTTCCTCTCCCTCCTCCCCACTCTCTTCCTCGTCAGCAAACCCATCAGATTCCCCATCCCTGTCCCAAGCTGCAGGCTCCAGCAGGGGCTGGGGCACCTGACCCAGTGGCTCCGTGACCTCCCTGGAGACCCCGGGAAGGAGAGAAGCCCCAGTGCCCAGTTCCTCAAATTCCTCTGAGAGGTCAGAGTCGTGGCCACGTTCTGCCTCCTTAGTTCCCTCTTCCTCCTCTTCCTCCGCTTCTTCTTCCTCTTCTCCTTCCTCCTCCTCCTCTCCCTCTTTCTCCTCCTCTTCCAACTCTTCCTTCTCTTCCCCCCCTGGTTGCTGGGCCCCAGGATGCCCTGAGGTGAGGACAGCTGGCTCCCAGCCTTCCTTTCTGGCCTCCCCTTGAGGGGAGGGCCTCTGCTCTCCAGCCAGGGCCCCCCCAGGGGAGGTGGGGGAGCTGAGGTAGAGTCCCAGAGGAGTGGAGTCCGGAAGAGTCTCCCCTAGGTCATCCACCTCAGCCTCGCTCTCCTCTCTGCTCTCCCCCACCTTGTCCTGAAGGCCCTCGGGGATCTCCCCACAATCTAGCTCCTCCTGCTCACTGTCTACTTCTTCCAGGACTTCAGCCCTGCCCTCCAGCCCCCAGCTAGCCTCCTGGCTCCCCTCAACCAGGGGCTGTGGCTCAGAGGCATCTTCAGGGGCTGGGGTGGGGGACCAGGGCTCCAGGCCCTTTGGACTGGGGGACTGTATCTCTGGTTGTCCATCCACCTCAGTTTCCTCTGGTCCCAGGGACCTTGGTTGAGGGGTACCACAGCCCTCCTGGCACAAGGTCTCAGCAGGGAACACTGCCTCTGCTCTCCAGGGGGCCTCCGGTTCCGATTCCTCCCAGTCCCTTGAAAGTGGAGAGACCTCTGGCTCCAGAGCAACTGACTCCTCTAGGTCCTTTCTGGGTCCTTCCAAACTCTGCACCCTTTTTGACGCTAAACCGTCCTCCCCCAAGGGTGACTCCATCACCTCCTCTCTGACCAGTTGGTCTGTGCCCTCCAGGCCTCCAGCCCCCTGCTCCTGTTCCTGCTCTGTCCCTGCAGCAGAATCCCCCACAGCTGTCTCTGACCCCAAGGCAGCCTCAGGGGAGTCCATGCCACCCCCTAGGGCTGCATTCCTGGCCTCATCTTCCAACACCAGCCCCATCACCTCTGACATGCCCAGGGGAGCCCCCACCTGCTCTGGCTGCTCTTCAGGGTCCTGGGAGCCTTTGGTACCTTCCTCCTCATGGGCACCCTTGCCTGGGACCCAGTCTTTGGGCCCCTGGTTCCGTGGATGCTCATCTGTGTTCCAGACCCCTCCTGAGGTGTCCAGCTGCTCCTGTCCTGGCTCTAGAGAAGCCTCTTTCACAGCAAAGCCAGCCAACTCCCTGTGAGCCAGTTCTTCATCCTCACAGTCCCATCCAGCCTTCCCAGGGGGTGTTTCTTGATCCTGCTCTTGGTCTTCCACCACCACATCTCCTGGCCACTGTCTACTTGCTGAGAGGGGCAGGTCCTGTCCCTTCTCCGCAGACTTCAGCAACTCTTGATTCTCTCCCTTCTCCAACTTCCCATCCTCTTCCAGGTACTCTTGACTTCCCTTATCAATGTCTTCTGGGGATCCCAAGTTCTCTAGGTTCCATTCTCCCAGAGATCTCAGTGAGTCTTGATCCTGCTTTTCGATGGGCCTCAATGGCTCTTGGTTGTCTTCCACAGACTCTAGTGGTTCTTGAGTTTCCTTTTCTAGAGGTTTCATTTCCCCCCCATTCATTTCTTCTCCAGACCACACTGGCTTTTGAGTTTCTAGAGATTTCAACATTTCTGGGTATTCTTCTACAGTCTTCAGTGACTCTAGATTCTCTTTTTCTAAAGATCTCACCTCCTCTACATTCTCATCTTTTGGGAACTTTAACTCTTGGTTTTCTTTTTCAGAAGATCTAAATATTTCCTGGCATTTTTCAAGGGACTCCAGTGACTCTGATCTCTGTGTTGTCTGACCTTCTAGAGACTTCAGTGGCTGCTGAGTCTCTTCTTCAGTAAGTCTCCATGTTTCCTGTTTCTCATCTTCTAGAGACATCAGTGGCTCCTGATTCTCTTTTTCTAGAGGTCTTGAGGTCTCTTGATTTTCATCTTTTAGAGACCTCAGAGTCTCATGATTCTCTTTTGCTATAGGTATCAACATCTCCTCCTTCTCTACTTGAGATCTCAGGGACTTCTGATCATCTTTTTCTAGAGCTCCTTTTCTAGAGTCCAATGATTCAAAGTCTTCTTCTAGAGAACTCACCAAATTTTTGTTTTCCTTTTCTGGATGTAAAAATATCTCTAGGTCACCCTCAAGAGACCTCATTAATTGCTGATTCTCCTTTCCTGGAGGTTGCAATGTCTGTGGGCCCTCTTCCCCTGAAGGCTTATGTTCTACAGTCTCTTTTTCTATGGGTCTCACTACTTCTACTTCCTTTTCTTCTAAGGACTTCAATAGCTCCTGATTCTCCTGATTTAGACTTTTTAGTGTCTCTACGTTCTCTTCTTCCAAAAACCTCCCAGATTCTTGATTCTCCTCGACCACTCTCTGTGTTTCCTGGCTCTGTTTTTCCAGAGTCACCAGAGGCTCTTGAATCTCCTCTTCCAGAGACTTTGAAGTTTCTTTTTCCAAAAGACCCTGGGAATCCTGGAGTTCCTTTGTGAGCGGATCCCCCTCTTTTTGCCATGTTTCCTGCTGCAAACTGCTTACTGCTTTGATCTCTATAGCTGTGTTGCTCTCTGCCAGCTCCCACATTTGCCCTTCACCTTCCTCTTGGAATCTGCTGGACACTTTAGACCCACTGAGTTTTGCCTCTACACTGGGGTGGTTTGGGCTGAGTGGTGGGGCCAAGGAGGTATGATCCTCAGGGGACTGGCCTGTACTGGCTTCTTGCTGATTGGTCCCAGGCTCTCCTGGTTCTGGCAGAACGCTGGCAGGGGTGACCTCCTTAGCTCCTGCCCACATGGCCTCTGGAGACTGCTGTCTCCTAGCCGTTGGCTGCAGCAGGTATAGGGGGCCATCTTGGGCTCTGCTCTCTACATCTGTAGCAGGACAGGGAGCCTGAGGTGTGGGTGGGATGGGAGTGCTGGCTAAGGTGGGCATGCGGGCCTGGAGGAATCCCTGGCTCTTCAGAAAGACTGGCATAGGTGTTTCAAGGGTATCAGGCAAGGGTGGGGAATGAGCAGCAGGACTGAGGATAGAGAGCAAAGGTCCCAGACGCCGGGCCTCTGGAGTCCCAGGGAAATGCAGTTCCAGTTTAGGGTCTGGAAGGGCAGAGGGGAAGAAATTATGTCAGAATGCACTCACAGGAATGGGGGCTTTGTGGGTGGTGAGGGTCCCTCTGACATACCTCTGTATATGTCACTGGGTGCCACTCTGGCTTCCCACTGGCTGTGCTCAGAGCATGCTCACCAGTTGGGGCCCTGGGCCTGGGGGGTGCCGCCCCCTCAAGGAAAGGAATAGCTCTGGGCCATGAAGAGTAAAGAAGGGTAAGCTAGGGGACCTGGCCTCCTCTTACCCTGGATGCCGAGGGGAGCCCTGGGATTGCTGCCAGGTGTCTGCAGCCTGGAGTTTTCAGCCTCTAGGAGTGTCCTGGGGATGGTGAAGGAAAAACTGGGTTAGTCACAGGTCTGTAGGCAAGCCCTGAGGGTGACTCCCAGCCACACTTGTACATCCCTGGCACTGCAGCTTCCTTTTCATTTTTCACCACTGTCACACACAACACAGGCCACGTTACACTGCTGTGCACACACCGGAACACAGCCTCACACACAGCTACCACATGCTTGATCACACAGTCACATATATTCAGGACACACAGCTGGGCTCGCAGACACACAGCAGATTCCCACACAGCGGACACAATGTACACACACCCACACTGCCCCAGACTGTCCCCTCCTCCCCACCCCGTCCCAATGACCTCATCCTCTGCGTGGGGCCTATTCTCATGCTAATCGGTGCCTTTGTCCATTGGCCATCTGGAGGGTCTGAGTAGGGGGCTTCCAGGCAAAGTGGGAATTCTCAGGCGGTTCCCAGGGAATAGGCCTCCTCCTTCTCCCCGCCCCCCCCCGGGGGGGGGGCCAGAGCTGGTTTTGGACAAAAGCAAACGAATTCCACTGCCTTTCTCCAAATCCTTTTCGTGCCTTCAAAATAACCAGCAAAGCCTACCCAGGCCCCTTGCCTCAGCGGTTTGCTGGGGGGGTGGGGGGGGTGGGTGTCAGGGTTCTCATCTTGGAATCCCAAACCTTGTATGGCAATAGAGATCTTTGCATCCATCCCCCAGCCTCAGTGTCTCACAGCGATCTGCAGAGATGGGGGTGGGGGGCTTAAATAATTGAGTTAGGCTGAATACCACTGAGTCTGATTAGTATTTTCTGGCCTCACTCTGTTCATGCCCTCTGAGCCCTGTGCTCAGTGGGGCCTCCCCCTTCCTTATCCTCCCGAGAGACTCACTGACTTTCAGTTCTCTGGGGCCTATAGAACAAGTACAAATGATCCCCACCGATGTTTGCCTGTGGGTTCTGGGGCACCATTCTCAGAGCCTGTTCCCTGCCTTCTGAGCTTAGAGTTCACAGCTCTTCACAGTGGCAAAGCCCCTTCCTCAGGCTCCTCCATCACTGGACCCTCAAGACAATCAAGCAGTTTTCCAGAAGACACTGTGGGCTTGCCCAGATCCTGCAGTCTGAGAAGCAAATGCCTCCTCCAGCTCAGCGCAGGGACTGGGGTCCGTGGAAGGGCTGGGCCGTGTCAAGGGTGTAGGGCGTGAAAGGAGCCAGGCCCATAGTGTCCAGGATGGAAAGGGCCTTGGATGACACCTAGCCTAGCTTCCATCCCCCAATCAAGGAGAATGACACACCATCAGGCGGCCAGTCAGTGCCAAGCCTCATCCTGCAGCCCCCCTTTGGGGGCGGCTCAAAGACATTCCCCCTGTGTATGAGCACCCCCACAGGGACTTTTACCCCTTGGGGTGAGGGTCTGGATGCAGATGCTCACACATGTCCAACCCTCTCCACCGAGGTGTGCCACTCAGCAACACTGGAGGCTACTTGTCAATCCTGAACACTGGGGGAACAGGTAAGCTCAGGCAGGCAAGTCCTGGCGTGGAAGAGATATACTTACAGTCACAGAGCCCACTGGTGGCAGGACCTAGCGGTGGCTCTGGCCCCTTAGCTGAGCAGTGTCCCCAGGCATGCATGTGTGCCTCTGTGTGCCCAGGAGGGGTGTCAACTGTACCTGTACGTGGCCACCTCCAGGCTGAGAGACATCTTGAGGTGTGCCAGCTGCTGCCGACCTTCCAGGATCTGGGCGATCTGGCCCTGCAGGCCCTGTTTCTCCTGCTCCAGGGCTTCCACCTTCAACTGCAGCCAAACAGAGGTGAAGGGGCAGGTCTTTCTGCTTACTAACCTGGTGCTCCTTGGCTGCAGCGGCATCTGCTCCCTGAAGGAGCGTGGCCTTTCGGGTAGAGCAGATTCCTGCCTTCCCTAGCCCAGTCCCTGCCCAGAGGACGCCTCCCATACCTTGATACCTCGATACCTGGAGAAGGAACAGTGGCCCCTTTGAACCCTCCCACTGCCCAGCTCCTCCCCAGAGGGTGTTGTTTAAATGGTAGCACATGCTGTTCAGAATTTAGCTCCCACAGGAAAGGGAAGATGAGGGAAGAGAGGAGATGGGTTACAGAGAGGAATGGGAACCAAGTGGAAGCAGAAGGAGAAACGATTAATAGCGTCCTGGAGCCTAAAGGACTGGAAGCCAAACAGCCCTGGTCCCAACTGCTGTCTTCTGCTCCTCACCACAGGCCCCCACCTCCTCCACTTCCCACACCTTCTGGAATCTTCCTCCTCTGAGAGGAGAGGGGATGTGGCCATGGTGAGATTTCTGTCTAGCCAGGGCAGGAGGCTGTTTTCTCAGCTGCTGGTCACATCTGCAGAGTGTGCGGGGAGCAGCTGTCCCAGGCCTCTGGAATGTGCTGGGGAGAGGGAGTGGAGAAGCCACCACACCACAGAAGGGCTGGCGGCTGCTCACCAAGGCCCTTGACCCACTGACTGTCAGGGAGAGGAGGGCTGCTAGGAACCTGGGGATTCTAAATGGAGAGGCCCCACGGTTCAGCATGGAGGGGAGGTCCAGGGCATCTTCTGAGAGGGCAGCTGG
>NW_004567141.1:5567758-5568175 GCF_000260355.1 Condylura cristata
CAGCAGGCCAATGACCAGGGGGTCATTCCAGTAATTGTGAAAGTCCCGGGCTTGTGGCACAGAGTGGGGGTTTCCTAGGAAGTAGCTCCTGACTGGGCGGCCACCTCCACTTTCCACTCTGTTCTGCCCGAGATCTGAGGTGAGCAGGGGCTGCTACAGGCCTTGACTTGCCCTCCCCCTGACCCCTTACCTGGAACTTCTCAGTGGCCTGCAGCCGCTCCTGCCATCGACTCTCCAACCTCTGCTCCAGCGCTGCCCTGCGCTCCTGGAGGCCACCGCGCTCCACCTGGAGCTGCTGCAATTCCAGGCGACCCTCGCGAGCGCCCTGCACAGCCTGACCCAAACGCTCGCAGGACTGACCCAGCGACGTCTCCAGATGAGCCACGCGCTCCTGATAGCCGCGCACCGCGCCGCGCC
>NW_004567141.1:5568275-5607593 GCF_000260355.1 Condylura cristata
CCCCGTCTCCGCGGGGTGTGCAAGCGGGAGGCGGGGGGGCGCGGGGCGGCGGCGGGTGCAGGTAGCCTGTGCGTTCAGGCCCGCGCGCTCCTCCTCGTGCGCGGCGCGCAGGGCTTCCAGCTCGCGCTCCAGTTCCGCAGCCTGGTTGCTCAGCCAGACCTGGGCGCATTTCTCGGCCTCGACCGCGCGCCGGCTGCGGGCCACCTCCTCTGCCATCCGCTCCCGAGCCAGCCGCTGCTGCTGGCACCGGCCCGCCACACCCTCCACTTCTTCCACCAGGTTGTCGCGCGCCACTTCGGCCGCGTGCTTCTCCTGCCAGCGCTGGTCGACAAGAGCCCGCAGGGCTGCTAACTCTTTGTCAGCACGGGCTCGCCAGGAGGAGTCCCGGGACTGTGCCCGGAGACCATCGAGCTCCGCGCTGAGCAGCTCATTCTGCTCCTCTAGCGCCTTGACCCGGGCCAAGTAGGCTTCCAGGCGCCGATTGAGCTCCCACATCTGAAAAGATTCCTCCCCCAGGCAGCCCTCCATCCTGCTCGTCAAACCCACCAAGGGCGGAAAGAAGCAGGGTGCGGGAGAGGACAGCGGCTCTCAAAACTTTGAGGAGGAGGGAGAAAAGGCAAGATGGGGACAATGACGGGGTGGGGCTAGGAGAAGCCGAGCAACGCGAGTCGGGAGTGGGAGCGGGGCTATTCATACTCCCGCCAGCCCGGCGGGGAAAGGGGCGGGCCCAGACCTTAACCCCTTGAGTTCAGAGGAAAGCCCGCAGCCTCTGTCTCCGCTGCCCTTAGTGGCGAAGAGTGGAACTAAAGAAACCAGGTCTAGAAAGTCGGCTATGGTGCTGGCTTTCCGTGAGGGAAATCATAACTCCTGATAAAAGCACATTATGCACAAACTCGAGCCTGTGCGGGCGTTGCAGGCCTTACTTAGCAGGGCAAGAGAGGCTATTATCGACTCGGTTTCTTCATCCATAAAATGGAGCAATGAAGAACATCTCACAAGACTGCTGAAAGCACGGGTGGGCAGATGGCAAACTTTGCCCTCCTGAAGTGCTGACAAGCAGCATTGCTGGGAGTTAGGCAGACAGTGCTGGAAAGCAAGAACAAATACATGCCATTAGGAGACACAGCAGTGCGCGCTTGGGTAAGTGGGTGCGCACACCACGCACGCTCCACTCCACTGCCTCAGCCTTCATCAGGAAACCGAAAGATCAGGCAAAAAGTTTCCTGGTTACTCACCTCCATCCTTCCTACAGCTCTTCCGTGTACCCTGGGGATCACCTGATCACTTTGGGCAGCTGAAGAACCCCTCCAGTTCTCTCCCCACCCTAGCCATAGCGTACGGAATTTTGCCGAGGGCGCCCCCTTGTGGCTAACAAAGACGACGAAGCGGAAAGAAGAGGCCCCTCTTCCCGTTATCACAGCTCCGTTATCACAAACAACTCCGTTAAGGCAAGCAACTAGCTCGGGCGCGTTGAGTCCTCCTGATGGCCAGATCATGTTCTAACATCTCACTTATATCCTCTAAAAATCCTGAAAATATCCCTTTCAGGGGTCTACAGTTCAGGAAGTAGAGCTCACAGGGTACAGATTCCTCACTGGGGAAGGCCTTCTGGAGGGTGAAGGTTCTCCCGCTTAGAGCAGGGTAACATGGGAGGTGGGATTCGCGGTAGACAAAGAGGAGGTGAGATCCGAGGAGAGTCCGGGTAATAAAACTGAGCCCGTCTTTGAGAAAGCCATTTCTGCTCGTGTAAATCCAACTCAACTGTACAAGTGTTAGCTGAACATATTGTCAGCGCCTAAGAGACAATAAATACAATGAGTATAATATTATTGTTACTGTAATCAGCACCTATGGTGTCCACAGAGAGCTGGGAGCACAAAGAATGGTCTGGTGCAAAGTACAGCAGGCCAATGACCAGGGGGTCATTCCAGTAATACGCTCACCCCTGTCCTCAGCCACTCTGGCTTTGGATTCACTGTCTACATGTGGAATGCAGGTCAGGGAGGGGCCAGAAGCTGGACTTCTCCATCCTCACACCCTGCTGTGCAGTTTGGGCTTGGGCCTCTCCCTCCTCGTTCATTTTCCAGGTGTAGAGAGAGATGCTGAATATTTGAGATCTCTAAGATATTTGAGCTCATGGACGGGGTCCCATGGAGAGCTTCAATGGCCTGGGGAGTTTCTCCCCTGGGCCCCTCACTCTCACCCAAGAGGAGAGACACTTACTTGGCCCTGTGTCTCCTGAGGATAGCACTGGGTCAGACTGCAGCACCTTCTGGCTGAACCGCCTTAGTGTCACATAACTTCTCTAACGAGTCTCAGTTTACCTGCTTGGTATTCATCCTATAAGTTTATTCCGAGTGTCAGCAACAACAGGTGTGGAAGGTGTATACAAAGCCTCTTCGAGGACTATCATTAAGTTGGAACAAACCCCTCCTAGGAACCTCTCGTGGTGAGTTGTGAGGGTCAAGAGGCCAGAAGCCATCTAAAATGCTGGAGAAGAGCACAGTGTTGGTTTTCCTCAGGCAGGAAAAGGGGGCTCCAGAGTCACAGACCAGAAGAACAGACACCAGTGCTTACCAGATTCCAACAGATATTTCAAGATATTCCAACTGACATTTCAAGCAACAGGAAATCCCAGGCCTCGCGGGCACCAGCAGGAAATCTGTGGGCACAGGGTGGGCCAGATGGCCAGGGAATGTGGAATGAAGTTTCACGAGGACCGTCTGCCTTGGGATTACAGCTAAACTGTAAAACATGATGATCTGAGTAGCGCATACAGCAAAGGCGACAGAACTACCCTGCAGGCCCCATCCCTGCCCCAGTCTACATGGCAGCTGGAGTCCAAGGGGCCGTGTGCAGCAATGCTGGAGTTGGGGGGTATCCCCCTCCCCTTCCCACCAATGCCAGTGGGTGCAGACAGCTGGGGTCTGCCCATAGCACCTCCTAGTGTCCCCCTCCTAAAAGCTGCCTTTTCGGGCTGTGGGTTACTCATCTGTCCTCTAGGTCTTACTGGGTAAGGGAAGCAGAACCCAGAATGAGACTCCCAGGAGTTGAGGGGGTTACAGGTCATCTGTCTCTGCAGGGCAGGTAGACCAGGAGGACTTGTGATAGGAGCCCCCCACCAGGCTGACGGTGCCCCACGCTTAAGTGACAGTTTCCTCCTCCCTCCTGCAAAGGAGGAAGACTTGGGGAGGACCAGAGAAAGAGATACAACTGTACCCTCAGATACTTTTCCTTTCTCTGGCATCCCTGAGAAAGGACACCTCCCATCTTCTTTGCTTCCTGATGCAGGACCAAGCCAGCATAAAGGAGGCGCCCTTGGCACCATCTCTGACCCAGAACCTGCTTTTATCTTCCTCTCCCCCATCTCTCTTCCCCTCCACTTCCCAGCTCATGTTCCTGCTGGAGGAAGGAGACACCAGATCAGGCTGGCAAAGCTCAAAGTCACAAGTCTGTGCACAAGATGAGATAGGGAGGGAAGTGAGTGTTCTGACAGTGGCTGGAGTCCAGGCAGGAGGGCTGGCCTGGAGAGGCTCAGTACCAAAAGTGCCAGAGGTTGGCGGAGCTGGCACAGAGGGGTAGAAGAGCCTGGAGGGGGTACTCAGGGCCTGCCCAAGGAACCTGGCTGTGGCTTGAGAGCTCTAGGTCTAGGCCACACCTGCTTTTCCTCTTCTGCCTTCTCTCACCCACTCAAGGAGGCCTGGAGCAGGCACTGGGCATCAAGAATGCCCCTTCTCTCTTTATTTTCTCCTTTCCTAGCTGGAAGGACGTTGGGGCTGGCTTTGCTGCCTTCTTTTTTCCCTCCATCTTGGAGGAGAGGCCTTTGAACAAAGAAGCCAGTCTCGGGCCTCCTTAGTGGTACAGGGGTTAAAGTCAGCACTATCAAGCTATCAAACTACCAACTTCCTCCTGAGTTCATTCCCCGGGCAGGGAGCTACCCACATGGTGCATCAGACCTCTCCTGACCCACCCACTGTTCCTCTCAGCAGGGATTTCAGTATATATATTTCAGTATTTCAGTAGATCCATTCATTTTGCTCCTTATATGTCTCTGGTGAATCCTCTTACCACCTGTACCTCAGTTCTTGTATGCAAACTAAAATTAAATCTTAAAAAAAAAAAAAAAGAGCCATTCTCTATCAGTCTATAACCCCAGGCTAGTCAGTTCACTCTTTTGGATCTTGATTTCCTCATTAATTTATTCAGAGCACTTCTCAAAACTCTATTGAATGCCAGGTACATGGAAGTCACCTAATGAATGTTGTCAAAGAACCAAAGATGGCGAATATAGAGCCCTGTCCCTGGGGGAGCCATAGCCATGTTGGAGGAGAGACAGGGAGCCTTGACTGTGCCCAGGTGGAGGGGGGTAAGCAGAGGCCAAAGGAGGCGCCAGGTGAGGGAAGGGTTTGGGCCTTTGGCCTCTAAGCAGTCAGGAGCCAGGGACGACTTAACCTCAGTTGAAAGGTAAGTGAGTCAGGTCTGCATCTTCGAAAGATCTCTGTGAAGGGCCAGGAAGGGGTGGGGGAGACCAGCAGGATGCAGTTGCTACCATCATGGGCCAAGGTGATGGGCCAAGTAGCTGTGGACAGGAAGGGGGGAGATGAGCATATTTAGGCTGCCTGTGGGAGGGCAAGAGGGGTCAGGAAGGACGCCCATCTAGGTGGCTTAGTTCTAGGGGTGGGGAGGGCATGGTGTGCATGGGAAGGTTACAGCGGCCTCCAGCTGTGCAGGGCTGGGATTCAGAGGAGAGGGATGATCCACGGCAGGTGGATAAGGTGGGGGCACAGGCAGGGCCACTACCCCTTCCCGGCCCTCCACAGTATTACTTCTAACACTGACCTTCTAGTGTTCTAAAGCAGCTCCCAGGGCCCTCCCTGGTGGCGCCACAGGTTAAAGTGCAACACTATGTAGTTAGCCGCAGCTTCAGCATCCCCGGCCAGTGGGGTGACCCACATGGCGCGGCAGACCTCTCCTGTTCCTCCCGCTGCTCCCCTCAGCAGTGTACTTGGTCCATCTGCCTGTTCTGCTACCTGCTCTGTCGCCAGTGAATCATCTCACCGACCCTGTACCTCTGACCTGTATACCAGTTCTGTATGCATAAATAAATAAATCTTTTAAAAAATAGAAATAAAAAATAATAAAGCAGCTCCCAGCCGGCTCAGCTGTGGTCACGCCCTGCAGAAAGCAAACGAGGCTCAGGAGATATGGCCACTAGGGGTCGCTAAGGCATCAGGAAGCTGCGTTTCCTCGGAAACTGGATTTTAAGAACTGATTTACATTGTGCATCAGGAAATATTGTCATTATTATTATCTCTATGCTTTTTTTTTTTTTACCCGAGGAAACAACTCAGGCTGGTTAACTACCCAATCCAAGATCTTGCAACTAGAACTTGAACTCAGAGTTCTGCCTCGGCTCACATTACCTGTCCCTGGGAAAGAAGGTGAAGGTGTGGAGGTCAGAGGAAGGGCAGGAAAGACCAGGGAGGGAATCTGTCATCTCATCACCATCCCTCATGCTTCTTCTGTTTCCTCACTCAAAGGCACCTTTGGCCACAGGGAGCCAGGAGATGACCAATTCCAGACTCCAAACCTTCTCCCTGCTCAAAAACAGAGCCCTTCAATTCCAACACCACCCAGGCCTCAAAGGCAGTCAGTGGAGAACAGAGAGGCCAGCTGGGACGGCCTGGAGCTGGGCTGGGAGCCGGGGAGGAAGCCAGCGGAGAGCGCCCTTGTGCACTCTCAGCACCCAGCTCCCTGCTGCTGACTGCTGCAGCTGGCCCAAGCCACCGTGGGGCTGAGGTCTGAGGTTGGGTTGGGTCAGAGCACCCCACTGAAGGAGAGCAGATACCTCGTGTTGTGCGCAGCAGGACAGGTAACTGGAAACTGTGACAAGGATGCTAAGACCACAGACTCTTAGAGCCCTGAAGAGACACATTACTGGTGTCTCTCAGCTTCCTTACAGGTTCAGTGGGGACAACAATACCCAGACATCTGGGCATCCCTCTGAGGTATGGTCAGGGTGTGTCCTGCGCAGCATATGTTTATGAAATGAATAAGTGCGGTCTGTGGTTGCCAAACACACCGCTTGTGACCTTTATCGTTTGCATGCTGGCCTTTGGAGGGCCATCGGGAAGTAGCATTCACCTTCAACCGGCGTCCTTGCTTTAAGGGCGTTTGCCAGCCCACCCTCCCTATGAAATAGGCACCAAAAGTTCCCATTACTCTGTTGTCTTGGTGCTGTCAGGTTTTCGAAGCTTTACAGTGGTGAGGTGTGCTCATTCAGCGCAATGGGGCATGCAGATTGACCACATGAGCCTTGTGGCCATCGAGGAAAAGCAAGCTGACATAATACCCACACAGCAGATGCCCCTTCTACAAAAGTTCAAAACAGTACAAAGCAATATGTCATTTGAAATACTTGTATATGTGGTAAAAATATTTTTAAGGGTCCTCCCTCGTGGTGCAACAGGTTAAGGCCCAGCACTACAAGCTATCCGCAGCCGCTTCAGTGTGAGTTCGATCCCCGCCCCGGAGGTGACCCACATGGCACAGCAGACCTCCCCTATCTCACTGGTTGCTCCCCTCAGCAATGTACTTCATCGATCTGTCTATTCTGCTCCCCACTCTGTCTCTGGTGAAGCCTCTCGCAGCCCGTGCACCTCTGGCCTGTACCCCAGTTCTGTATGCACAAATAAATAAATCTTTAAAAATATATTTTTTTAAGGGGTCTCCCTGGTGGCCTAGGAATTAAGTCTCAGTGCTATCACCACTGAGGCTGAGTTGGATCCCCAGCCAGGGAGCTGACACACACGGTGCAGCAGACCTCTCCCAATGACCACTTGCTGCCCCCCTCAGCAGTGTGTTTCAGTAGATCTGCCTGTTGTGCTCTCCATTCCCTCTCTAGTGAGTCTTCTCACCTTTGCACCTCTGGCATGTACCCCAGTTCTTGTATGCATCCATAAATAAATCTTTAAAAAAAATAAAGGAAGGGACAGTGGTTCCCTCTGGGAGGGGAGAAGCAATATGGATGAAGAGGTACAACACTCTGCGTGAGAATCCTTCCCCAAAAGAGTACGTGAAGCATTTCAAAAATAAAAATATAGGTATCATATTAATTGTCTGATGAACCCCTGGGTGAAAGGGCCCAGACGTTTCTTAGGTTGGATCCAGGAAGCAGATCCAGGCCTGAAGGGGGGAACCCCAAGGCCCAGGTGACACCCAGACAAGGATATGCCACTACCTGTGGCCATGTACTTCAGCACATCGCCACCAGAGGGGGTCAGCAGGCTGTTATTGGCACCCAGACCTACTCCCCAGGCCAAGTGGTCATTTCCCCACCTGAAAGACCCTGTGCCTTCAATCCCCAGGGCACCAACAGTGTAGGAATACACACAGTCCAGCGTGATCCCAGGACCCCTCCCTGTCCTCTCTGGAGACCTGTAGTTCCTGCCCTGGACGATCCCCAGAGGATTCTTTGGACCTAAGCAAGTGGCCTAGAAGTTAACACAGGAGGAACGTCCCTGCAGCGTGGGATCATGTAGAAGTGGGGTGGGGAAGGCAGAGGAAGAGAAAGTGGGCTTCCTCACTGAGTACCAGAGGGGTCTCAGTGCCGAGTGTGCCGCCAACCAGTCGACCAGCCGGCAGCAGAGTCCTCCCATGTCCAGGAAGCTCTGCCCGGCCCCAACTAGTGTCACGTGAATGGAAGGTGCCTGCTGGGGCCTTTGCTAGGGCCCTTTGATGGTGTGAATTCTGAAGAAGCCACAGGCACAGTCAGGACCCAGAGGCTGACCCTTTGGGTACCATGACATGGCCATCAAGCTGGGGTCCTGCTGGGAGTCCAGGAAGGGCCCTCAAAGATTCCAGGGGCACCCTCGAGGAAAGAATGTGAGGTGAAGCCATTAGTGATGAGTCAAGGCTGTGGAGACTAGATGACTGGTAGGAAAGAGAAGGAGGAGTCTGAAGGGGGTGTTGGTCTGTCTGGGCAGCTGGTGGGAGGGGAGGTATATTTATCTTCTGAGCTGGTGGCATTAAAAATAACCAGGGGCCCAGAGTAACTCGAACTCCTCAGCTTCTAAGTTGGGGTGGAGGCCATTAGTGGGGACTAGAAGGGAGTAGAGGATGGGAACAGAAAGGTCCACTCCTGCCCCAACCCCAGGCTGGCCCACAGCAGGGCAGGGGCTGGGCAGGCTGGTGCCCTGGAGGCTGGCTGGAGCCAGCAAGGAGGGAAGGAGGAGGGAAGCCCTGAGCCAGGCAGAACAATGCTGGCTCCTGGCCAGGAGCTTGGAGTGCGGGACTGAGGAGAGGGGGCAAGGGGAGCCAATGAGGGAAGGGAAATGAGAGAAGGAAAAGAGGCAAAAAAAATTGATAGACAAGGAGTGCTGACCTTAGTGCCCCCACTGCGCTTCCCTCCCAGGCCCCTGAGGAGAAGGGCCTGTCCTCTGGGCTTTTCCCTGGGAGGAGCTGAGGCTACAGCAGGAAGCACTTAAGTCAGCCTTCCAGAAGAACTTCCCTGGGTGACAGGAGGCAAAGGGAAGGAGCCAGCTAGACAGGGTTGTGGGAGGATGTAGTCTCTCCTCTGTCAAGCCGGGACTCTGCTGGCTTGTCGCCATGTTCTTGCCCTGAGACAGACAGCAGGACAAGATGACCTCACCTTTTAGCCTCGGCGTGTCCAAGCTCCCTGAATCAAGGCGTGAAGGACTGTGATTTCCGAGTCAAGGACTGACAGAAGACAATTGCAGGAAAGTTTCACTGAAAAATTTAGCTTTGAACACAGACGTGAGGAAAGGCTGGAGGATGGCAGAGGCTGGCGAGGGCAAGAGAGGGCCCTCCTCTGTGCCCAGTCCCCAGAGCTTGCTGTGGAGGCCGCATTTTTAGGAACAAAACAGGGGGCAATGCAGGAACCCCATGCATGGCACATGGTGGGAGCTCAGGAAATATTTCCTCAGTGGTTGGAAGGACAGGTGATAGCTCTCGTGTCAGGCACTGCCTGGCTCTGCTCAACAGTGTCTGGTTCATCGCTGAAGCACCGCAAATGTTTGTCACAAGGTTGGGCTTGGGTGTGCCCTGCCATTTTTGGCACCCCTGAAAACCATGACCCCTGCGCCCGCATGTGACCCTGGACCTTGGGTCTCCTTATACTCAGGCACGTGCCTGGGTGAGCTGAGGTGGTTTGGGGGCTGGGCGGGGCCTCTGAGAAATCTCTGGTGCCCCCCATCCAGGATGGGCTGGGAAATGCTGGCTTTCTCCCTAAGTAGCTCTGGGCTGGGTTCAGGGTCCCCTGCCCTTGGTCTCCTGATGGAACTTTAGCAGCTAATATCTCACTTGAGCCTGAAGACCCTTATCTATCCAGGAGGTGCTGCACCCCCAGTCCATGTGGGAGACGGAAGATGGATGGGAAAAGACTAATGTTTCTCAACACATTGAAAATCCCCCGCCCTTAGCCAGAGAAAGAGAGGGAAGCACCTGCTGGGTGCAAGCTGGTTTGTTCTGAACTCAAGCAGCCCCTCCTCCAATGCCAGTGATTTTCCTGCTACCTGAGGGACTCCCGGCCCCCAAGCAGGCCGCATCCCTACCAGGCCCTCAGTTTCCTCAGGAACAAAGGAGAAGCATGATCCTTGAGGGCCCTTCCTTCTGGGACTCTGCTCTCTGGTTCTAGAATTCCCAGCTTCTAAGATTCCACCCTGGCTGCCAGAGGGAGGGCTGGCTGCAGAGGCCCTCGCAGCTGTCAGGCTGCTCCAACCTGAGTCACCAGCGCGGGAACCCCAGCTGGGCCTGACACACCTGCTCACCTCAGGGGTGGGAGCTGAGGCCCACAACCAGTCTCCTCCAGAGGCCCCAGTTCCCTGACAACTGCCAGAAGTGCCCTCCTCTCTGCTTTTTGATCTCCTGAGGCCCCTGCAAGTGGCTGGATCCTGAGGGAAGCTGGCCAAACCGCTGGCTGCCAGGACAGGAGTAAGGAGAACCCTGAGGTTTCTGGGCAGGGTCTGAGGGCAGACAGGTACTGGAGGAGGAGGCAGCAGCATGGAGGAGAGGAACTTTTAAAGTCCCTTCTTCTAGTTGGAGCTGGGGGGCAGGGGGCTGGAGCTTTAAGGGAGGAGAAAGGGACCAGAGTGTCATGGGAAGTGAATGATGGCCTCAGAGGAGACCGTGGGCTGGGGTTAAGTGGGGTCAGCCCTGTCTCACCCTGCCCCCTTCCAAGTCAGCAACTGGGCACAGGGTTCGCTGCTGAGGGGGAGAAATTTTCAGAACCCCAGGGGGAAGGGGTAGCCAGGGGAGGGCTAGAAGAGCTTCAGGCAAAAGACCCCCTTGCCCTGTGAGAAACGGAAGTGGGGGTGGGAGGAGAGAGACTGGCCCTTCTTCCAGACCAGCAAGGGAGCACCCTGCCTCCTGTCTGACCATCTCTTCTGAGGCATTCTGAGGAGAGCGTTTTCGGGGCGGGGGGGGGGCGGTGCTGGGCTTCTAGAGGGCCCAGTGTCTTTGAAAAAGATGGGGGTATGCTTCTATAAGCAACAAGGCTTATAGAAGCAGGGAAGAGTTAAGACTAGATCCCCAAGGGGTCTAAGAAGGTGGTTCTTGACGAGAGATGGAGAGGAAGGGGCTGGCCTCTGGGGCCTGAAGTGGGGGACATCTTGGCAGGCTGACTGGGGGTGGGGTGCTGCAGGCCTGCCAGGTTTCTGGCACAGCCTGGGAAGAGCCCAGCCCAGAGATTCTTATCCAGGGAAGGAACAGAACTGGTTTCTCGACTGGCAGCGCCAAGGGGGACAGGGGCAGGGAGAAGCCAAGAGGTCAGGAGGGCAGTAGCAGGCCTGTAGAAGTGGGGCCACATGACCAGGCCTCCCTCACTAGGACAATAGCCTCAGCCACCCTGCTGGGCCTATGGAGATATTGCCTTGGCATCTCACTTGCTCATTTCTATATAGATTGAAGGACCCCCACCAGGTCCCCCACTATCCCAGTAAAGGTCCCCCATCTTTCTCAGGTATGACTGGCCCAGCCAGGAGAAATACCCGGTTGGACTCAGCTCTTCCCCTCCCCCTCAGCCTCTCCCCCAGCCCCCACCAACACTTGAAGTCTCCTGAGGTCACTGATGGGAGGGGCAGTGGAGCCAGCAAGTGGTGGGGGACCCTGGAGGACCCTCAGCGCCAGCCCCCAGCCTGCCCCCTTTCATCCCCCGCCACAAAGGGCCCAGCAGCTCCAGTCCTATCCATCTTGCTCCACAGCTGTCCTTAGGCAGCTCTTTGCGGGACCTGGGGTCAGGGGCCCTGACCAGCACTGCCCCTCTCCTCTGACCCTGGCTCTGGGGGCCTTTATTCTCCTTCTCACCACCTCCAAAGCATCTCAGTCCTCTCCAGTCTGGATTCTCTGGCTCCCTACAGCCTTTCTTCTGTCTCCCTCCCCAGTTCCTGCCTTTCCTTTCCTCCCAACCCAGTCTGCCCCTCTCTCTCCTTCCCCCTTTCCTTCCCTTCTTTCTCTCCTTTCTTCCTGTCCCTGGCTCCACTCACTTCTGCCAGGCCCCCCACGTGAATTCTTGGCCCTTCCCATCACCAGTAGGCATGCAGGGCGCTGCCTCTGGGGGCTACAGGGGCAGCCCAGGCTCTCTCTGGGTTTTCTCCTATCTGGCCTCAGCTGTCCCTTGTCTCTTGGTTTGTACATTACTGAAACTTTTTCTCTTCTCTACATTCTTGTTTCTTTGTGTCTATGTGTGTGCATGCCTCAGTTTCCCCGGAACATTCCCTCAGTGGCCACCATACTCATCCCATGTTTCAGCCCCCAGCCCCTGGGAGAGCCACACATGGCCCCTACCTGTCTTGCCCTTCTACCTCTCTGATCCTCACCCCAACCCCTCCCTGGCGGGACCTGGGTCTCTGTGGTCCCCCTGCCCATCCCCCCTCAGTTGGAGGGGGTCTGAGAAGTTTGGACTTGTGTAAACTGCCATAGAGACCTCATGAAATTTTCAGGTTTCTGTGGGGAAGTGCAGGTGGGGGGTGGTTCTTGTGTATGCGCTCTAAAATGCAGTGCTGAGAAATGCACTGGTAAGGAAGAGGAACCCCAGAGCCTGGAGTGGGTGGCTTCCTGGGGACTTGCTTACAGCAGGCCAGGCTGGTGGGGGGACCCTCCCTGATCCAATCTCTGGTGCTAACTTCCCTGTCGTCTCAGGCTTGGGGCTGGGAAACACTGAGACATAGGGGGTGGAGAGGGCCCCGCCTGTTCTATACCACCTATTATGCTGGGAAGATGCAGTCTCAGCCCTGGGAAAAATATTCCTCTTCTCTCTGCCCGTAGCAACTTTGTTCCAGAGGCAAATTGTAGATGCTGAAGCAGGTGGTCCAAACAGACCCGAGCCCCAGTAGAGAGAGCTCTGTTCCTGGGCTGGGAAGGGGACAGCTGACAAAGACTGAGGTGGGGGTGAGTCAACTCAAAGTGGGAAAAGTAGGCTGAATGGGGAGCCAGCTGTCCAGGAGGGGTCAGCAGAGCTGGCCTCAAAGAAGGGTCCGAGGGTGGAGGCCTTGAAGAAACAAAAGGAAGCCAAAGCCCAGGCTGAGGAGTTTGGGCTCTTCTGGATTAGATCAAGGAGAAAACTGGCATCCAGAAGACTCCATGTGGTTCATTTTTCCATTCCTACGCAAAGCACCCCCAGCTGCTTCCACCCCAGCCAGAACCCATGAGCCATTCTTGACCTTCATTTTTCTCCCTCTCACCTCTAATACATCACTGAGTCTGCACCCCCCTAGTTTTGCACCCCCCTCAGTGGATTTCTGTCCACCAGAGCCCAGCCTCCTGCTGCCTTTCTTCACTCTCTCTTTCCTCAGTCCAGCTCCTCCTGATAGCCAGAGGAAACTCTTGAAAACACAAACAGAATACCTCCCCCCTTTTAATTTTTAAAAAATATTTATTTATGCGTACAAGAGCTTGGGTGCAGGGCAGAGGATTCACCAGAGACAGAGTGGGGAGCAGAACATGCGGATGTACTGAAGTACATGGCTGAGGGGAGCAGTGGGGGAGACAGGAGAGGTCTGTGGTGCCATGTGTGTCCCTTCCCTGACTGGGGATTGAACATACGCCACAGTGGCTGCAGATAGCTTCATGGTGCTGCGGCTTAACCCATTGCACCACCAGGGAGGCCCCCACCCCTCTTTTTAAATCCTCCTGTGACTTCTCATTGCTCTTAGAATAAGATAAGGAGCACTACAGGGCCCCATGCCCTTCAGGCTCTGCACTCGGCCCAGAGCTCCCAGTGGTCCACACTGCAGGCCTGTGGACCTTGCGCAGCCCCAAGCTGTCCTCAGCGCCTAAGCGCTTGACTCCCTCTGCCCGGAGCACATCCTCCTCTGTCGTGCCCAGTAAGTCTGCAGCGTTCACTGTTTTGTCCTCCCAAGCACCTGCCATTCCAGCACCTCTGCTCCTCATTCTGAGGGCCCCCCCATGGCCCTCTGGCTCTGCCACAGTATGTGTTGATCTGTTCAGTGGTGTGCTTATTTGTAGTCATCTGTCTTTCCCTGCTAAAGGTCTGTTTTCCCCCTCAGCCCCCCAAGGGCAGAGATCTTATCCATTTTCTTCATCCCTGTGTCCCAGTACTAGCAGGGTGCCCAGCTTTGAGGAGGGAGGCTCTGGAAACAATAGATGAATAGGTGGGTGGACAAATGAAAGGGCCCCCACCTTCTCCAGCCCCTGCTCAGAGAGGGGCCCCTCTTACCCAAGGATTCTAGACATTGTCTCCCTGTCTCCTGTCTCCCACTCCCCGGTCCTGACCTTCTGCCCTCAGCTGTAGCTGTGGCCTCTCCCAAGCGGGGACAGGAGTGCAAGCCCTGGCCCCAGGGCACCCTGGTCTTTCAGGGCAGGAGGCTCACCTGCCGACACAGGCCTCGGAGGCTATGGAGCGTGACCACGGGCTGTCAGCGTTGACAGAGTGGGAGGCTGCCTCAGGCTACGCCTGCCCAGGAGTGCAGCTGTGGGGACACGTTGGGCAGCTTAGGGCAGGATGCTGGGGCAAAGCCTGCCTGGAGAGGCCATGCGGCATTGGGCAGGCCACATCTGCAGGGTCTCTTATACCCCTATGAACTTTAGTCTGGACAAAATAGGGACTGAGACCCACCTTGATGGCCTGCATTCCGTCAAGACGAGGGAGCTGACCCACAGGGCACAGCAGACCTCTCCTGTCTCACTCGCTGCTCCCCTCAGTAGTGTGCTTCAGTCAGTCTGCTTGTCCTGTTCCCCACAACGCTCCCCACCCCAGTGAATCCTCTCAAACTCACACCTCTGCCCCGTACCCCAGTTCTATGCAAAAGTAAATAAAATCTTTAAGAAACAACAAAAGAGGGACTGAGATTGTTTTTGTTTTGCTTTTCTTATTTTTTAAAGATTTATTTATTTATGCATACAGAACTTGGGTACAGGCCAGAGGTGTGGAGGGTGAAAGGGTTCACTAGAGACAAGAGTGGGGAGCAGAACAGGCGGAGTGACAAAGTACACTGCTGAGGGGAGCAGTGGGCGAGACAGAAGTGGTCTGCTGTGCCATGTGGGTCGCTCCCTGGCAGGGGATTGAACTCGTGCTGCCGTGGAGTCAGAGCTTCATAATGTGGTGCTTCAACTCGTTTCACCACGGGGGAGAGCCCTGCTTTTCTTATTTTTTTAAACAGAATACGTAACATTTATGTTTTGAAGGATGCCCCAACTGCATTACAGACAGTAATGCTACATACTTTGTAAAATTTATTTTACTTGTTTCATAGCATGCTTTTAAGGTAGATGTTTTATACAGCTGCTATTTTATAGATTAGTAACCTGAGACTCACTGGAAAACTGCTGCCTTCCATCCCACAAGATTCCCGGGGACTCCGCTCCACCTGTCCCTGGGCCATGGTGTGGCGTGAGGGCCAGGCCTGGCCAGGCATCAGGACCCTTGACCTGCCAACAGCAGCTAGTCTGGCTGGTCATGTGATATAAGCAGACCCAAACTGAATTCCTCGGAGACGCTGAAAATGTGCTCCCTCTTCTTTTGGGACCTTAAGTTGTAACCTTTGGGCACCTGAAGGTAGTTTCCCAGACTTGGCGAAACCGCGTGATAGGAATATGACCAACGTGCCAGAGAGGCAGAGGTGAGCAGGACACACGCGGGCGAGCGGGTGATCTTGTCTGAGGCTCTGGACCTGGCATGCCTGAAGCGAGACTGAGCTAATTGTCCCATGTGCATAAACCATTCAATTCCATTATTTATGTTTTTAAAAAACTGACAAACCCTCATCTCAAAGAAATAAGTCTCTTGTCTGAGGCCACACCCTCTCTTATTCCATGCGCAGTCACTATCACGCCAAGATAAAGAAAGCACCAGGCAGGTGAGCCAGGTCGGAGCTGCTGCTACAGAAAACCAGGTGCGCAATGAGGTCTGGGGAAGGAGGGCAGACTTTTGAGACACTGATGGAGGTCAGGGAAATGTGTTACAGGTGTGGCGTTTAAGGGAGAAGAATGGGATAAGGCACTGGGGGCCCTGATCATCTAGAAGCCAGGCAGGAGGGGGTGTGGGAGATCTCGAGGCAGACATGGCTTAACTGCTAGTCTGCGATGGACAGGCAGGACAAGACTTCTGTCAGGAGGCCTGGACCAGAACAAGGCCAGCCTGTGGGGGACAATGAGCTCATCTGGCTCCCTCCATATGGGAGGCCAAGGCCAGACATGGGGGGGGGGGGGAAGATTGGGGTTGGAGAGGTGAGAAGGAACAATTGGAGGAGGAGGAGGAGGAGGAGAAGCTGTGTCACCACTGTGGAAAATGTGGGAGATAAAGGAGGGAGCCGGCACCTCGGCTGAGGGCCTGCGGAGAGGAGGCAGCCCTGCGGCCTTGAGAGCCAGAGTGGGTTGCATGGAGGCTGGGGGGGAGGAGGGGTGCAGGTGATGCTTATAGACTCTGCAGCAGCTGAAGGAGTGGGGAGAAGGCGGGGGGAAGGACTCCCTTGCTGGTCATACATCCAGGAGGTGGAACTGTTCCCTCTCCCACGCTGCCTCCAGAGGCCAAGTGGAGCTCAGGCAACTATCCCCTTGCCATCGAGCCACAGACAGTTTTTGTTTTCTAAAACATTTTAATAAAATTAACCAATAAATATTCTACCCCAGGAGGCTACAGGGACCAAGGGTAGAAGCCAGAGGGCCAGTTTTTCCCACCCGGGCCCTCAGGTCCCCTCACAGAAAGAGATCTTGCTCTGGGTTGGTTTGGGGGGCGAGTGACTCTGGAATGGATGATCTGGGCTCTTGCAACACATCCCTCTTTGTTGGTGGAAAGCAGGGGAAGAAGGACCAGAAAGAGCCCTGCATGAGGCATCCCAGCACCCCCAGAAGCCAGTAGGGTTAGGGGAGAACTAGCCTAAAAGGAAGGAATGGGGGGGGCATGAAAACAAGGGGAAGGGCTGCCCATGCTCAGGAGGAAGCACAGACTGGTGGTGAGCCAGGGCAGCTCCTGGACCGTGGCCACTCACTCTCGAACGTAGACTCTGGTGCACACCACGTCGTCTGCAGTCATGGTCTGGAAAGACAGAAGTCACTATCAGTCTGGGAGATTCCTGGGTCCTGTGACTGGGGACCAGGAAGATTCTGCTTCACCTCTCCTTATCCAAAGCTGCTTCTCAGTCAGGACTGTAGACGGCAGCTGGTCCCAAATTTCTGGGCACCGCAGAAAGGAGGCTGGCAGGGGTCCATCCAGCATCTCCTCCCCAAGCCAAAACCTACTCCCCTCCAAAAACCTACTGGGGCCTTTCCATGCATGTCCTCTGCTCCACACAGAAGGAACACCATTTCTCATCTGCACAAGCACATTGTGTGGGACAACTAGCTTTGCTGTGCCCAGCAGCCCCAGCAGGAGGGGCAAGACCAGTCATAGCTGTCCTCCAACCTCCAGCACCAGGGGCTGGTTCAGAAAACCCCCGGACCCAACTGGGAGGACACAGGCCTTACCAGGATCAGCTCTTCATCATTGGTCAGTTCCCTAGTCCAGGAAGTCTTGGGGCCCTCTCCCTTCAAAAGCCTCTGCTCGCAGACCATTTTGTTCTCACTCTCCCATTTCACCAGGCTCTGCAGGAGAGACGTGGCTGAGTGAGCTGGGCCCAAGGCAGGGACAGTGCAGCCCCGCCCACCTGCCAGGGCCTTTTACCATTGGAAATGGAGAAAATGATCCAGGAAGAGACTGAAACGTGTGGAAAAGTGTGCAGAGGTGAAGGAATAGGAAGCTTGACTCTGAGGAGCCCCACCTTGCAGGGTCACTCACCTTGCAGGGTCCCTCACCTTACAGGGTCACTCACCTTGCAGGGTCCCTCACCTTACAGGGTCACTCACCTTGCAGGGTCTCCCGTCCACGGTCTGCTCCTCGAACTCTTCTCCGATCTTGAAGTTGATCTCAGTGGTACGCACAGTGGTAGAGGTTTTGATGTAGAAGGTGTCTCCCTCCTGTTTGATCTCCACTGCTGGCTTGGATGCTGCAGCCACAGCAATCTTCCTCAGCATCACGTTCACCCCTGCAAGGAGAGAAGACAGGTGTGTCTTTAGGGGCGCTCCAGACCCCTGCCTCGTGCCCTCTGGTGGGACAGTGGCGCAGGCTGTGGGGGGTGGGGGGGTGGGGAGAGAACACAGTTGGCCTGGTGTTCAGAAAAGTACCTTTAAGAAGAATGGGTGAAAAGTACCTTTAAGAAGAATGGGTGAAAAGTACCTTTAAGAAGAATGGGTAGCCCAGCCCCAAAGGATGGTGGGGTTCGGGCAAGAGGGGGGCAGAAAGGCAGTGCCCTGCCCTGAGGAGTCTGTTCCCAGTTGCGCCCCACCTTGATGAGTCAGCAGGCCTGGATGGAGCTTCCCAAGTCTCAGGGCTTCACACTCTGAGTTCTCAGGGGCAGCTTCCCCAAGTTCCCCTTTCTCAGCAGCATCCTGCTGTGGACCCTGCTCGCCTCGCTTTCATGGCTTTGTCCACCCGTTAGAGTCCCTCTCTGGGTAGGACCATCACAATCACTGTGCTGTACCTGTCAGAGGCAGGGGAGACACTCTGCGGCCAGGCCTTGCCCTGGAACCTGGGGCCACTTTCCTCTCTGCCCTTTCCACCTTTCCTGTCAGGTGCAAGTTAGGCCTTCACTTGCCCAATCTCGGCCACACCCCAAATGAGAAGAGCTGGGCTTCCCAGCAGGGAAAGAGGTGGGGCAGCTCATTCCCTATGCTGCCTTTGGGGCTGGGGCTGTCCTGCAGCTTCAAGAAGCTGGGCACTCTAGGCCTAAGATTCACTAGGCTGTGATTGCGACCTGGCTCAGCCCTCAGAAGGCTGGGTGACCCAAACAAATGGTTTAAGCTGTCTGACCCTTAGATTCCTCCACTGCAAAATGGAAACAATAGTTTTTTCACAAGCCTTTCCCATGGGACCTAGCATATAGTGCCAGGCACACTTTTAAGTTGTCAAGAAATAATAGCTATGATTCTTGTTTCTATTTTTTTTAAAGATCTATTTATTTATGCATACAGAACTGGGGTACAGGCCAGAGATCCGGGGGTGGTGCTGGTGAGAGGATTCACCAGAGACAGAGTGGGGAGCAGAACAGGTGGATGGACTGAAAAACACTGCTGAGGGGAGCAGCAGGTGGGTCAGGAGAGGTACCATGTGGGTCACCTTCCTGGCCGGGGATTGAACTCGTGAGCAGGGACTGCAGATCACTTCATAGTGTTGTGCTTTAACCTGTTGCACCACCAGGGAGGGCCCTGTTCCTATTATTTTTATTGCAAAAAGGAAGGCAAAGAAAAGGCCAGAGCTGCCCAGAGTTCCTTGCAGCAGACTCCTGCTCATTTGCCCTCCTGAAAGACTCCTATGCTGTTCTTCTCTCAAGGGACACCACAACTACCCCTCCTTGCCCTAATGTGTCCCCTGCTCCAGACCACCTGCCCACCTCAGTGGTCAGGCTTTGTCACTCACCCACTAAGGATTCAGAGTCTCTGTGCCCTACCCACATATCCCTTTCCAGATTTGACTCCCTGCTCCCCAATTAATAAGAGGGTGGCGGACCCAGGAGAGAACACCACTTGCAACAGAGGCTTGTCTCAGCCCCCACCCAAAGGCCAGGGTCCTGGTCCAAGCTCCACACCACTGAAGCAGGCCTGGCTCCCAACTCTGAACCAGCACAGAATCCTTCAAGGAAGCAATAGGTGTGAATGAGTGGGCAAGTTGGGTTGTGCCAGGTGAGTGGGATTTCCCTGCCCTCAACCGCCCACATTCCCTGGCCTTCCTCCAGACCTGGAGTCCTAGAGAAACAGATCTCCTTCCCTATGACACCAAAGCCAGCTCACTCTGTTCTGGATTGAAAGGAGCGGGAGGGAGGAAGCCCTGGGCTGTGGGAGTTCCAGGAGTCTCCCTCACCACTGCTGATTTTGGGGTCTTGGGAGAAACAACTGAAATCCCAGCTCTAATTCACTTGGCAGAGGAGACTCGTCACACTTCATCTCGGAAGAGACCACTTCACCTGGGAAGTCCATCCTGCGATCTTACGCCGAGCTCTCCTGTTACGGGAGCCGAACCTGCCACGGCCATCATCCTGCATGGGACAGCTATTCTCCACATACCTGAGCATCTCTTCCCAGGACAAGGTAAAGGGAGGTGAGAAGGGATCTAGGTTTCTGTGAAGCAGGCACGGTTGGGAGGAGACACCCAGCCAGGCTCTGCTGAGTTTGGAACTGGAGTTAAGGCTAATCTGACCTTGGCTGACACAGGACTGTGTTTGTGTAATGGGTCTGTTTTCAATCTGCCCCCCAGCAGGGCCTGAGGAGGGCACGTGGCTCCCAGAGACCCTGCAGGGAGAACAAACAAACTGAAGACAGAGAGACAACAGGATTGGGTTTGGGATCATTCTCTCTCCTGCTGGAGCTTGAGTGTTGCCACTTAGAAGAGGGGCCAGAACCCAGAAAAGATGGGGGAGAATGGCATAGTGACTTTCTGAAAGTAAAATTTTAATCCTTTTGGCCTTTTATTTCCGCAAGGGCAAAGCAAGGCTGATATGAAGTCCTGGGGTTAGAGTATGAGAAGAACTAACAGCAAGGAATGATGGAAATTACTGCTTTTCCCATAGGGTTTTTGATCCTTCCAAGGTCCAGATTCACTTCCAGAGCTCCTTGCCCCCTTCCCCAGCCCAAATGGAATTTGTTTTGAAATCCATGGCGTATGCGTGCCCTTGGGCTTCAGGACTCCCCAAAGCTTCTGAATTGCTGGAGTCCTGAACGAACCTCCATCTGTCCCCAGAGCCCTCCCCTCAGCCAGTCCCAGGCTTGCCCCCCCACCAGACACAGGAGTCTGGAAAGCCAGTCTAGGAAGGCTGCTTCCCACACCTTTGCCCAATACAGGCAACAGGGCTAAGTGGGGGGAGGGTCTCCAGGGAGGGAAGGAGAGGAGGACTCTGAACTTCAGAAATGGGGGAGGCGTGGGTTTTCACACAAAGCCATTTGTTGAAATCTAAGAAAGTGATAATTATCCTGAGCGATTTGAGGACGCTGGAGCTGTTGGCTGTAGGAAAATATTTTCCTCGCAGATTGGGGAGGGGTGGGGGTCAGAGTGGAGAGTGTTGAAATGGGAAGGAAGGAAAAACAGGGATTGCAGGGGTGGTGGATCACCTGGATCACCTGGTGGGTGGAGCCCGCGCTGGAAGGTAACGAAGGAACGTACCCTGGGGATTGAGTTACCGCGGGGACACGGGGAAGGAGGCTGGAATATCTCTGAGGTGCACGGTTGGTAGGGTCCCAGGCTCCGGCCTGGATGCAAGATTTTCAACTTCAGAACTACGAAGTGGCCCCCTGTCCCGCCCCCAGGGGCACCGAGCTCGTGCATCTGGTTTCTACTTGATTCACAAGCTGAGTCACCGAGGAGCTGGCATCGGTGGGCGCCCCGCCGGGAAAAAGCAGGATTTCGGTATCCCAGCCCAGCTCCCCAGGACCCAGGGGTCAGGCCCCTTTTCTTGAGGATGCAGGCGCCCAGCCTCCCGCGCCCCGGCTCTAGCCCCCTCCCCTCTTTCTCCTATCACTCCAAGGATTCCGGAGCCTCTTTCTCCTCCGTGCACTGGAAAATCTCCTTACCCAGCACTTTGAGCAAATCCTCGAAGTTTTCCGATCGGATGATTTTCCAGTTGCCAGAGAAGTTGGGCATGGTGACGGCGTGGTCGATGGTCCCCCTAAACCCTTCAGCTGGAGCACTGGACGCTGAGTCCTTTCGTCGAAAAAGGTAGCCGCCGCCTTCGCCCGATCGTGGGTCTTAGGAGGTAGGACACGTCCCAGGACAACCCCGAAGCCGGCTGTGCTCCCGCGCTGGCAGGCTTTATACCCTGCGCCGGCCCGCCCCAGTCCAAGAATGAAGTGGCCCCGCCTCTCGCCCCGCCCCCAACCCCACCTGGGGGGCCAAGAGCGTCGGGTCTGCTTTACCACTAACCCCCCCTTCCGGACGTCCTAGGGCTTTCTAGCCCCACGGGTGATCTAAGGTTCTTTGGGGCCCCACGGGCGGCGGTGGGAAGATGGGGAAGCGGATAGAGGACGAGTACAGGGACTGGGCTCTCAACCCAGAGCGAGGGCACCAGGCCACAGGCGCTGATGCTCGGGGCTCAGGTCCTGCAGTCGGAGCTACCGGGGCGCGTCTCGCCAGCTCCCAAACCTGACTCGATGCCAGGGAGACCACCAGTGAGTGGGTGAAACCCTGCTCGCGAGACACCGCTGGGGGAGAGAATGCGCGGCCCAGCTCCAGCTCCACTGAGGTCTGATCCGGATTCAGTGTGACGATTGGAACTCAGAAACCTGTTGGGGAGTCCTGGGGTTTCTGGGCCGGGCACCTAAATGAGGCAACGGCGCCCCCTGCCGGAACGAGTCGAAGAGGCTGGGAGGGGGCAGCACCCCGACCCCCAGTTCCGTTTCTGGCTCTGGGGTGACTGAGAACTCTGCAAGTTGACGCTGAAAGACTCATTCTTCTTAAGGCGTAGGGCGGCCATCGAAGGGTTAAGCCTGAGCCCCGGGCGCGAGGCTGGAGAGGGCAGAGGTCGCCGCCAATCACTTGACACGAGCTCATTATTAAGGCGCTTTCCTAGTCACTAGGCTCCCAGACCCCCAGGGGATCGCAGTAGGAGGCGGGGGGGGGGCGGGGACAAAGGCGCGGGGCCCCGGCGCGCGGCGCTGCCTCCCAGCTTGGAGGAAGACTGGGTGCCCGGGGAAGGGGCGGAGCAGGGTCTCAGGTGTCACCCTGCGGAGTTGTAAAACTGGCGGAAGGCTCGGCCGCCCCTCGGCGAAAGTCTTTGAAGTGGGAGATCAAGAGAAGTGGGGGAGGGCACTGTCCCCTGAGGAGACTCAAGTAGGGGTGGGCGAGACCCAAGGAGAGGGTTGGGTGACCGAGAAACTAACGCAGGATAGGCGGGAACCTCGGAGACGGTGGGAGACCCCAGGCCAGAGACCGCGAGGAGCCGAGCACCGGTGCTCGGGATGCGCGCCTGGAGCTGGCTGAACCTTCGGCCGCTGAGGGCGCAGACCCGCGGAGCCAAGGCTGCCACCCAGTTGCCCTCGGCGAATCCGCGCACGTGGCCCAGCTGCCCAGACCGCGCCTCCCCCTCACCCCTTCTAAGGGGACCGCCCTTCCAGCTCCTTGAGGCGGGAACGAAAATCTCAACATCTGGTCTGAGTCCTGGGTCCTTGCCCAGGCCCCTCCCTGCCAGCGTGGCCCTGGGTGGAGCCCAGGACGGGCTTTCTGAGATCCAGCGCTTGCCCTGAAAGCGGGGAGCTGTCTAGGAGGTTGTGGGCCTTAGCAGCAGGGAGTCCGGGGCAATGGAGCCAAAGGAGAGGGCTCCAGCCTTCACCGCGGTGTGGGCTGAAAATCCTGGAGGACCAGCTGAAGGCCGGGCCTCTGCTCTAGAGGGAAAAGTCTGAACAGCGAACGTGTGGAAGAAATAAAGCAGCTAGGGCGTCTGCAGCAGAAGGGATGGAGACTTGATGGACAAAGGATTTCGTGATGGCGCCCCCCCAAGCCCCCCTCAATAGTAGCTTATAAACTGTCAGAATTGAGGAAGGGGGCTGGAGGCTTCAGTGTGGTTTTAAGAGTCCAAGTTGGGTGTGAGAAAGCTGATTTTGGGGTGGGGGTAACCTGGCATCTATCTGGAAGGGCAGTAGGATGAGCAGCTTTCTGAGGAGGGCCTGGTGAAAGCAGAGGTGGTGGAAGGGAGGTGGTCTCTGGAGGGTGCTTAGGGGCTGGGGTTGCGGACTCGGGCTGTGCTCCTCCCCCACCCTCCCGGCCCGCTCCCGCTCCGCTGTAGGTAAAGGGAGGGGGATTAGGGTCTGACAATGAAGTCAGGCGCTGAGCCAAAAGGATGAAGAGAGGCTGGGGGAGGGAACATGGTGGAAACCAGACCCCTGCTGCCCCTCCTTCCCCCACTGCTCCCTACCTCTTCCACCCAGGTCCCCACACCCATCTTCACTCAGCCCCACTCTGGCCCTCTGCAGCCACGGGGCCAGCTCTACTCAAAAGGCCTCCCTCTTACTGCAAAGACAGTGCCCACCCCCTGCCTAGTCTTAAGGCTCGGGATGTCCGCCACCCAAAAGATGGCTCACTGGGAACCCAGACCTTTGGAGCAGGGAGGCAGGGATGTCTGGCCCCAAGGAGACTCGGGAGACTGCAGGGAGCTCCTTAGGGCTGCGGCTGGGAGGCCTGGTCTACCCTCCTCCCTTCACTTCCTCACTCCCCCTACTGGCCAGCTGGCCAGAATTTCCAAAGAGACAGGAGTAAGACAAAGGGAAGTTGGGCTGGGAGGGGAATTTTTTCCAGATGTGAGTGTTTGTGGTTTGGCAACTCTGAGCCTGAGCTCCAGCCCCTTCATCCCAGCCCAGACTGAGGGAGGTTGGGTAGATGGGCGGACTGCGCAGAGCAGGACTCTGGCTGGCTAGGGCTGGGGGGCTTCGGCTGGGGGGCTCAGCCTCCAGGCTGCTCTGTTGCCTCATGGGAGGATGTAGGCCTGGGGGGTGGGTAGAGTGCATAGGGAAGATGCAGGGGAAGGACATGATGGAGGGGAAAGGGGTGATCGAAGAGGGCTGGGCACTGGGAAGGGGGGCTACCAGTGGAGGATGGGGGAGCCTTGGGGTAGAGGGAGGAGCTTTGCGGCATCAATCCCTCAGTCACAAACAACTGGCTTTAATTTCCCGCCGGGATCAATAAGGAGAAGGAATTTCCCAGTGTCGCTGGCCTTTTAATTATGACCAAATCTGCTGCAGATTTGCAGGGAGCAGTCCCTCCCCCCTTTCTAAGAGCCTTGGTTATACCCTTTTGGGGCTCCCCCAGGAATTTGGAGGCTCAAGTGGGGGAAGGGTGAAAAAAGCTTGGGGAGGCAGGTTGGGGGTGGAGTGGGGAGGAAACATCTTGGAGTTAGGAAAGGAACATTCTAGTACTTTTTCCCGTGGCAATATGGCTAAGAAGAGTGGCTGCTTTGCAGCAGAAGGAACTGGGTTGTCAGGCTCTTGAATGTTAGAGAAGTGTGAGTGTAAATGGATGCAGATGTGTGTAGCCCAAGTGGTCTGGGGGCTTGGGGACAGGAGACATCTCCATCCCTTCTCATCCCTTCCATGCCTGGAGCTGGGTGGGAGAGGAAGGGACCACCCAGCCTGGACTGCTAGGGATGGGGAGAGTGGAAGAGTCATGAACCCCTCGCCCCGAACGGGGCCAAGGAGAGTCTCTGGCCAAATTCAGCACTTGTAGCAGAGCCTCACCCTTAGCAGTGTTATTGCATCTGCCTGGTCAGCGTTCGTTGGCCGAGAGTAGAAATTAGACCCAGGTGGAGCCGGACACCTGGGTCTCTGTCACTCTATATAGGGGCCTCCAGGGCAGGACTTCTATGGGGGAGGTGCAGCCTGAGAGTAGAAGGGAGAATGTGGAGTGGCTGGGGCAGGACTGCTGTGGCCTACCACCCCCTGGCTGGCAGCAATCAGTCCCAGCATCCGGCTCCCTGGTCTGATCTGATCCTCAGTACAAAGGGGAACATTCCATTTGTCTGTCTCCTTGGGTTCGGGACCATCCATCTCAAATCTGGTAGGGCCCAGCTTTGATTATTCTCATTGCATTAGGGCTGACAGGAGTTAGACCAAAAAAAGAGCTTCTCTCAAGCCTTAAGAGCAGGCTGGAAACATGATCAGGAATCTGGAAAGGAGGACTCACTTCTCAGAAACACTTGGGTATAGAGAAGAGGTTTTGAGAACCAGGGAAGTTTGGCAGGGAATCTCAACTACCTGGGGACAGGGGCAGTGCAGCCCAACGCTTAGCGACTCCCTGGGCTACCCCAGACCTGGCAGAGAGGCAGGTGAGGCCCAGAGAGTTCGGGACCACAGGCTGGGAAGAGGCGCTGGCTGTACCGAGGATTTACAGTTAGACCATGAGAGGATCGGCTCAGCACCCAGGCAGCTGGGCGGCTCCTCTGTTGTTTTTGGCTCTGCTACCTGGTTCCCAGCTCCAGCTGCCGCCGCCCACTCTCGCTCTCAGCTCTCCTCTTCTCCTCTGGCCTGGGCTGGCCGTGCTGAGCCCGCCAACTGAGGCAAGGGAGGGGTAAGCAGGAGGGGGATGTGCTGCATGAGGACGTGTCCTGGCTGACTCTGCCCCCTGACAGGTCCCTCTGCAGGAATGGTCAGAGGTGTGAGCAGCCATCGAAGGGTCAGAGGAAGCCCACACAAGGCCCGGGAGCCATGCACTGGCCTGTTTTAGGGTCCTGGGGTCTTTGCTTCTCTGCCCTCCTCCACCAAAACTGGTACCTCTTGCCAGTCTGCCATGGGTACTTCTTTCTCCATGGAGGGCCCTGCTCAGTTTTCTGCCCTACTACAATGCAGGGCACCAGAACCCCACCCTTTCCCCTGTAGACCCTGCTTCTCAGGGAAACTTCAAGTTGAGGTGGAGTCCAGTAGGTGCGGCTGGTGACATCTGAAACTGGTGGGCCCGGCCAGTTTCAGCCCATTGTGTCCTGCTGAAGGAATATCCCCCTTGCCCCCTGGGCATCATTGCAAGATGGAGAAATCAGTCAACACAGTGAGCCTTGCTTTAACTCCTTTTGGTTTTTTTGATCCAGTGGCTAGGGCCCCAATGTCCTTTACTGGCCCCTCTACCCCTGGCAGCCTGGGCAGAAGGGAAGAAGGCTGTCGTGGTGGCATCTGGCATACTGAACACCTGGGCTCGCATGGCACCTGGGATGGTGGTCAGCCTTGGGAAAGAACAGCCTGCAGCCTGGCCTCCACCCCGCCACAGGGGCCAGTGCTGGGCCTAGGGAAACCAAGTGCTCTCCCAGATACCTCCCCTCCCATGGGCTGAGGATGGGACTTGGAAGAAAAGTCTAGTGTTCTAATCCCTTTCCTGTTGAGATGACCGGAGTTTCTGGAGGGAGAAAAGAAGTCAGCAAGCTACACACTGGGGGTGCTTTGTTCCTCCTCTAGCCTGAATTGCAGAAGGTGGGCACTGGGCCAGATAACCAGACTCTGGGATTGAAGAGGAAAGAGGCAACAGGGAGGGGGAAAGGATGAGGTCTCCGAGCAAAGGAGACTCCAGGCCTGGGCTCTGGAGTTCTCGAGGGGGATGGAGAGAGGTTAGCGGCCTCAGTATTTCTGGCACGGCAGATAGTCCTGGGTCAGCCTCAGGAAGGAGGTGGCCCCTTAGGTAGAACTTCTCTTCAAGGCCCCCATGGACTCCCCCTTCGTCTTCTCTCCAGCTCACTAGTGCAACTGCTATCTGCAGATGAGACTCAGCTTGGCACCCCCAACTTGGATCCTCGGGGTGTGTAGAAACCATCTGTGCTAGTCGCTCCAGGAAGGGGCTGAGCCCCAGGAGGCCAGTAATAAGGACCAACTTCCCTAACCCTAGGGCCCTTCCTGCTGCAGTCTAGGCCAGTCTGCTCTCCTTGGGGCCAGTGGGCCAGGCTCCCCTGAGACAACATAGGAGGTGCCCCAGGATTTGAGTGGAGAAAGGGAGGGCCCAAGAGCCAGATTCCTGGTCCTGGCCCCCACCCTCCCATGCTGAGCAGGCAGGGAATTAAGAAGGAATACAATTCAGTCTGGCCCCTTAGCTAGGCTGAGGCCTTGTCCTTCCAGTGACCCTCCCACCCCCTCCTTATAGCACTGCTAGAGATGGGAGGGTGGAGGAGGCCCCAGACTGACCTAGCCCTAATGGCTTTCCCTGGGCAGCACAAACAAAATGGGAAAAAGATGTGTGAGGTGGGAAGCCTTGATTTCCTTTCCCCTGTGGGCGCCAGCTCTGGAAAATGTTAGCTGTCAAAGAGTCTGAGCAGTCTCCCCGCCTCCTATAGCCGTGCCCAGTACCCTGACCCCATCCTGTTCGCCAACAACCCCCCAGCCCCCTCCCACCAGTCTGCATGGATTAATCCTGGGATTTCCTGTCTACCTGTCGGTCCTGGGGTTATTCCCTGCCCCACCCCCCAACCTAGGGAAGGCATCCAAGCAGGAGGAGCTTCGGCTGGCCTTGGGGGCTGGCAGGGACCCTCCCCTGGGGATCACAGGAGAGAACAGTTCCTGTATTTCAAAGTTGCTACCTCCTCACCATGGGCTCATGCCTCCCCCCACCCCCAAGTGCCAGGCACTCTGGGATAGTCACCACAGGGTTCCAGGTTTCTGAGATCTGGATTTTTCATTAGTCAGTTTACCCACAGACCCACGGAATTTGCAGAAACTGGCCTAGAGAGGGAGCCATCCCGAGCCTGGGACACCAGAGGGTGGGCCTTCCTGGTGCTGATGCTGTCTGGCATTGTAGTCTCTATGGGCACCAAGTCCCTCATAAGGTCCCTGCCCCCAGTGCTGTGCTCCCAAGAGCCCTAGACAACTGGCTCCAAGGCTGAGAGAAAGCAGTCCCTGTTCTGGAGCGAGGGGTAGGGAGGCCACAGAACACTATCCTTTCCTTAGGGTGGGCCCCTTTGCTCCCACCCCAGCTCCTCTGCCTTCCCACCCTCAGGAGAGCTTCCCACCCTCAGTGGACCAGCTCTGCAGCCCAGCCCAAGGCAGCCAGCCCAGCCTCGGGTCTGAAGCTGCCAGGCTGTATCACCTGTCTGCGTCCCTGCTGGTCCTGGGTGTGGACCCTGTCTCCCTCCCCAGGGCAAAGGCAGTCCGCCTTCTTCCTCCTTTAGTTATGGTTTGGATCCCTCTCATGGAAACTTTCCAAAGAAGTGACCTAGCAGGATTCCACAGGGAGGAAGGGGGTGACAGCCAGGCCTTTGGGGAAGCTGCCTCTAGCCTGGGGATGCCAGATGACTCGCAGTCCTCCAAGTCCTCCTGCTGCTCTGCTTGGGGTGGGTGGGGGGGCAGGCCTGAAGTCAGGTGCAGCTCTGCTCAGTGCCTGGTGGGAGGGGAGGGGTGGGGAGGGGCTGGGCTAGCCGGCACCCATCCATCCACCAAGCAACAGCCTGCCGAGGGCCATCCTGGTCCTGGGTCTATCTGATTTCAGAGCTCTGCTCTTCCAACGCTTCAGAAAGGAATGTGAAAGAGGATTAAGGCATGCTTGTCTTTCCACACCAAACTCTTAAAAATACATTCTCTCTGCCTCTCCCCACCACCCTGCCTCTCTGGATATCTTGTGTTATATATACACATTTTCAAAGAAAGCAGATTTAATGGCGGCCCTACATGAGACTAGAGTCATACATGCTTTTTTTTTTTAAGGAAAAGGTAAAAATTAGGGCTTCCATGCCACTATCATACTCATCTTTATTCATATACAATATGACCATGAGCACAGAAAATTCTAAGGACTCCAAAAAAGAATAAATTTATTAAGTAGAAACCATAAGTATTAAAGAAACAAAGCCAAGGGACTCCCTGGTGGTCCAAGGCATTAAGCATGGCACTATGAAGCCGTGGCAGTCACGGCAGCACAAGTTTTATCCCAGCCAGAGAGCAACCCACACGGCACAGCAGGCCTCTCCTGACCTGCCTGCCTGCTGCTCCCCTCGGCAGTATACTTGGTCAATCTGCCTGTTCTGCTCCCCACTCTGTTTCTGGTGAATCCTCTCACCCCTACACTTTTGGCCTGTACCCCAGTTCTTGTATGCATAAATAAATAAACCATTTTTAAAAAGAAGAGAAACAAAGCTGGCAGTCAGCACAGCAGATTGATGAAGAGCTAAGGGGACTGGAACGAAGACAGAAGCAGCAGGTCACAGTTCTCCGAGGCCAAGGGCTTGGGGGGAAGAGGCCCACGCACCACAACCCTGACCCTCAGCAGTCCCACTGGAGAGCACTTTCCCATTTAGTCTCTGTCTGGAAAAGATGATGGGACCCCAATTGTCCAAAGTGCGCTGCAAATCTCCACCTCTTACCCCATGTCTGAGGGGCTTACCCCCAACTTCCACCCAGCGCTATACAGAAACTTCAATGAGAATGGGAAGATCAAAGATGTTGGTATTGATTTAAAGATCTGTTCAGAATCAACCACACCACATCGAGTGTGTGTGTGTGTGTGTGTGTGTGTGTGTATAAAGCTAATCTGTCCCCAAATTAGGCCACTTACCATTGCCCTGTGTAGGGTAAATGAAGCTTGGTCAGGCTTTTACACCATTGGTCTTTGTGGCTACCACCTGTGGCCTGATTGTACTAATGCGGGAGGTGGGAGCATGGCCCGGGGCACACATGCCTGCTGCTGGACACCTGGAATGTGCGTAAGTGTGCACAGCTGAGCTTGGAAGCTGCAGCTCTAAGTGTGGCATCACACAGGACGGCAGGGCAGGGCCTCTATCGCAGAACAGCTAAGATGAAGAGACATTGGATGAGATCAGAGAAAGCCCAAAGAGAGAGTAAAGATAAAGATCCGCTGGGGGCTGGGAAGCCTGCCAGCCTCCTGCCTTCCACCCCTTGCTGGCGTGTGGGTTTGCCCCATGACAAAAAAGCATTAAAGCCTGAGAAAGTCAAGGAGGGCTCTGAGACTCCCCTTATTCCATCTTCTCAGATAGAAAACCTGCCCTGTGCCTTGTGGCACCACACCCTGCCACTGCTCCGTCATGTCTTGTCTAGACTACAGCTAGAACCTGAGTTGACTGTTTCCTTGTTCTGTACCTCACAGCAGCCAGGGGGAGTTCTTTAAGTCATAAGGCAGTCCACACCACTCCTCTGCTCCAAACCTTGCAGTGGGGATTTAAGCCCAGTCCCTACAGCGGCCTGTAAGTCCGAGATACCTGCCTACAATTGTCCCTCCCTGGCCACTGGCCCTGCCTCCTACTGCTCTCCCCTCTGCTTAGCCTGGCCGCCTCCCTTCTCCTTGAACGAACCAAACATATTCCTGCCTCAGGATCTTTGCACCTATCATTTTCTGCGGAATGCTCTCCCCCACATTATTTACATGACTTATTTCTTTCGTGTCTCTGTTCAAATGTCACCTCAAGAGCTGTTTTCCCTAAATAAGTCTACCTAAAATCTTTTGTAGACATGTACCTGCCTGTCTCCTCTTCATGTCACTTATCAACACCCCATTCACCAACTAGAGAAGTCCACGCAGATTTTGCTGGCCTACCTCAGTGTCTGGCACCCAGCTGGGAGGGCTCAATAAAATTTCTTGTACCAATAAACAAAACACATACATATGACTTTATTGACAAATCAATGCTAAGGCTGGAAGAATTTTATTATCTTCTATTGGTATGTTGGTTCTTAATCCTTTAACTGATAGGCATTTGAAAGACAGACATCACTTCTGATGGTAATAGTGGCACATCTTCAGCCAAGGTAGTGGCCCCCAGTTGGAGAGGTCAGAATTCCTCACAGTTCTTAGTGAGGCCTCAGTCACCCTCTTAGAAACTCTACCCCCATCTCTTTAAGGTACAGGCCAGAGGCGTGTATTACATCTTCTGCTCCTTAAATGCTGCCTGTTCATCTCAGGTCACTGAGGATCCAATTTTGGCTGTAAAGCTGCTTCTAATCCTGCAGCTTCCAGTGCTCACACTCAGCTTGGCCTCTCAGGTAACCTCTGAACCTTTAACACCTTTGTCATCTTCTTTCAGATGCTCACCTCTGGGACCACACCCCATGGCAGCGGCCCAGCTCCCCTCTACTTGAGCTATAGAATGATGCTAGGTAAAACATGACAGCCAGCTTGCAGTGTTCCCCAAATTCATGTTCTGATCGTCATCAGGAAGCCCACTGCTCTCCTTCCTGGCCTCCAATCCACAACTGAGCTTCTGCAGTGCCCCTCACCTTCACCAGTTTCGATAAGGACCCGACAGTGCTAAACAGACAGATCCTTTTCTTTGCTCTTCTCTTTCTGCCCCTCTCTGTGGTATTTGATATAATTCTCTCTTCCCTCCTGGAAACCAAATGACTCCCACCTGTCTGATAGACATCTCTTCCTCCAGTAGTTTGTAGGCAGCTAGTTTCCAAGTTTCTGATCTTGGCTCTCTGCCCTTCTTAACATTCCTTTATAAATGAAGACCGCATCTCAGCCCAGGGCTTGCCACTATCATACTCATCTTGAAGTTTCTCGACCCAGAACCCTTTCATTCTGCTAAGCTTTCCCAGCTATTGGCTAGCCAATCTCCATTTGGGATCTTCAGGCAGCTTAGTCAATTCAATCAATTCCCATTATCTTCCTTAAAAAACTTGGTTCTACCCACCAGATTCTCTCGGTGAATGGCACCACTGACGCCTAGTCACAGTTAAGTCAGAAATACTGTAATCAAACTTTCAATCTCTTGTTCTGATCTCCAAGTCTTGCTGCTTCTGCCTCCTTGGCAATGTTCATGTGCACCTTCCCACTGCACTGAATCCATCATTGCCCACCCAAATTATTCAAATTGAACTCACCTGGCCCTTCTCCAACCCAGCTTCCATTTGGCTGCCAGCACCATCGACCTAAAACACAGATCTTACCGCACCCTCCCCACTTCTTTAAATACTTCATGTCTGCACAGCACCTGCCACAGAGCACTGAAATTAGTTTACTGGTTTCTGTTGTTCATACTGCTGTAAGCAACTTGGAGGCAGACAATGCCATTTCCCTCGGGCCTCGCACAATGCCTGGCACGTAGCAGCTGCTTATGTTTGAGTGGAAGGATTCCAAGTCTCACTAGATGATGCTTGGATTGTGAGGTGCAGCAGAGTCGGGGCAGTGAGTAGTTAAGGGCAGAGACTTCAAGCAGACGGCTTGGCAGGCTCGAGTACTAGCACTGCCAACCTCCAGCTACTTGCCAGAGGGAAGAGTTCTGACCTTTTGTCGGCCTCAGTTTCCTCATCTGTTAAATGAGATTCCACCACTAAGCTGAGAATGTGGCAACACACCTAAAAGGCTTAGCAGTGCCCGAAAGGAGACGTGCTCAGTGAAGGGAGGCCATTACCACCATAATTAATGACGGCAACCATCATTTAAATCCCAAGATTTTGACATTAGAATCATTGAGGCACCAAGCAGTGCCTTACGATCACAAATTTAGTTAAGTGGCAAAATTAAATTTGAAACCCAGTATCACTCACTGGTATGCTGGCATCTGTTTGGTGGACTTGCTAAGTCAAAGTGTCTTATGAGCAACATACAGACCATAGGGGCAGGCTATCCAGATGTGCCCAGATGCATACCTGGGCTTTTGTCTCTCTGAACTTAAACTTGGCTAATGTGCCTTGGGGCAAGTTCAGAATTACAATAAGGTTGATCTTTCCTATTGTCAGCTGTAATCATGTTAAACTAAGAATCAAATGACTCCTTCTTAGACCCTCCACTAGATCAGGGGTTAAGGAGAGGGGAGGGACATTGCTAGCACCTGAAATTTCAAAATATACTGCCCCTTTGACTTTGAGAAGTTTGACATTCAAGAGTACACTGGGCAGAATAGAGTGTTCATTCTTTCCCTTTCCCCATTCTCACCTGCAGGGCCATTAGAACAATGATGCAATGAAAAGAATAATTATTAGAAGAGCTTGCATCTTGTCACAGGTATACCCCATTCTGAAGGATCTAAGGCAAAAAAGGACTTGCTAATTGGGATTCAAGCTGTTTTCCAATGAGGCTTGTCCATCAGGGTTGAATGAAATCAGGATCCTGGGGGATGGGGGTCAGGTGAGGGGGTGAAGTACAGTGGCTCCTCAGGCAATCTTGCAGGGTGAGCTGAGCTGGCCAGGAAGTGAGAGCACGTGTAAGGAATCAGCTGCAAGGTCCTCTGGCCTCCCAGATTCTTCCCGGTGACTGAAAGGAAGATCTGGTTCTTTGCCGTGCTGGGCTGAGAGCAGGACTCTTTCAGCACGTGGGAGTGGGAGAGAGGAATGGAGTCTAAAAGCCGGTTGCTGCTTCACCAAGTCACACAAAGCCAGGCTTGTTTCTGCCAATAGGTACCCTCAAAACTGAATTTAGATGGCATCTTTCCAGTTAACATCTTGCTGCTGATCACAGTGTAATTAAGACTTGCTTGTGTGTTCTGATTTTGGTGTGCCTTCCTACATTATTCCCACTCAGAGGCAGGGAAGGGTGCCTGGCACTTCTCTGCCAGGTAAAGAAGTCTCACGGACAATACACATCGGGTTCAACAGGAACCAACTTGTTCAGAGACCAACAGTGGCCAATGCAGGCAGAGCCTGCAGTGAGGAACCTGACGACAGAACGGTGCCCAGGTCCAGTGTGCTTGCAGGGACGTTTATCCTACAGGCAACCATGAGTGCAGTGCTGGCTCCTAGGGCCAAACCAGACACCGAGAGGGTGCAATTCCTGGTGCCTACATGGAGTCGGCACTCTCTCAAGCAGGATAGAGACTGTGATCCCAGACATAAGGTCAGACCTGTGACTCACTTTCCCAAGGTGAGGGTGTGCACCAAGGAAGAGCTGGCAGGAGCAGCCAGGCTGGCGTCACCAAGTACCCTTCCTCCTCCGCTTTGTCCCTCCCGGATGCCCTCTCTCTGAGTCACTCTTCTGGTCATACCCTATGTGAGGGTGTTTGCATGGCTTGGGTTTCATTCTAGGTGTGCTTGTTGATGGGCTGAGACCAAAGCGACCGAGCACATGGGCTACGCAAAGGCCTCATCAGCACTCTTGATTTCCCACAAACACAGGTCCCAAAAGTGTTACCCACGCCACCCTGGAGTCCCCTTACAGAATTACAGCCCTCTAATTCCTTGCTACTCAATACTTAATGTCAAGATAAAAAAACAAACAAACAAAAAAACAGTACACAATTGTTTTTCCAATACAAAAATGTATCAAGGGAATTATTTAGGGGTTTGGTTTAGCAAAGTAGAAATAAAAAACACTTCAAATTCTTTTTTAATCTAAAAAGTGTGATCTAAATGAATTCTCTATTGCTTTAGGAAAGACAGTGCTTCCCTAAAATTGATTTTCAAGTTCACACTCTTACCTCCACTGCACTGCAACCCCAAGAAGGAAAGCTCGCCAGGGGCAGATCTGGGGTCAAGGCAGATCAGTGACATTCTTATGGCCTAGGTGCAGACTCACCCACATGCGCAGGGGACTATCATTTACCATTCAACCTACATACTTTTGAGAGTGAAAGGGTACTGTTAATTACTTGAGAACAAAAGGTATAAAATGGGACATATGGCCACCCTAGTGATAAGTTGGTTTGGGAAACCACATTTCCCATCATGCCTTGGCCCCTGGAAGTAAAAAACTGGACGGGAGCAAAAACACCCTGGGACTTGTTGGTTAGCACCAGTGAAGAGGTAAACAACATGGGGCTGGGGTCTGTCTCCAAGGCTTCCTCCTCGCCTGGGACACTTAAGGAGACACAGAACACACCACCAGAGTGAAATTTCAGTGGATATTAAGTCTGGGGTGGAACCTCTCTCTCCTCAGCAACTTTGGCTTCCGAAATACAGAGCTGCTCAAGCTATCCGTTGGTCTACTGTCCTGCTTCTTCTGGGTGCTGCTTCTGGCCCCCCATATCACTAGTGCCCACATAGCCACTAGTTTTCTGGGGGATTCTGGGCCAGGTGCTGTTCCCATTCCACTTCAACCAACTTGTACAGCTCCATGGTGGCCTGAGCATCTTCTACAGAGGAATGTCCACTTTTCCCAACCTGAACAAATAAGAGAAGAGGATGAAGCTACCAGAAACTATTTCTTCCCTTCCCAACTGACTCCATTCATTTCTCACACACGCTGTCATGAGCAGTTAGTGTGGCTACTGTTGCAAAGGGAAAATGGGGAGGGGCCTCGCTCCTTATCTAATTTCAGGGTTCAATTCCTAAGGAAGTCATTGCTGTTGATTGCTGAAATCCTTTCTGTGTGGCAACATGTATATGCTCTATTGTTCTACATTCTGTAGAGACAGGCCCTCTTCTGAGTCTTGTCCCGTTTCTTAATTACTGTTGTATAACATGGGTGTCAGGCAGCCCACCCCTTCTCTGACTGTCAAGCAAGTGAACACACAAGAGGTGTTTGCATCCATGATGTGGTCTTATAGACCTCCACCTCCATCTGCTTCCTTCTCAATTAGGATTTTAAATCCACATAAATCTAATGAGATTTATATTTAAAAGGGTACCTCTTCCAAGGTCCCTTTAGAATGTGAGAAAAGGAATTATTAACCCTCTGCATTGATGGAGAAATTTACTGGGCCTCTAGCTGAAAAGCTGTTCCCATCAGAGCAGCCTGACTGGATCCCTACAAGCAGAGGCATTCTGGATATAACAGGATGGTCAACAAGGGCAGTCTCCAGAGCCTGAGTTGGGGGTGTGGTAGGATTTGGGGAGACATTACCTGGATGTCCCGGTTCAGTAGCTTCTGGGTAAGACGCTTCAGAGACATGGTGGCATTCTCTGGGCACTCAGCCTTACGGTTGAGGAGGGGGATGTGAGAGGTGTCGCGGGTGAGGGACTTGGGGTGAAAGTACTGAAGGGCTTTGAAGTCATTGTGGATGGCGTGCCCTACCACAATCTTCCCTGTAAGTAGCTTCAGGATCTGAAACAGGTGTGGGAGAGGTGGTGATGAGGACTCAAAGTGGGAGCCCCGCACCTGAAAGTACACGGTGGCCACAGCCCCCTCTAGATTCCGTTTACCAACAGCCCCACCTCCCTCGTGCTGGAAATGCCCTCTCACATGCATTTACTTTCACCTGAAATCCAGCTTCTCCCTGCAAAGTGAAAGCAGGATTTTCCACGGCATGCCCATTTGGACTTCCACTGGCAGTGGATCCTTATCTTCTCATTGATCTTAACTTCAATGGCAAGTTAGTTTGTTTTTAGTCCCAAGGCTCACTCACATTTGAGATGCACGTGTAACCTTCTAGCTGGGTTCTGGCTTCCACTGGAAGTCCCTTAACCATGGTTATGGCTGTACATTACATGCTGCACAAATAGAGCCAAAAGTTGGGCTCTAGCCGGTAACAGAAGCCCCAAATTATATAGAAGGAGTGATGGACATAGGTTCCTGGCGGGGGGGAGGCAGGGAAGGCATAGAGGAGAAGTCTGGTTTTCCATCAGATTTTCAAGGGTCTACAGGATATAGAAGATTAAGAATCACCCATGGACGAAGGCTGCAGAGAGACAGATCAGGCTATGCTGCTTTAACAGTCAGTCCCATGCTTCAGCTCCTCTAGCTCACAACCAAGGGACATTTACTACCTGTTCAGAACCTTGTTCACATTAGTCTTGGAACCAAATAACCTCTCACTACTTCAGGATCTAAAGCGAGGCCTGCCAAAGAATAAGCCATGGCCTCGAAAGGCCACTCCCAAAGTGGGGTTCCAAACAGGTTGTCAGCAACAGTCCTGGCATCAGTTCATGGGGTCCCAATGAGAAGGGGCCAGACAGACCTTAGTGCCCTACCCTGGTGTGGCAACAGGGAGTGCGTTGTCATGGAAATCAGCACAGTATTTAGTTGATCCTCGCTGCACCTTCAATTTGCTGTCCACCAACACTTTTACTTCACATTAACTTCAACATATAGCCCTTGTGAAAGCTAAGCAGGTTTGCTGTCTCTGAGCCACCCCATCTTTTGCCTTTCCCAAAGCTCTGCCCAGCTGCACCCCTGGTACGCAGGATGTCCAATTCTTCCTTTCCAAGTTCTTTCTAAGATTCAGACATTTCTGGAAACCTCCTCCCACCAAGTGTCTTGGCATATAAGGAACTGACCGAACAGCCAGTCTAAGGAAGGCAAAGAATGTGCTCAAAATACAAAGTGGAATAAGGGTGCCCTCTGGCGGCCTCCTTGAGACCAACAGGCTCCCTGTCTCCTGGCTTTCTGCTTTCTCTCTTAACTCCCAGCAGCTCTCCTTCCTGTCCTGTTCATTTGTGTGCTCCCCACTGTCCCCACTGCCCACACAAGACTAGAACAATACTTGTTTTGCTCGGTGAATGAGATGGGAACCCAGTGGACCCAATGTCTTTCCCCCTTTCATTGCAGACTACAGGCCCAGTTACACAAATATGCCCATCTCCAATCAATGCCCTGTCCTCCCCCACCAACACTTTTATACTTGCCCCAGGCTACCTCTTGCTTGAGCTCTCCACCTCCCCTTACTTAATCCTACACCCCAACTCTAAAGGGTTCCCATATTGGGTCTTTTCTCCCTGGCACTCATGCCTGCTGCTCTGCCCATCAGTGGTTGCTATTTCTCGAGGCAGAGTTTCTCAGATCAGAATGAACTTGTAACTTAGAATTGGTCGTATTTGAAGTCTGTCACACCAGCTACAAGTAACTTCCAGATTTTCACCACTCTTCGTCTCTGCAGGAAGACTTCTTCCTCCTGTCACTCCACTTCCTCCACCCCTCCTGCCACACACCGTTGGTGCCTTCCCAAGCTGATATCCTTTGGTAAAAAATTATTTTACCCACCCACCTCTCTACTCCCAAAGTGTCCCGTGCCTCTCACCTGGCTCCGAGCAACCTTGAAGGGTGTAGCATTAACCATGTGCTGCTTCCGAATACCACTCCACCTGGTCCGGTAGTCCACAATGTGGCAGGGGGGGCGAACATACTCATCATAAAGTACATCTCCATTGTAGTTAACGATGCTACATCTAGCCAAGGAACTGACATGCCCCTTGGGTCCAGTGCCTACCATCTCGCAGTCAATTGCCACCATCTTAGTAGGTATCTTCTGGGATGTCCCAGAGCATTTACTCTCTGATGGAGCTTGAGTGGAGTTCTGTGGGACATTCTTCTGAGGTCCCTTTTTCTTGGAACGAGTTGGGGGCTTCTTTATCTTTGGAAGGGCACTCTGGAATTCTCCTAGCAGATCTACTCTAGCCACAACAGAAGTGGCCTTCTGTGAAGGGGCAGGGGTCAGCCAAGGCACCACAGCTTTCTTATCCAGGGACTGTTCTGACCCACTGCCAGCAGTAGCTGTCCTCTTTTTTTTCACAAGGGGAGGGCCCTTCCAAGCTCCATCCACTCGAGGAGTTTCCTTTTTCTTTGGTGCTTCGGAGTGCAACTTAGGCACCTTGTTAGGGGGCTGGTTCTTCTTATTCAGAATGCCTCTCCGTTCCAAAAGTCGCCGCTTTTTGACAAAATTTCGGTGCTTAGCATTCCCCTCTAATGCTTTCTTGGGGGGAGGTTTGCCAAAATCCAGATTGAGAAGTAAGGTAGACATGAGGACAGTGGATGGTGAGAGAGCTGTTGGGAAGACTGGCTTACCAGTGCAAGGATTGAGGACTCATCCTCTGATGAATTCCACAGACTAACATCTGGAGGCTTGTAGTATACCCTGGGAGAGGGGGATCGTGATAATTGAGCATACAGACCTGGAAGAAAATTAAGACCCATCTCTGTAGGACTGAATGGAGAGTGCTATCAGAGCAATCACCCAGATAGAGAGGAAATGAAGCTGCAACATGAAATGATGGAGTGAACGTTGCCTGAGCCAGAAGGCCTCGAGTCTGGCAAAACCCAATTCCCTAGCAGTCTGGTCTTAGTGAGGTCATCTTCCCTCTCTATATCAGTCTCTTTTATAAACTCAAAGGGCTATAGGCTCCGTCGAGCTCAACTCTGGGCGTCTGAAAAGCCAGAATAGGCAAACTCTCCTACCCAGGAAGGGAATATCTAAGTATGCTTGAAGGCAGTGACGTGTATGGTACGTGAGACCTCAGGATTCCCCAGGCACCCCCACGAATAAGCTACCAATCCAGATGACCCCCTTCCCAGTCTCCGCATGGGGGAAATCGCCACAGACATCTCGCCCGTCTTTCCCGTAAGAAAGGAACTTTGACAACACATACCAGCAAGGGGGAAATCGAGGCCTGGGGCTGCCTACCTCAGCAAGCACGCTTCCGCGGCGCGCAGCACAGCGATCAGCCTCACACTCACACCTACCTCTCAACCGGCTCCACTACGACCGGAAGCGCCCAAAGACGGATCCGGAAATTGGCGCGCGCCGCCGAGGCCCAGGCCGGCAGGCCCGC
>NW_004567141.1:5607768-5631044 GCF_000260355.1 Condylura cristata
GGAGGTACAACTCCAAGGTGTGGGACGGCTGCGACAGCGGGACCTGCGGCGCGCCGGGCACCGGCCTCACTTCCGGGAGAGGAGGGACTGTACCGGGAGGGGGCGGGCCAAGCTTCGGGCCCGGCCCTCCCCGTGAGCGCGGCGCCCGCACGCTCTGTGGCGTCACGGCTCTGGCACCGCGCCTCACTGGCCGCCCGCGCGTTCTCCTCGGCGCTGAGAGCCGTCGCGACCGATGACGTGAGGGCGCCTCACGCGTGCCCTCCCCTGGTCTTCCAGCCCGGCCAGGGGAGCGTCGGGGACCGGCCTCGGAGCTGCTTATTCTCAGCCCGCCTGCCCTGCTCGGCCTGGGTACTGGAGCTTCGGTGGTGCTGACCCTGGTTCCTTCTTCGCAGTGATCTCCTTCCCTGCGCCACGGACTGGAGCCCGGGATGCCGGGCATCTCCGCCCGGGGCCTGTCTCACGAGGAGAGGAGGCAGCTGGCTGTGAACCTCACCCGAGTTCTGGCTCTCTACCGTTCCATCCTGGACGCCTACATCATCGTGAGGCCACAGGGGTGTGGGCGGGGTGCCCCAGTGGTGTGGTTGGCAAGGTGCCCATGGCAGGGAGAGAATCTGGCGAGTTAATTTCTGCTCTTTTTTCACATAAGTTTTGGTCTGTTTGTACAAGAAGGGGTTTAAACTGGGGCAGCCCCCCTCTTTTCCATACAACATAGATAGTAATGTTTTTAATATCCGAAGTAATAAAACGCATGAACATATGAGCCATGGCTACATTGAACTCTTATAGGAACGTGTGACATGTTCTAAGAACACACCTGTTTATTCATCCAAGCTTTGAATAAGTTTCTGGTATGTAGTGAAATGGACACTTCCAAGTTCGGAATCAGACTAGAATCCTAGAAACCCTTAACTCTGATAACCATGGGCATTGAAGGGAGAAAAAGATCCCTCTTAGCTTGGTGTCTCAGCTGTGAAATAGAGCCATGTGTGAAGGATCATTATGAAGAATAAATGAGATGGTGTATAAACAGCACCAGCATCCACTGAATTATTAAGCCCCAAACCCAGAAGCCATCTTATTTTTTTAAAGATTATTTATGCATACAAGAACTGGGGTACAAGCCAGATGTGGGGTATGTGTGTGAAAGTATTCACCAGAGACAGTGGGGATCCACTGCTGAGGGAGCAGCAGTTGGGCGGGACAGGAGAAGTCTACTGTGCCATGTGGGTCACCTCCCTGGCCAGGGATCAAACTCATGCTGCAGTGGCTGCAGATAGCTTCATAGTGCTTTGCTTTGACCCATTGCCACACCAGGGAAGGCCCTCAGAAGCCATCCTTGATTCTTCAGCAAATCCTTTTGACCCTACCTCCAGAACAAATAGTGACTTCATACATTTATCTGCATCTCCTTGCTACCAGCTAGAGCCAAGCCACCATCATCCTGCTTACTCACTACTTCAAAACTGATCTTTGTGTTTATTTCTTGTTCTTCACAAAATAGATTGATCTCTTTAAAATGTAAAGCTGAGGCCCAAGAGTGCCAGGGGTTAAAGCCCAGCACTTTAAGTGAGCAGCAGCCCCTTCAGCACAAGGTTGATCCCCAGCCAGGGACCTGACCCACATGGCCCAGCAGACCTCTCCTGATCGGCACCCTGCTCCCCTCAGCAGTATACTTCATCCATCTGTCTGTTCTGCTCCCCACTCTGTCTCTGGTGAATCAGCTCAACACCTGCGCTCCTCTGGCCTATATCCCAGTTCTGCATGCATAAATAAATATTTTTTAAAAATCTAAAGCTGAGTACAACACTCCCTTAAGTCCTTCAGGCTTTCACAAAATCTAAACTCCTTATCATTACCCATAAAGTCCTACATGATCTACTCCCTGCTGCCTCTTGAACGATTACATTTCATTCTCTCCCACATTAACTAAACCACACCCCTACTTGTTCTTATGATTTCTTTCCACAAATATAGGCACTTAGGCCTTTGCCATTGGTTTGTTTATAATTTTTCCTCCACAAAAGGAAAGAGTGGAATGGTTAAGAGCAGGAACACAAATTGGGTTCAAGTCCCAGCTTTGTTACTTACTAGCTTTTTGACTTTTTCATTGCTGTGTTCAGTTTATTTATGAAATGCAGGGTAAAAGTGGTACTTACCTCTTAGGATTGCTTTGAGAAGTAAATGTTTTCATACATGTAAAACGTTGGGAACAGTGCCTAGTATATTAAAGTACTTCATAAGTGTTTTCTATTGAGGTTTGCCTCACCTCTTTTTTGAGATATAATTGATGCATAACATTTGTTTCAGGTGTATGATATGTGATTTAATATTTGTATGTATTGTAAAATGATTACCACAGTAACCCTAGCCAACATCTATCACCATACACAATTACATTTTTCTCATGCTGAGAACTTTTTTTTAAAGATTTATTTATTTATGCTGACAGAACTGGGATATAGGCCAGAGGTATGGGAGGTGAGAGGATTCACCAGAGACAGAGTGGGGAGTAGAACAGGCAGATACATGAAGTACACTGCTGAGGCGAGCAGCAGGCAGGTCAGGAAAGGTCTGCTGTACCTTGTGGGTCAGCTCCCTGGCCGGGGATTGAACTCCTGCTGCAGTGGCTTTGGAGAGCTTCACAGTGCTGTAACCTGTGGCGCCACCAGGGACAGCCCCAATGAAAATATTTTTTTGAAGATTTATTTGTATTATGCATACAAGAATTGGGGTGTAAGTGGGGGGAGGCAGTGGGGGGTGAAGCAGAACAGGTGGGTCTGCAGAAATATCCTGCTGAGGGGAGCAATGAGCGAGACAGAAGTCTGCTGCACCATGTGGGTTAGCTTCGTAGCTGGGGATCAAACTTATGCCACAATGGCTGGCAATAATTTGACAGCACTGAGACTAACCCCTGTGCCACCAGAGAGGCCTCATGATGAGAATTTTTTTTAAGATTTATGCATACAAGAACTGGGGGACAGGCCAAAGGTGCAGGGGGTGGTGGTCGTGGTGAGAGGGTTCACCAGAGACAGAGTGGGGAGCAAAAGAGGCAGCTGTACTGAAACACACTGCTAAAGGGAACAGCAGGCAAGACAGGAGAGGTCTGCTGCACGTTGTGGGTCATCCCCTTAGCTAGGGATCCAACTTGTGCTGCGGTAGTTGCAGATAGCTTCATAGTGCTGAGGATGGGATTAGGAGAATGCAGCCCATAGTGGTCTGTTGATTGCTTCTCCCCTCTGCAGGAATTTTTTACAGACAACTTGTGGGGCACACTTCCTTGCTCATGGCAAGAAGCATTGGATGGACTGAAGCCACCACAGCTGGCCACACTGCTGCTGGGAATGCCTGGGGAAGGGGAAGTAGTCAGGTATGGGCAACGGGGCCTAGTGCTGGGGATTCAGAATGCTGAGCTCCACAGCGAGCCATTGCTCAGTCTCACGGGCTTCCTGGGGTATAAACGGGTGCATCTGAACAAGATGGAACTGTTCACTGCCTGGGCTATCTCAGGTACACGTCGGTGTGGCCACTCACCCTGCTGGCCCTGAAGTCCACAGCCTCTGCTCTGGCCTTTACGCGGACGCCTGGGTTTCAGACCCCCTCAGAGTTCCAGGAAAACCCCAGCCAGAGCTCCCGATTGACAGCACCATTTCGGAAACATGTCAGACCCAAGAAACAACATGAAATTCGGAGGCTGGGAGAGGTGAGGAGATGACTGTGGTATCTGGGAGCCTGTGGACTCTTCAGTCTGTGGGTTACAAAAAATGTGTGAACCTCATTCCAGACCTGCAAGCAGGTGTGCTGTGTTTTGGGAGGTTTCTTTTCCTCTCGGGTTGGTTAGTGGCTCAGTTTCTCTCCTGGTCTCATACCTCCAGTCTGCTTAGTACTTCCCAGTGGGCCTCTTGTGTGGAGACTGAGTCACTGAGAGCATCATGGAGCTGAGCCTGAGCCTGGGGCCTGCAGCCCCATTTTGGTCTCTGTGTGTCTCCTAAGGTACCCTCTGCACACCTTTCCCTGCATCTTTAGCTCCTCCACCCTTGTTTTGAACATTTGCCCTGGAGTCGGCCAATGGCTGAACAACTTTGTTTCCTCCTCTTTCAGTTGGTGAAGAAACTGAGTGAGCTCACAGGCTGCACCCAAATTGTGGATGTAGGCTCAGGCCAGGTGAGCCAGTCCTCTAATGACTAGCACTGTAGAAGGCAGGTTTATCTGCTCAGAAAGGCAAATGCCAAGGAGTGGTGGAAGTAGGCAGGGAGAATTTAAGCCCGCGGGGGGGGTCCGGCAGCCAGGGGAGAGGTGCTGAGCAGGGCTGTTTCCACCCCCACCTTGTGACTCCAGGGCCATCTCTCCCGCTTCATGTCCCTGGGGCTGGGGCTGATGGTAAAGAGTATCGAAGGGGATCAGAGACTGGTGGAGAGAGCCCAGCGTTTGGACCAGGAACTCTTGCAGGCTCTGGAGAAAGAAGAGAAGAGGAACCCACAGGTAGGCCAGCCCTTCCTGCAACTAAGACTGAGATTCTACTTTCGAGTTCCTCAGCTTGACATGGTCTGCTCCAGATTTCAGCTACTCCTAAGATTTCGCTTTTGCAAAGCTTCCTCAAGTCTTAGAGGCACTTTCTGTTTACACAGTATTTCCACACCAGTGTATCTTCTAACTTCACTGTGAAATGGGTAGTGAGGACATGGGTTCAGATGAAGTTACAGCAAATCATGACTGACCCAAAGCTGATTGCCCTTGGTTTTAAGGCTCAACTGTCTGCCACTCCCTAGCTTCCCCCACCTTCCTCTGTGACCTGAGGTGACATGGGGACAGAGAACAACTGTCCCATCTTTGTCCTTCCCTGCCTCCACAGGTGGTCCAAACTGGCCCTCGCCTCTCTCCACACCATGTGGTTAGCTGGGTAGACCCCACCACCTTGTGTGAGGAGCTCCTGCTTCCACTGGAGAACCCATCTCCGAGTGGGGCACGCTTGTTGCTGACAGGCCTCCATGCCTGTGGGGATCTGAGCGTTGCCTTGCTGAGGCATTTCTCCTGTTGCCCTGAGGTGGTGGCCCTGGCCTCAGTTGGCTGCTGCTACATGAAGCTGAGTGACCCTGGAGGCTACCCACTAAGTCAGTGGGTGGCAAGGCTACCAGGCAATGAACTACCCTACAGGCTTCGGGAAGGGGCCTGCCACGCGCTGGAGGAATATGCTGAGCGGCTGCAGAAGGCAGGCCCTGGCCTCCGAACCCACTGCTACCGGGCAGCTCTGGAGACAGTCATCCGACACGCCCGGCCTGAGCTCCGACGGCCAGGGGTGCAAGGGATCCCCAGGGTCCATGAGCTCAAGATTGAAGAGTGAGGCTGGGGAAGGTGGGGAGGTGACGGGGCATCTACTGAAAGTCTGACCCCCTTTGATAACCTCACTTGTTAAATACCCTAAAGAAAATCTAAATGTACCCGGGGCGGGGGGGTGGGTAACTCTGAGTTCTCTGACTGGGGCAGGTTCTCAAAATTTTAAAATGAAGTTGTTAACTCTTATTGGGTGATCATCAAATTTTAAAAAATAAGATAGTGGTAAATAGTCAAATCTGTCTGAAAATAAATTTGGGGACCAATTTATTATTGGACAGACAGCTGTCAGCCAGAGAAACACTTAAAATGCTTTTTAGGGTAGCAAATCAAAGTTGGAATCGAATTAGGGAATGGACAGCCTGGGTGGGAGGGGAAGGTTCCCAAAACCAGGCTGAGTGTTGTCTATGGCTGACCCCACAGGTATGTGCAGCGAGGGCTACAGCGGGTGGGGCTGGACCCACAGTTGCCACTGAATCTGGCTGCCCTTCGGGCCCACCAGGCCCAGGAGAACCGTGTGGTGGCCTTCTTTAGCCTAGCCCTTCTGCTGGCCCCGCTGGTGGAGACGCTGATTCTACTGGACCGACTGCTCTACCTTCAGGAACAGGGTGAGGGTGTCCTACTGCAGGGACACAGGGCTGGAGTTCTGGGGCTTCTTCAGGGCTGAGCCCCAACACCTGTGAGGGTCATTTCTGGGTGATTCCTGATCTGCCTTCAGAGTCCTTGGGCGGTTGGGGCAAGGGAACTTCTTCAGTCAGCCTCTGGCGGTGACTTAAGCAAGCATCCCTGCGTGCTTTACATGGGAACCCTGCAGTGCCCAAAACCTAAGAGAACGGGGTTGTTACTCTCTACAGGGAAAAAGGACTCTGCCTGTAGCCCAAGCAGAAGGCAGGTCTAAAAGTTGACCTTATTTCCATCATCCTGAGTAGCCCTACATTTGTCCCAGGCTTCCATGCTGAGCTCCTGCCCATCTTCAGCCCTGACCTTTCACCCAGAAACCTGGTTCTAGTGGCCACCAAGAGGCCTCTGGGCCAGGCCTTCTCTGTGCTGGAGACTGAAGACAGCTGACCAAGCCTGAGGAAAGTGTATCTCGACTCTGTCTGCAGCCACCCCAACGCCATAGTGGGTGGTGGTCTGTACCTCCCACCCAGAGATCCAGCGTCCTGCATCCTGCCTGGAAGTATGGTTCCCCATTAACCTTCACCTTCATACCTTTTTCCTCCCTTCCTGTGTTATGTCATGTGTAAAACTAGTTTTTAACTTATTAAAAAACTGTAACCTTCATTTCCTTCCTGTCTCTAGTACATACAGAAAAACCAGATGTGTACCCTCTCCCAGGTCTTGCAAAGGCACTACAAATGGGTCTCACACACAAACCTCCACTGTCCTCCATAATAGGCGGCATCGTCTCACACACATGGAGGGACCCTTTCTTTCCCTCTGGCTTCCAGCCCACAGTCTGCAAGCCCTGTCCTCTACGAGGGCTGACTTGAGGCTCGCTAACTTCACCCAGGTTGTCATGGTATCAGGACAGATGCTCCCTCCCTTGAGTCCCTAAAATCAGTACATCCTAATTAGGGGTGTCAGTCCACTAGAAGACAGCAGCTGTACACAGAGAACAATAGAGAACAATGCAAGGCTTTATTGATGTCTGAAGAAGCAGAGGCCCAGCCAAGGCAAGACAAGCGGAGAAGCTGCTGTCTCCAGACTCATCAATACCAATAGACTTTCTTGTGTCTCCGAGTCTCCTTGATCCCCATTGCCTCCATTACCTCCTCCTCCAGTGTTTTTAGAGAGGGCACATAGGTTCTTTCTAGAGCATCTTCCACTGATGTATCTTTGGGGCCATCTATTGAGATAGAGGAGAAGATGCATGAGAGAGCTTAACATCCCTTATTCCCATTCCAACCACCCTCATCCCAACTTTGCGCCCCACGCCCCTTGCCCAAGCTCACCAATCCATGTTTCAGGGATGATACCATCAGCTCTAGGAAAGTCAGGTTTGGGGATAATTCTTCCTGATCTTGTGGAGACACGTACCCGCTCTCCTGCCTCAGTGAATCTCCACTCTACCTCCGTGGGTTTCCTAGAAGACAGAAGAGGTGAGTCTGGCCGGGAAACCACTATCTTCCTGCTACCCTCCAACCTAAAAGTCAATTGCTGAAAACACTAAGGTCACCATCTTGTTTGAGACCACTACAAAGTCATGTCCATGAGATCCCCCTCTCATTTTCCAGGGCACCTAGCCAACCATTCCACTGACAACCGTCCACACTTGCATGGACTCAGGGTGGGAAGAGAGCCCCATATGCTTGCCTGTCCATGGGATCCACGAGTTTGACCTGGTGGTGAAGCAAGGGTGCTTCACTCGGGACCATGGTTCCCCGTGTATCCTTAGTTTTGCCAATGTAACGGTAATGCTGCCCAAAAGAGAGGGGGGATCAGAAAGTAAGATATGTGCACAGGGCTTGCCTCCCACTGCTCAGAGCATTCAGTTGAAACTAAAAAAGTCAAAGTTCAGCTGTACTGGTATCCTCAGTTGTTTAATGCCACTTGAGGTACTCTGAATGGAACTGAAAAGTGAAATAGGCACCCCCGGCCTTCACGCTTCACTTACTGTATTCAGTCCCTCAAGGACCACCCAGTTTCGCTGCCGGATAACTTGAACCACTTTGCCCTGCTTCCCGGCATCCTTGCCTTCTAGGATCTCTACCTGTGGAAGACACGAGCGTCATAATGGACAACCCTTGAACAGAAGCCCCCTCCACTCTCCTCTGTCTTAGGTTCTCACCCTGTCCCCACAGAACAGGTGCCAGTCTTCATCAGAGATGGGTTCCACAGCCACCCGGCGCCGCCTGATCCCTGGAGGATTCCTCTTCTTGTCTGCCAAGGATCCTGGGCGGTTCATCCCATAGCGGTAGTTGGGGGGCAGAGTGACCTTGGATGCCAAGGCCATTAAGGTAGAGAGTCGCATGGCTGGAGGCTGAGAAATCCCCTGGTAAAAATGAATTAGTCCACAATGATCAATGATTTGATCAATTGTGCCTACATAAAGAAGCCCCATAAAAATCCTTGAAGTACAGAGTTCAAAGAGCTTCTGGGTTGATGAACACATGGAGGTGCTAGGAGGGTGGCATTTTCGGGGAGGGTTTGGAAGCTCTGTGCCCTTCTTGCCTACTTTGCTCTACGCAAATCTGAGTTATATCCTTTTATATAAACCAAAAACTAAGTAAGTAAACTGTCCTCTTTAAATAAAAAAAAAATAATTTATTTATGCATACAAGAACTGGGGTATAGGCCATAGGTACATGGGGTTAGAGGATTCACTAGACAGAGTGGGAGTAGAACAGGCAGATTGACTGAAGTAAGTTGTTAAAGGGAGCAGTGGGACAGACAGGAGCAGTCTGCTGCGCCATGTGGGGCAGCTCCCTGGATGGGGATTGAAGACATGCTGAAGAGGCTGATGATAGCTTCATAGTTCTGACTTTAACCCCTGTGTCACTAGAGAGGCCCAGTATACTGTCCTGACTTCTGTGTGAGTCACACTAGCAAACTGTCAAACCTGAGAATGTCATAGAAATCTCCAATTTACAGTTGTCAACTGGTTAAGGTGGCAGGAAATGGCTGAAACTACTGATACAGCTTAACCTACTTTTCACCTTGAGCTGAATGCTCTGAGCTGTGGAGGCAAGCCCCTTTTGCACATCTTACTTTTTGATATCCCCCCCTTTTGAATCCAGATAACCACCTGGGTTTTTGGTATCTGAGGTGGGGTAGTCTTGTGGGACTGAGCCTATGGAGTGTGACACTGTGCAGGTAGTGTCCAGAACTGAACTGAAATAGACATTTGCCAGGAGTCACAAAATTGCTTGGTATTGGGGGGAAAAGTACTTATATTTGGTGGTCAGAAGAACTGAGAGCAGAGCAGGGTATAAAAGAGGGACAAAGTTTCCCTTTAATAACAAAGAAGTGGGGGACTCCCTGGTAATGCAAGGGCTTAAGTATCAGCACTGTCAGCAACCACAGCAGCACCAGCTTGATCCCTGGCCAGGGAGCTGATCCGCATGGCACAACAAACCTCTCCTATCACCTGCTGCTCTTCTCAGCAATGTATTTTAGTCAATCTGCCTGTTCTGTTCCCACTGTCTCTGGTGAATCCTCTTACCCCCGAACCTCTGGTCTGCACCCAAGTTCTTTTATGCATTCTTGTGTAAGTAAAAATAAATCTTAAAAAAGAAAAAAGGACAAAAATGGTAGTATGATTTCAACAATATGTCTCTTGTTGAAACTAGATTCAAATTCAATAAATAACATTTTTTTTTGTATAGTACTGGGGTGTAGCCAGAGGTGTGTGGGGGGGGGTGAGAGGATTCACCAAAGACAAAGTGGGGAGCAGAATATGTGGATTTACTATAATACACTGCTAAGGGGAACTGTAGCGAGACAGGAGAGGTGTGCATCATCATGTGGGTCAGCTCCCGAGGCTGGCATCGAACTTGGGCTGCAGCAGTGATAGCACTGAGATTTAACCCCTATGCTACCAAGGATGACCAACAGATGATGATATTAAAAGAACATTAAGAAAAAAAGAGAAATCGTCTGGACAGCAAAAGACCCAGAAGCTTGGTGGCAAAGAAGCAAGAGAGGAACATTTTTTAAAGCACTTACTCCACTGCTCAGTGGACCTTATTTCACTGAATCCTCATAAACTATTACCTTTACTTTAAGATGTGGCAGGAACACAAGTTTACTTGTCCATGGTCAGAGGCTACTGCGTAGGAGAGCCGGCAAATTCACTTAGAGGTGACTTCAAAGTCTAAAAAATTCATGGAGGCCAGGGATTATGCTATCTAGCTCACCCCTGAATTCAGTAGGGCTTGACACATAGTAGGTACTCAGTTAAATAAGTGCAAAGGGTAAGAAGAAAACAGAGAATATAAGAAAAGAAAGGCAAAAGGCCCAAAGGCAGGCATTTCAAAGGGAAGACAAACAGCAGAGAGAAAAACTGGGTTAAAAATGTCCCAAACCACCTAGGCTCCTCAGGAAATAATCATTCCGCCCTAGAACAGCTTCTTTTCTAAAGGAAAAGGACCTAGAACCAGACGTCAGCGTTTCTGGGCCCTAAATTTGCCAAATAACTTTGTGTCCTAAGACTCTCAAATTTTTTTAAACAGTTAATTTTTTCCCCCAAAGATTTATTTATGCATAAGAACTGGGGTACAGGCCAGAGGTGTGTGTGGGGCGGGGAGAGACAGAGTGGGGTGCAGAAACAGACTAATCTAGTGAGATACACTGCTGAGGGGAGCAATGGGCCAGACAGGAGTCTACTGCGCCATGTGGGTCAGCTCCCTGGCCCAGGTTGGAGGTCAAGTTACAGCTGCTGGCCATAACCAGTCTTTAATCAGTGCCAGTAGGGAGGGCCCTGTTAATCTTATTTTATAGCTGAGAATGAGGAGCCCTCCTGGTGATGCAGCGGGTTAAAGCACAGCACTATGATCTGATCTGCAGCCAGTGCAGCAGGAGATAGATTCCCCACAAGGGAGCTGACCCACATGGAGAGGCAGACCTCTTCTGTCTTCCCCCTCCTCCCCTCAGCAGTGTATTTCAGTCAGTCTGCCTGTTCTGCTCCCCACTCTGTCCCTGGTGAATTCTCTCAAACTCCCCCCTCCCACCACACACACACCTCTGGCCTGTATGCCATAAATAAATAAATCTTTAAAAAAAAAAAAAAAAGTGAAGTCTAGCCTACAAGTACAAATAAAATGCACTACTACTGCATAAGGAGCTCTGGACTGTGGTCTGAGGAAGGGGGTTCTAGCTCCTGCTCCATCATCACCTTATTCCGTGACCCTAGGAGCTTAAAATTTCACATTGCTTAACACATTACAGGGTTGCCAGGGTCATTCAAATTGTTTTAAATGTAAACAAAGCAAGATAACAGAATGAAAAGTATCTTACCGGTAAGTTAAAAAGTATTCTGATAGAGGCATAAATATTTAAGGGAAGCAAACATCTTAAAGTACTTGCTTTGGGGGAGAGGAAGAGGAGTTTCCTTTGCACCACGTTCGCATTTCCTAAAACACCACTGGTTATCTGAGCAGTGAGATATCGGCTGGTTTTTCTTTCCTATTTCTCGGTATGAAAAACGCCTGATGTCACTTTCAATGAACACTGAACCAAAGGCCCTGAGAATTCTCCTTCAGGTTCAGCAAACGCTCAGGAAGCGCTACCACGTGACAGACCTAAACCAGGGACCTTCACTCCTTCCGGTACGAGGCCCTAGGGCGGCTGACAGGATCTTTTTCTAGACAAGGGCACAGGGCCTGACCAGCCTCAGCATTCACCCAGCCTGACCCGACAGAGTCAATCTTAAGGCCCAACACTCCTGCGCGGGCCCGCCAAGAATCCCCTAACCCGAGCCACTGCGGGCTGGGCTCTGGGGATCACAGGAGCCGGTCCCCTAGGCCTTTGCTTCTGTCCCGACACCCCGGAAAGGCGGGCGCCCCTCGCGCAGGGAGGCTTTCGCGAGGCGCTCTGGGGCCCGCGTGCACGACCGTGAGGTGGGGCGTCTGCCACGGCCCCAGACGACAGAGCCAAAGGCCCGAAGCAGGGAAAACCGGAGCGACACCGAGCTACGGCCGAGATGAATGACCGGGACGCCCGGCCCGCGCCGAGCGGGCCAGAGCCGCCCACAGTCCGACGCGCCGCCTCACCTCGGCTCTCAGCGCCGCCCCGCGCCGCCGCCGGCTCCCCGCGCTGGCCCGAGCCCCGCCCGCCGCCGCCTGCTTTCTGGGGAATGTAGTCCGAGGTCGAGCGGAAGCGGGCGCGGGGCCACGACCAGGCAAGCCGGGAACAGGAAACTGAGGCGCGCAGGAAACAGGGAGGCAGGAGCGCCGAGAAGCAGGTCGGGAGTTGGAGGCGAGGCAGCGTAGGCTGCCGCGCCCGGCCCTGAGCGCGCAGCTCCGTGTGGAGGCTGCCGGGAGTTGTAGTTCCTGGGGACGATGGCTCCATTTTCTAGAGGATTGGCTTCCCAGCCCAAGCCGACCTTCCCTTTCTCAAGCCTGAATCCTCTGCCCTCCCCGCCCACAGTCCTGGCTGGAGGGGGCCAAAGCTGATCAAAGAATTGCTGCGTCTTCCAAAGGAGAGGACCAAACGTGTGCCCTGACAGTGGCAATGATCTAGACACAAAATGTCAGCTCTGGAAGGAACTAGATGGAATCCAGCCCAGCACGTCGGGAGTACTGGGAGGATTGCATCCTGTCGACCTACCTCCCCCCTTCTCACCAGTTAAGGGTGGTGGTCATTTTGGGGTGTTAACGTGGTTTCTACAGCCAGCCCAAAGACCCCATTTCCAAGACCATGGTAGCTGTGGCTGGTATCACACCTTCTCACACCCAACTTCTTATGCAAACTGTTTTTTATTAAAAATACACCTTCCCAGATGCTTATGCAAGAGGCTGTATTAAATAGTATCTGGGCAGGAGAGAAAGAATGAAGGATGTAGTCTGTTCTGTGACTGCGCTGGAACAGAAACTTGGCTATTTCTAACAGCTGAGAGTAGTACCTCAATCTTAAGTTGATGGGGAAATCATTTGCACCCCTTTCCCCCACTCCCTCGTTTTCAGTTAACCAACACCCCTCCCCTCCAGCCAAAAATCAGTCAGAATCCAATGTAGTAATCAACGGGTTTTATTTTCCTAGAACTGAAATCGTCTACGGTTCTCAGAGCTAAACTTCCAAAGCTACAGTCAGCAATTTTTCATCAGAGCCCAAGGGAGAGGGGCAAGGGTGAAGGAGACAGACAGAAGAGAAGTATGATGACCTCCAGAAACAGGTTGGGGGAGGGCACTTATTTCCTGTCCTCTCAGTGGGTTACAAATTGAATCTGGTGACAACACTGAGGGGGCTAGGAAGAGGGTATGTGGATGGAAAATGACACCGGAAAGAACACCAAAGCCCCAGCTACAAAATGAAAAGTCATCAAGCCCCAAACAGAAGAGGAGCCTCCCAGTGCACCTCAGAAATGGGGCAACAGTGGGGAAGAAAGGAGCAAAGTGGGGGCACAAGAAGGGATAGGGATCTTTAAAATTTTTTTTTTGTAATTTTCTTTTATTAAAAACATTTCCTAAAAAATGTGTCTTTTCCTTTACGTCTGGGTGACATGTGACTGCAGGCTGGCCTTGAGTACTGTGGGGAGGGGGAAAGGGGCTGTTATGGATCTCCCCAGGGCTTCTCTTCTCTGGCCAGTGATCTAAAGGGGGGCAGTTACTCAACACTCCCAGCTGCACTGGGTGAAGTCAACCCTTGAGATAGCAGGTTCTTGACCCAAACAACTTGCAAGTTCCAAAATCTCTTAATGATAAACTACAACTCCCAGAATTCCTGGAGTCATCAAAAGGAAGAATGGGTGTTGTCAATCATCCAAGATTTATGGAAGGGAGCTCCTCCCTCTTAAGTTGTCCCATTTCCCCTGAATCTAGGCAGTTGGGGTAACAGGTGTGGGAGGAAGGAATAGGAGCTCAAGATACTATCCTCCAACCCCAATTTGAGGACTGCCTCTTCCAAGCTCCATGAGTCCACTCTGCTGTTTTAACCTCCAGCCCCTTCCACTCCTACCTGATTCCAACCCACCCAGAGTTCCGGATACCTGGGCAAGGGGAAGAGAAGTGTCAGGGGGTCAAACAGCTGGCCCCTAAGAAACAGCTCTAAGTGAGGAGAGACACAACAGTCTCATCTGATCCCATGGAGCAGAAGACATGGCCCTGACTCAGATCACTGGGGCATGGGGGACATGGAGGTGAGGGCCAGGTGGCTTGCCCCATCCAGGTCAATCTCCAGGGAATGGATTTGGAGGGGGGAGAGTGAGTGGAAGAGGGAAGTGGGCTGGGGTAGGGAAGGGGTTCCCAGTTTGCAGGCCATGGCCAGTTTCCCCAGTAGCACCCAGACAGCAGCAGGAACGGGATGGGGGCTCCTCTTGAAACATTGGTGGCTACAGGCTGCAGGGGAGGTTGGAGGGGAGAAGGGTTAATGGTGTGGTCTCTTGGAAGCCCACCCTGCCCCCAGAAGAGGTTGACCTGTAGGTCCTCCTCTCCACAAGTGGCTGAGCCCTCCCAGCACTGGGATAACTCACCCCTCATGATCTCTGATGCCTGGGGCCTCAGCATCTTCCTTGGCAGCTTCTTCTTCCTCCTCTTCTTCCTCCTGAGAGGGGCCCCGGCCAGAGCTGGGCTCAGAAGGGGTGCTGTTCTTCTCCACCTCCACAGGGAGGGGCCTCTCACTCTCTAAGGTGGCCACCTCCTTCTCCTCTACTTCAGGGTCTTCTGCCTCCTTGGGACGTTTGGGAGAGTCCTAGGCATTGGCAGACATGAGGTGGGCTGAGTCTGGAAAGAGGACCCCAGCTACCCATCTGTACCCCCTCAGTTCTCCTTCTTGGGTGTACCCTCATCATTCCTGGCCTTCTGCTAGTTGAAATGTCCTCTGCAATGCAACTTCTTAGCAGGGGACTCCCCAGCTCCTGCACCCCAGGTAAGACAGTTACCTCCAGCAGGTCCCCCGCTCTCCTCTTCAATGCCCCCTTCTCATTCTTCTCCTTGGTCGGCTCATCAATGACCAGCTTTCCTTCCTCGTCACTGCTCCCCTCGGCATTCCCCTTCTTATCCCCATCTCCCTCTGTGGCTTCAGGCTCAGGCTCTGGCTCTTCCACAAGGCTCTTTTTCTGAGAGGACTGTAGCAGAGAAGGCAGGGGTTGAGTGGCACCAGAGCCTCTGGGCTAGGCCCCTCCCATGCCCTCCCTCAGCCACTCACTCCTTCCTTTTCCCACCTCGCCCCCACCCCCCACCCAGGTGCCCAGTCTCACAAGTGATTTGAGACCCACCTCTGTCGGATTAGCCCCAGGGTAAACCCACTGGCCGGGCAGGCAGGGCTCTGTGCAGGAGGGGGGAGGGCTGGAGCAGGAGGCAAAACCTCGGGTCAACTTCTCCCCAAAGGGAGCTTGGGACCCTTTCCCCGCCAACCCCCGCCCCCCACCCTCCCGCCTCATCCTGCCCGGCTCACAGCACCTCTCCTCCTGGAAGCCTTTGTGGAAAAAGTTAAGGCCATGGCTGATCCTCACACTATGCCCAAGCTAAGAAGGCCTGCCCCACTTACCGCCTCCATCCTGTTTTGGCCCCCCAGGCTACATAGTTGCCCTTAACCATGACTACACCCATCAAAAAACCATCCTTGCAGGAAGCCTTCCTCACCACCACCCCCCCACACCCGCTCACCCCCCCAGTCCCTGAGCTTCTACTCTGAAAGCTTTGGCATTGTGTGTGGACCCAGGCTCCCGGAGCCCATAGCCACACCTGCTTTCCAAGGGTCTTTGGGAGCAGAAGGCCACTCACCTGGTAGCCAGAAGCCTTGACAGTAGGGTTGTTCTCGATTTCCCACAGCCCCTCGCTGAACCCTTTCCTCTTGTTGGGCTTGCCAAATTTCTCCTTGGACTCCTCATAAGGGAAGAGGTCTTTGGGGCCCAGGAATGCCCTGGTGAGAGATGGGAGACTGTGCTCTCGAGCCCCTGGCTGCCTCTGAGCTGCACAGCCCAACTGCGGGGTGGGGGTGGGGGGGTACCATTACCACCTCTCTTTCCCAAAGTGGTCCTCCCATGGCCCGCCCTTCCTGTGCCCACCAGCTGGCCCCTCACTCACGTCTCATGTGTCCCAAAGAAAAAGACTTGGTATTTATTGGCTGTTGATTTCACTGCAGCCTCTGGCATCTCGTCAATCTGAGAAGATGACAAAAGTGAGCATAAGCTGTAGTCTTGAAATCCTCAATTGGGGCAAGGACCAATGTCTGGGGTACATGCGTATACACTGACTGAGAGGGACCCAGGAGATCACCGACGTAGTTCGGAAACCATTTATGTTTAGCAGTGAAACTGTTCAAGTCAGAGATGAAAGACTGAGGAAACCCTGGCGTTGTCCTCTTCATCACAAAACAAATACACCCATTCTGCCCTCCCACACATTCAGATGCTCTCACGGAGGTCCATTCTTTGCAATCACACTGACCTAACCACTGAAGCCTCTTGGTCACTCCTGCCTGGACTAAGTGGCAGCCTCTAGCTCTTCTCCATCTCCATTTTGCCCCACTTCCAGACGCAGCCAAGGATGGCTCCCTCCAAGTGGTGATCTGAGCCTTTCACTCCCTCCCGTAAGGCTTTTCAAAGCTCTGAAGCCTACCCACTCACCTCTTCTCCATAATGTCAAGGTCTGAATCGTAATGCTGCCACCAATATTTGCATTACCTTGGGCAACTTACCAAACCTCTCTCTGCCTTGATTTCCTCATCTGTAAAATGGGTATAGTCAAAGTACCTTATTGAAGTCACAGGTTTGGGAGGATCAAATAACCATCACCTGGCAGTAGTGCCTCTCCTATCCATGCCTGCTCTCACCCTCCCCCACTACGCTGTCCTTCTGTTCCCTGCTCTGGCCACAGCTATCTGCCATGATCTACCTTACTCGGTAACTTCTGGTCAGCTGTCTTCCAGCCTCAGCTTCATCGCTTCTAGCAAGTTCTGTCATCTCTCCCCACCAGGTCAGCTTCCCAGATTTTCACACAGTTGCACTTTTACAGTCACTCATATTATCAGTGGACTAATGTCTAGTGGTCTGTCTGGACCATACCTACCCTGAGATCAGAGTCTGTTTTCATTTACAGCACAGAGCCTAGCACTAAGTGCACAAAATCAGCCTGCTCTGGGTGAAGTGGATGGATGAGGACAAGAGCATGCTATCAACACCCTCCCTCCCAGTAGCAGCCTCCAAAGGCTTCTGGGCAACACTTGAAAGTCACCTGAAGCAGTCAAACTCTCACTTTACACACGAGAAAACTGAGGCCCAGAAAATTTGTCTAAAATGACATGGCAAGTTAGGCTGGGGGCAGGTCTCTGGAGCCAGATCTCAAGACTGGACCCCTGCTCCACACTCCTGGGGGCACACTGAGTGCTGTGGTGAAGGTCCAGAAGTGTGAGGTCAGGGAACTGAGAGGCAGTGACCCAGCCAGACTCTTCCAGATCAGGCCCTGGGAGCCCAGGCCAAGCTGAGCTGGGGGAGGGGGAAGGCGGGGGCCGACAACTACAACTCCCAGCAACACTTGCAGCAGCCCCAGCGGCCGGCTTCCCGCCGGACAGAGGCCAGGTGGCCATGTTGACTGGGGCCCCAGACGCAGATAGGGAAGAGACAGACAAGCCAAGGCAGTGATTAACACACGGGGACTAGGACAGAATGCCTGACTGGAAGAGGTGGGGGGATGGTCTGGGGAGCCAGAGAAGCTGGGTGGATGAAAATGAGCTGAGACACACAGAGGAAAGGGGGTGAGTTCCGGGGCAAGAAATCTGAGGGGCATCTTGCTCCAGGCATGGATTCTTCAGGGTCCCGGGCCCCTCCCCCCTGGCCCTATGGCCTCTGGGGACAGAGGTCCGACCCCTCCCCCCAGCACAAACTGGGCCCTCCCCACTACCAGGAGACATTGGGGTGTGAGAGCAGGGGGTGGAAAGGCACGTGGTCCCCCCCACAAACACGTTCCCCATCGCCATGACAACCGGGCCCCGCCCCCCAGGCCATTCAGCAACCAGGAATGTGACCACCCCTCCCCCCAGGCCCTCTCTCCGGATTGAGGAGGAGGGGACACTAACACACACCCCACCCCCAAGCCTGGAGTCTGGCACCTGGGTCCCTGGCTGTGCCTGAAACCTAGCTAGGACTAGAGGGCCCCAGCCCCTTCTCTGGAAGCTAGATGCGGGGAGGGGAGGAGCCACTGCTCAGTCTGGACACCTGGGTCCTGTTACCAGCTAGGTCCCCACCCTCCTCTCAGAGGGGAAGCAAAAAACAAAATAAGAGCCTCCAGGGCTTAGAGATCCCAGGAGGCAGGCCTAGTACAATAATAGCAAAACTCTTCCCTAGGCCTCTTCTCAGAGGATCTCTGAGAACCAGGAGTGGGTGGGGATCTAAGGGTCTCCAGCTGTGCATGAGGGACTCTAAACGCTGCATTCTCAGTACCCACACCTGAACCAGGGCTTTAACAGCCCGGTAGGAAGTGTGTGAGGAAGAAACTGAGGCTCAGGAAGGAGGGGGGGATGTGAGAAGAGTCAGAAATGAGGAGCCAGGAAGTTCTCTTAAGCAAAGCAGCCGCCCTCTTTCCCGTGGAAAGCACCTCAGAGGTGGCAGAACGATGTGACAGAGGACCCAGGAGACCACCAGTCGACCAGACTCCCGGGTGGTGGAGAAACAAAAGATGGATGGGAATTAAAAATAGACAGAACAAGACACACCAGATATGCCTGCCCTGCTGACTTCAAGCCAAATGACGGGTGGGTCCAGAGGAAGGAGGGGGGCAGGGGCCTGAGCAGATGGGAACCTACCCCGAATGGGTTGCTCCACCGCCACCTCACACCTTGAGTGTAGGCACAAGTGGGTGAAGGGCCAGGAGGTGTGCTCTCGTCACTTCTTAGTGCAATTTCCAGCCTCCAGCCCAAAAAAAAACAGGAAAAAGCTCTGCTGTAGTGGACCCTCCATTCCAGGACACAAAGAATTGTCTTTTCTTGCATTTGGAAGGGGAGGGTGGCTCTTCCTCCATGGAGGGATATGCAGTCTCAGGGGAGGCCTGTCCCCTCAATAGACATGTGTCTCTCAGGCGGTGCCTTTATATCCAAGCTGTGACTCAGAACAAGTGAGCCACAGCTAAATGGGTCAGGGTGGGGCCAGATGAATGTTGGGGACCCCATTACACCCCCTCCACTGGCCAACAGGGAGGGGACACTGTTTACTTCTCAGTCATTCTAGGAATCCTGGCATGTTACTTCTAGCCTGGGGTCCAGCTGACCCCATCCCTGTTCTTCTGAATTTGCCTGAGCACATGAAAACCCATCCTTCCCCCTCCCCCAACCCACAAATCCTCTGAGGTCACCCTTTAAGGAATTAGAAACTTCCAGGCAGAACACCTCTCCCCCACCCAAATCTAGGCCTGGGTCTCCTGCCCAGTTCATGGCTGAGTCCATTCTGAGTGCCAGTCAGGGTTTTTCTGATTACCACACCCAGGGCCCAGGCCTGACCTGACCCAGGAACCGGAAAATCTGGGACAGGAGACAGTTGGGGCTCAGGGAAAGTGTGGCAAGCCCAAGAGGCAAAAAAGAGAAGGGGAGGGCCAGAGGGAAGAAAGATGGGTGAGGCCTTCTTGCTGCTCAGGTTTTCTGGGATTGTGAAACAGGAAGTAGAGAAAGGAGGAAGGAACCTTGGGGGAAAAAATCCCTAAGTCCTGGAGGTTAATTGTTAAGTACTTAGAGATTCATTCCCCCAGGAAGTCAGGCTGGAGGAAAAGGAACAGGAGGTTAAAGATGGGAGTCACTCCATTCTACAAGGGGGCATGGCCCCTGAGGCTGGATCTCTAATCTTACCCAAAATCATCCATCCACCCCAGAAGTAGGGGCACCCTGAACCACACCGGGACCTTGCAAAATGAGGATTCTGGCTGCCTCCTAGAGTAGGCAGTCAGTGAGGTGTCCCAACAATTCCATCTCAGGAAGGGCCAGGTCTCTTTAGATGCTGTCATTGAGGCCTGAGACAGCATCCAGGCATGGTGAAGAGATAGATTTATCAGTACCTCTGGCATTCAAGGGGTGGAAGTATGTGGGAGACAAGAGCCTTGGGTGTATCCCTCCTCCCCATTGTCTTAATCAAGAACCAGGACACAAGCAGAGGGTGGAGCCCTATCTTTTAGGGATCCAGTCTGATGTTCCTCCCCGGACCCTAACTTTATCTCAAAGGCACAGGCCTCAACAGGGGAAGATTATACCTATGCCATCCTTCTGTCCTGGAACCCCAAGATGAAAAAAAATGGATGGCACCCAGTCCCAGACAGTGCCCTCACTACAAATGCCACCACAAACCTGAAGGTCTTTCTCACAAGGGTCAACGTGGGCCCACCTGTGTATATGCCCTTTTATCTCTTCCCTAATCCAAATGGGGCTCCCTGTAGACCACATTCCTGTTGTGCCCCCTCCCCAGGGCTTAGCACAGCCACATTCCTGTTGTGCCCCCTCCCCAGGGCTTAGTACTTTGTCCTGCCCCCAGGAGGTGGGAACAGTAGAGACCTGGGTACAGTTCTTGCCCTGACCACCAGGGCCTTGGCATTTGAGCGAAGAAGTCAGCTGGATCAAATGTGCAGGGTAAAGTACATAAGTGTTCACACAACACACACACACACACAAGATGTCCTGTGGTTGCCTCCTCACAATGCACATCCCCCCCTTCCCTAAGACAGTGAAGAGTCTCACTTCTTTTTGTACCTCATTCCCATCCCAGAGTTTCAGGTTTCTAGAAGTTTCAGGGAACAGGGAACTCAAGGTTTACGAGATTAGGCACACATTTCAAGAGCGGGAACACAGTGAGGAAAGGTCTCCCCAGTTTTCTCAGAGCAGCCCCAAAGTTAGCCTGACACCCTGACCTGGACCCCAGGGAACCTGGGACAAATTTCTAAACTCAGAGCAGGTTCTGGACCAGATGAAGAGACACAGGCTGTGGTCACAACAACCACCCAAAGCCAGACGGTAGTTCTGCACTTAGCCCCTAGTCCAGAAGAGTGTTCCCTGCACCAGTCTCTGCCCACGATCTCATTCTACAGGAGTCGGCACTAGGGACTAAGTCATGCCCACGACCTAAGCACCTGAGGCCTCTCTCCAACTTTGCACTGGCGGGGGTGACATTCCCAACCTCCTTTTCGCCTTACTTCCCCTCAGTCCTTAGGGGAAACATGATGAACACCAGGCTGGCGTTTGGGCTCCACCCTCCCACCTGGCCAGGTGCTGAAAGGTGTGTGTGTGGGGGGGAGTGAAAGGCCCTCACATCGGCGGGCACAATCAACCACATGGCTGACTGGGCCATTCTGGCGGGAGAAGCTTATAGGGAGGGGGAAGCAACTCGGGCTCCCCCCACCTACCTCCACTGAGGGGCAGTCTGGACTGCACTTTCCAAGCCCGCAGGGGCCCTTGCTACCCTCCACCCCAAATTTGCACGTGCAGCATATGGAGGAATATTTTTGTGACACTGAGGAGTGAAAGGTCCCAGTGGTCCATTTCTTTCGCAGGCAGGTAGATCCCCTCTTACACCACCACCAACCATTCCTCGACCCTCCCAACTTCAACCTCTGAGACGCCTCAAACCAAAAGTTTTCTACCGCGAACTCCGCCTCCATCTATCCTTCTCTGGGATGGTATCCTCCTTAGCCATTTAACCCAGGAAGGGGAGTTTTGATCCTGGGGCAACCGTCAAGGAAGAGCCCGGGGGTCTCCAACGGGGCTCCAGAGGGGGAGGGCAGCGGTGGCGCCCGGAGGTGGATGGGAGGAGTTACACGAGGGGCCCAAATGCAACCAGCGCACCCGAAACCGCTGGGACGATGGGGGCTGGGGGCGGAACTGAGCACGCGGAGCCGGGGGCCGGGAAGTGCCCCGCGCCCCGGGTCCCCACGCCGCGCACACGCCTCTACGCGCGGACGCCGAACTCGCCAGGTGTTCCCCCGCCCCCACCATTATATAACCGGCGGGTGGGCTCAGGCGCTCGGGAAGAGTCGGAGACTCGGACGCCCCCCGCCCCGCCACCCCCTCCGGCGCGAGGCGCTAGTGCCCTGCGGGTGTTATGCAACCCAAGCCCGAAGGGGGGTAGAGGGCGGCGGGCCCCGCAGCTCACCCGGGCCGGCCAGTGTGGGTAGCCCTTCATCTTGGCGAACACCAGGTCCCCGCATTTGTACTCCTTCTGCCGGTTGGATCGCGACATGGCGGGACTCCGGGCGCCCCGGGCTCCGCGCCGGGCCGGGAAGCGCGAGCCCAAGTTTGCGCGTGCGGCGGTGGCGGCGCCGCTCCGCTCCGGCCCTCGCGCGGCCCCCGCCTCGATGGTGGCCCCCGGCCCGAGCTCCCGCGCGGCCACGGCGTCTCCGCCCGCGCGCCGCACGGACGGGGCGGGCGTGAATCGGGGCAGAGCTCCGGCGCGGTGGGTGCGCGCTCGTGCAGTTGTTTGTGTTTGAAATTCAATTGCTCCCTCCTCTGCGCGAGGCCTCTTCCTCCACCCCCCGCCCGGTCCCCACTCCTCCTCCCGACTCCCTCCTCCCTTTCCCACTCTCCTCCTCCCCCTCCGCGCTCCCTCCCGCGGCAGTTTGATGCGTGCAGCTTCTGGACGCCCCGTGCCTGCCACTGCCCGACGCCCAACCTGGAGCCGCCTGGCGGCAAGCGGCGATACAGGCGTAAGGAGCCGATCGCCGAGCACGCCGAGCAGGCTTTGTGTGCCCGCTGTCGGTGGGTGCCCACCCGCCCGCCCGGGGGGAGCTGGCGCCCGTCTGGACGGAGCGGCCTGGCGCCCCTCCCCCGGCCCCGCGGGGCGCTGACCACCGCCACCTTAGCGCGGTCCTGTGGCCCGTCTACGCGCCGTGTCCCCCTGCCCCCTGCTCCATCCCAATCTGCCGGCGCGCGCTCAGCGCGGGAGGCGCAGGTCGGCGTTCTGGGCACCGGGGTGAGAGGTGGGCACCGCGCTCAGGACCGCCCTGGACCTCGACGGGCTTACAGTCGGGGATGGCCCCGAAACGTCCGGGATTTGCGGCTTTACGACGGCCTTTGTCTAGGAGGGAAAGCTCGAGTTCGAGAGCCAGGAGGTGTCCGAGGGGCTGTCGCACCGAGTGGCCACGTGCCAGGTGTATTAGATACCTCTTGGTTCTCTATGCTTCTTCCTGGCGAAAGAGAGCTGGGCTCTGCTAGCCATACTCATCCGAGCCCACCAACATGAGCTTCCTTCTACTTAGGAAAGAAAGTAGAATATCAAATAAAAACCATACCTGGCCAGGTGCTGAAAGGTGTGTGTGTGGGGGGGGAGTGAAAGGCCCTCACATCGGCGGGCACAATCAACCACATGGCTGACTGGGCCATTC
>NW_004567141.1:5631144-5663375 GCF_000260355.1 Condylura cristata
TGTCTAGGAGGGAAAGCTCGAGTTCGAGAGCCAGGAGGTGTCCGAGGGGCTGTCGCACCGAGTGGCCACGTGCCAGGTGTATTAGATACCTCTTGGTTCTCTATGCTTCTTCCTGGCGAAAGAGAGCTGGGCTCTGCTAGCCATACTCATCCGAGCCCACCAACATGAGCTTCCTTCTACTTAGGAAAGAAAGTAGAATATCAAATCCAAAACCATCAGTGAACAGAGAAGACCAGGGAACCAGGCACCATGTCTCTTGGGAGGAAAGTTGGAATCTGGGAAGGCTTCACAAAGGTGATGACTTTGAGCTGGGCTTTAAAGATTGATTTGTTTTTTTTCCCTTCTGGATTCTGAGAGACTACATTAGAGTTTAGATTATATCTTGAGAAGTGGTAACAACCAACACTTGAACTCAGGTGTTGACTATTAAGCCAAACAGACTTTATTATATCTATTTTTTTTTAAGTTTTATTTATTTATGCATACAGAACTGTGATGCAGGCCAGAGGTGCAGGGGCGGTGAGAGGATTCACCGGAGACTGAGTGGGGAGCAGAATTGGCAGACTGAGGAAGTACCCTGCTGAGGGGAGCAGCGGGAGGGCCAGGAGAAGTCTGGCAGCCCCTAGGGCCACCTCCAGACCTCCTGGGAGTGGGGGGGGGGCTGGGGATTGACTAGCTCTGAAGGGCCTAGGGCTGGCTTGCACTTTAACTGTTGGAGGGCCTTGGGCCCTAATACATCTTCTTTTTAAAGATTTATTTGTTTATGCATACAAGAACTCAGATACAAGCCAGAGGGGTGGGGGTGGGACTGAGGGTCAGGGAGGGCTGGCTACAGTATTCACCAGAGAAAGAATAGGCAGATTGACTAAAATACATTATTGAAGGTGTTACAGGGTAGCCCAGAGTCGACAGGGCCGCCTGTCTGTGGGGCCTCACCCTCTCACTCACACCTCAGTTACACTGCAGGGACACACAAAAGGGTCAACAACGGGTTTATTTACAAGAGGGGGAAGGAATAGGAAACAACACAGGGAAAGAGCAAGAATTCCTTTAGGACATCCTTCCCCTTAACAAGGGGAGCAGCTGGGCGACAGGAGAGGTCTGCTGTGCCATGTGGGTCACCTCCCTGGCCAGGGATGGAACTCATGCTGCAGTGGCTGTGGATGGTCTCGTAGGGTTATGTTTCTTTTTTTAAGGTTTATTTATGCATACAGAACTGGGGTACAGGCCAGAGGTGCTGGGGCAGTGAGAGGATTCACCAGAGACAGTGGGGAGCAGAACAGGCAGATCAAAGCAGTACACTGCAACAGTGGTGGTGGATCAGGAGTGGTCTGCCTCTGCCACACCTTGTGGATCACCTGGGTGGTGGGGCCTGGGGGCTGATCTCTCACTTGAGGCAGCTTTGACCATCCTACAGTGCTGTTGTCCTAACCCATTGCACCACCAGGGAGGGTCCTATTATAATTATATCTTTGTTGCTTGGGATTTGCCCAAATTCCAGCACCAGTGCTCTCTTAGAAGTAAGATATTTGGATCAAGATCTTGTAGTCTTGCATCAAAATAAATATGCATGTTTTCCTCTTCCATTTCTGATCTTGTAGTAAAAGCATACACTCAGTCTTCTTTAAGGAAGTACAGGATCTAGACAGAAGGCTAGGTTCACATCCTACCTTGCTGGTCATGAAAACTTGGACTGCCCTCTGAACTTCTCTGAGCCTCAGTTTCCTCAACAGTAAGTGGGACACCACTACTTGCCCTGCCCAGGCATGAGCACCTTCTTATCAACAGCCAAGGCATGTAGTTTCCCCATTGCCCTTCCTATCGGTTGCTGTCCTGATGTCTGTGGCAGTGCATTTCACAAGTTTTGCCTTTATTACAGTTTGGCCTCTGGACATCATTTCCCCTTGTGATAGGAGTCCCTCTGGTCCAGTCCACAGGCACTCCAGGCCCCAGGCTGCTGGCACAGTGGGGCACTCTACAAAGTCCTGTTGTAATAAAAGCCCTGCATGCCCTCAGCCACAGACTTGTCGATTTGTTTCAATAGCAAATCCAAACTTGTTGCAACAGAGCACTAGATTCCAGTTGATGTTTACGTTAAGATGCATTCCAGGTTGAACTGCAATGTAATAGTCCAAATTCTGTCAGGCAGATGGGAGAGAATCTTCTCATTGTTTATTAAAGATGTTTTAGTAAGTTCAGTATCACACTAGATTTCCTTTGAGTGTTCAGACTGGTGTTAGAGATATGTACACTTGTAGTGCAACAAACATGTTTTGAAACTATTTTCTGTGGCCCTCCCTGGTGCTGCAACGGGTTAAAGCACAGCATTATGCACAGCCACTGCAGCACAAGTTCCATCCCCGACCAGGGAGGTGACCCACATGGCACAGCAGACCTCTCCTGTCTCACCCACTGCTCCCCTCAGCAGTGTATTTCAGTACTTAAATGTGTTCTGCTCCCCACTCTGTCTCTGGTGAATCCTCTTAACTCCCGCCCCCACAACTCTGGCCTATACCCCAGTTCTGTATGCATAAATAAATCTTAAAAAAACATCTTATTTTCCAATTTACCATGCTCCAATTTAATTAAAATTAAGAGTCCTATCTGTATCTCCACTTTGTTGCATCATAATAGCCTGTTTAGAGGTGGCAATAAGGCTTCTACATTCTTTTTGCTACAAATCTCTTGGGCCTGTCATTTGGTCCACCATGCAGATGCTGATTGCAATAAAACAACCTCAGTTCCCTTTGTCCCAGCGATCTCCCAGGCCTTGGTTGCAATTTAATATCGAAGTTCTCCTTACAATAACATCATCAACCAACTCACAGCTGCCCCTACCAACCAAGCCAAGAGCCTGAAAGGGTCAGTTACATGGTCTGCTTGAGCCTGCTTCCCCTGGGATTCAGGTCTAACTTAGGCTTTGCTGACTTTGATGTGCAAGCAAATCACCTGGGAATCCTCTTAAAAAGCAGATTCTAATTCAGTGGATTTAGGGAGTCTGTATTGCTAACAGGCTCCAAGGTGCTGCTGCTGCTTTGAACTAGCATTTGCATGGTTAGGGGCTGAAAAAGACAGGTCAAGTTCTGCCAGACAGCTTGAAAACAATTCACAGATTCTCCATAAAATGATTCTGTTGATGCTGGTGTGGGATTCTGCAGGTGTGTGAAAATTATCGGATAGGACAGAGATCAACGGATCTGGATCTTAAAGCAGAGAGGACTTGTGGGTGCAGGCATTAACCTTGGCTCTAGGGTTCTGAGACGAGTCTCTAAAGGAGCAAGGTCAGGGGAAATGGCGGTGGGCCTATTTCCATCAGGAAAGGAGTTGATACAGCCTCGGGAGGGAGTTCTGGAGGAAGGAGTGACAGGCGTTAGTGGGAACAGCCTGGGTTTCTCTGTCAAGGGATGTGGGCTTCAATCTCGCTGGCCATTTGCTGGCTTTTGGCAAGTGACTTAACCAGAATTTATGAGCATAAGTTTCTCTCATTGTAAAAACTGAAATGCAAATAGCTCCCTTATGGGATGGTCATGAAGTGTAAAGGAGATTATCTGTACAAAAGCCTCGCCTCACCGGCACATTGGGTTCAGCCAAGGACATGTTGACTTGCTTCCCTTTAACTTCTGAGAGTCTTCACTTTAGTTGAGAGGCCGGGGGTTGGCTCTGTCTCCAGCACCTACTCTTGGTGCCATCTTGCCACCCTGCTTCCGCCTCTGGAAAATGGTGCAGACAATGGCTTGATTAGGCTAGGAGTTTTCAAAACAACCTCCCCAATGCCCCCTCCCATGAGTACTACCCAAATTAAAAAGCCCCATGGTTAAGAGCTACAGGAGTCTGAGTACCTGCCTCACTGCTTACTTACTGGGTCATTTCAGGAGAACTACAGTAGTCTCTTTCATTTTTTGTTGTGGAAGTCCAAGGACATTTATTATTCACCTATGTAGATGAGATCTAAAAAGTTCCAGCATCAACTCATCACCTCAACTGTCATGCGGTTGGGGGATTAGTATATCTGTGAATCTGAGTCTCAGTTTCCATGTCTGATCAGTGGGTTATGATGAGGACTGGATGTATTAATGTATTTAATACATTAGAACTCAGAACATAGTGCTTGATAAAAGTGGTTATCACTTTATTTATAGTTATATTAGATTCTGAGTAATAATATTTAGTTTGAAAAAATAGGTTCTTTTTCAATGAGCTCATAAGGTATGAGCATTGGCCCTGATAAAGCAGGCACACTGCAGTGGTTAGGGTGGTTGGCATGGGCTTAGGACCCAGTTTACCTGGGTTTGAGTCCCAAGTCCAACACTTAGTATCTGTGTAAGCTGCCACAGTTGTTCAGCTTTTCTGTGCCTCATTTCTCTCATCTGTAAAACTTATATACCTGCTCTGTCAGTTAATGTCCGTGACATAGATGCTACAGCAGTAGATGCTTACAGCAGTACCTGGCATGGTAGAGGTCCTATTGGCTATTATGTTACTATGACACTATTAGCTATTTTTATGAAAAACACTTACGTTTTGTAACATCTCTGTGCATATCCTTCATAATAAAAATTTAATTTTTTAAAAGAGGGTTCTGCATTTTATTTATTTTTTTATTTTAAAGATTTATTTCTTTGTGCATACAAGAAGTAGGCTATAGACCAGAGGTGTGGGGTTGAGAGGATTTACCAGAGACAGTGTGGGGAACAGAACAAGCAGACTGACTAAAATACACTGCTGAGGGGAGCAGCGAGGAGACAGGAGAGGTCTGCTGAGGCATGTGTGTCAGCTCCCTGGCTGGGGATCAAATGCCTGCTGAAGAGGCTTTGGCTAGCTTCCTAGTGCTGCGCCTTAACCCCTTGCGCCACCAGGGATGGCCAGGTTCTGCATTTTAAAAAACAAATAAAATCATTGGCTTCATTCTCTAAAGCTATACTGTCTAACATGTGATTTTTAAATGTTAATGAAATTTAAATTGACAACTTTAAATTTATGTTGAAAATTAAATATTAAATTGAAATTGAAAATTAAATATTCAGTTCCTTGGTTGGATTAGCCACATTTTCAGGACTGGGTAGCCTCTGTTGACTAGTGGGAACTGCCTCGGACTTGCAGATACAGAACATTCCCACGAAAGCAAGGAGCTAGTCTGTGGCCCGCCCAGCTCCGACCATGGCATTCCACTTGAGCTATCCATTAAAGTCACTTGATGAATTACAAAAATACTAATGCCTGGGCCGACTCCCCAGAGTTTAGATTTAATTGGTTGAGTGTGGAACCATTAAAGCAACTGGGCAAGAGAGGCACATGAGCAGCAGTGAATCTCTAGAATCTTTTTTCTGCAGTAGAACAGGGAGTATCACAGCTCCTTGAGACCCCACACTTCCTGACTGCCATTTAACAAATCAGTTAAATTTCACACAAAGTAATCAACACATGTACATAATTCAAATTTTGGAAACAATTTAGTGAAAAATCGTCTCCATGTCATTCATTTCTAGGCACCCCAATTTTCTTATTAGAAGCAAAAAGTAGCTAATGTTGCGTATGTTCTTCCAGTGACATTCTACCTTTCAAGCAACTGCTTGGTTTCCTTTATACAAATGACAATGTCCCTTATGTACAGTTCTGCTCTTTACTTACTATGTCTCGGACACGTTGGGCATTCCGCAGAGATCCATCCCATTCATTTTACTGGTTGCATAATAGTTCGCAGAAATGTGGTGTCATAAATAATTTAACCAAGTCCCCCCACTGATGGGCATGTAGGTTGTTTCTTTTGATAATTCCAATAACACTACAGTGAATAATACTGTACACATTTCATTCAAGGGTGGGGCTCTCACCAATTTTCACTCCAATTTTCAAAATAAAAACAGTCTGAGGCCATTAGCAGCAACATTATCTGCAGGGATTTGCTCACAGCTAGTGCTAGTACTGGAAGCACCTTGCCTACTACAGATGGGGTGTCTGAGACCCTGTGAGATACCACCACTTGCACACACAAGCTCCTTAGTCTCTCCAATGTAAAGTAATGAGGTCTGGGGCCAAGGTCAGGTGGACAGAATAACCAGGGCTCAGAAGCTGGCTGGCAGTACTCTGGCACGCTCCCAATGAAGGTATTGCTTGGACACATCCACCAAGGATAGAGATCAGGGAAACAGAGGACCCTGGGAGATGGGCTTAGGGAGGGGCAGGGGCACTTTTCTGGACTGATAAGGTTAAGCGCTAGTGTGTGCTCTGCCCCACCCTCTCGGAGGAGAGATAGGTGCCCCAACATTGAGCAGCAGGTATGGCCCTGCTCGATGAGGCCAATTTGACTTCTGTGGGGACAGACGGCAATGGGAACACCGAAAGGCCCTTTCTGCCACCACATTGCCCCAGGGCTTGGGCCTTCATTCTCCTGGTCATTCACTCATGTCCACCCCCACAGATGTTCCTTGGACATTGTTCAATGCTGCACCATGGCCTGTGCAAGTGGGGTGGGGTGGGGTGGGGTGGGTCTGACGAAGAATAAGACAGGAGCTCCCCACTCTGTCTCCAGCCGTGGGCCCGCCAGCCACCCTGACAAACCCCAGCCTTGCCCTTACTTCAGGGTTCCAGTTTGGAAGCCTGTGTTCTTCTCACTCTAAATTCCACTCTCTACCTGTTCTCATTTATTTATTTATTGTTTTAAATTCAGATCATACCTGCAAACCAACATAAGAATGTGTCTCTGAAGACCACTTACAAATGAATAAAGAAAAAGACAACCCAGTAGAAAAATAGACAGAATACATGAACGAAGCATACCACCAATACAAACATGAGAACACCTGCAATTTTTTTTTTAAAGATTTTTTTTTATTCATTCGTACAGAACTGGGGTACAGGTCAGAGATGCGGAGGGTGAGAGGCTTCACCAGAGACAGAGTGGGGAGCAGAACAGGCAGATCAACGAAGTACACTGCTGAGGGGAGCAGCGGGCGGGTCAGGAGAGGTCTGCCACGCCATGTGGATCTCCTCCGGGGCAGGTGGGAATCGAACTCATGTGGAGGCAGCTTTAGATTCTCAGTGCTGTGTTTTAACCCGCGGCGCCACCAGGGAGGGCCCAGAACACCTGCAATTTTATCTGTGATATGCAAAACTCAAATTGAGATCACAGAAAGAAACCATATATTCTCATTTAATGGGCAAAAAATTAAGTATTAGTACTAGAAGTTGAAGAGGTTAGGTCACTTGTACGTTGCTGTGGAAATCTGTCTGGCCCCAAGGTGTAAGGGCCAGCTTCCACTCAGTATGTGACTTGCTATTTCCAGTCGTAAGTATATGCATGGGAGAAGCCTTGTTTATGCACAGAGAAGAAAGAATATCACAGGTTCCTTCATAACAGCAACACCTAGAGATATGAAAATGCGTAGTAGTGGGCAACTGGATCAATAAAATGGTGTGTGTTCATGCAAAGGAATATTTTTTTTAAGATTTATTTTATTTATTTATGCATATAAGAGCTAGGGTGTAGGCTAGAAGTGTGGAGGAGAGGGGTGAGAGGATTCACCAGAGACAGAGTGGGGAACAGGACAGGCAGAATGACAGAAATAAACTGCTAAAGAGAGCAGTGGGCGGGTAGGGAGAGGTCTGCTGCACGGTGGGGGTCAGCTCCCTGTCTGGAGATTGAATTCGAGCTGCAGTGGCTGCCTATAGTTTCATAAGAGCTGTTTCTCCACCAGGGAGGGCCGGATTCCACAAGTTTTAATTCTTCTATGGCTATTTCTTGATTTATTCAGTTTTAGGCATTATCCATTGAAGAACCCTATAGAACAGACTTATAAGAGTTATAATTTCTGTTTTATTATGATTCCACATCCACATATCAGTCATATCTGAGCCATGATTACTTCTCTTTTTACATGTAGCACTTTGTTTTCCCTATTTGTCAACTGTTTTTGTAGGTTTAGTTTCCTAAGTTTTTATTCACTAATTCAACCACAAATTTTCCACAACTTTGTTTTCTTCTCAAAATATTTAGAAATTCAATATACTATCAATTTCAAGCCCTTGCTGACATCTCCCCTAGTGCCTTCTGTCCAGACCCACTGTGACTTCTGTCCTTCTACATCTGGACACAGCTGTCCCCTTGGAGTCTCCCTCTTCTGGCATCCTGGGGATTCCTGTGTTGGAGATCGTATTTTCTAAATCCTAGGTGTTTCTCTTTCATGATTTAGTCACCCCCTCTTTTTTTTTTTTTTTAAAAAAAAAAGCATCTTGAGAAGAGTTTCTTAGAATAGACATTTTTGTCTGAAAATGTCTTCTACCCTTTTACTTGATTGACATTTTTGCTTGGTGTTGAAGTCTAGGCTGGACATATTTTCCTTCTGATTTTGGAAACCTTTGTTCCTTTGTCATCTGGTTTTCAGTGTGAGTGTTATAAGTTTGATGCCACTCTGTCCTGACCCATTTTGAGAAGTATTTCTTGTCTTTGGGAGCTTTTATTTTATTTTAAAGATTTATTTATTTACACATACAAAAGTTGGGGTACAAACCAGAGATGCAGGGGATAAGAGGCCTCACCAGAGACAGAGTAGGGAACAGAAAAAACAGATCCACTGAAATACACTGCCAAGGGGAGCAAAGGACAAGACAGGAGAGGTCTGCTGTGCCATGTGGGTCAGCTTCCTGGCTGGGGATTGAACTCAAGCTGCAGTGCCTACAGATAGCCTCATAGTGCTGCACTATAACCCATTAAGCCACCAGAGAGGGCCCAAGAACCTTCTTCTTCTCTTCAGTGTTCTGACATTTCCCAATGGTATGGATTGATTTTTTTTATCCATTTACTAAGCCTTTCCAAGCTGAAAGCTGTTGTACTTTAGTTCTAGCAACTTTGCTGTAATTAGTCCTTTGATTTGATTTGATTTTCTTCTTTGCCTTTTTCTGTTATTTTTTCCCCCTGAAGATCTTTATTATTCAGATGTTGGACTTTCTGGGTTGGTTCTCTGACTTTTTAAAGTTTCCTCTTCCAGTTCTTCTAGTGAGAATGTTATTTATGCTTTTTATATTTTCATTTCTGAAGGGTCATTTTATTTTCTGCATGTTACTTTTTAATGGTATACTGTTCTTGTTTCATGAATAGTTATTTTCTCTTGCTTTTCTGACAATATTATTGTTGAGTTTTTAAATTTTCTTTTCCCTGCACTTCCTGTATGCTTGTTTAATTTTTATTTTGTGCAAGGCTTTCTACAATATATAATTATTGGTGCTTGTTTTTATGTTTAAGAGTGAAGGAACTAAAAAAAACATTTTCGACTCTGGGCATGTAGTTGGGACTTATCAGTGGAGAACTTGGTGTGGGGGTGATCTGGTTGAGAAGTTCCTTGTGGGAATCCCTCTTGTCACACTCCATAGGTCTTTCTTCTTGGTTGAACAGACTTTCTGGTGGAGATTTTTCCACTATCTAGCCTCCTGGAGGTGAGTAGCCCAGTGGCCAGTCTTTGGGAATAAAGAGGGCTGGAGTCTCACTATTCCATGTGCATTACTGTTTTAATTCCTCTGATTTCTGTAGAGTAACTTGCCTGTGCCTAGTTTCCCACACAGCATAATCCCTCTCTCTTACTCTCTCGGGGGAGAACAACAACATTAATCTCCTCTGTTTTTTATGGGATTGGGGAAGAAGCAGTCTCCCACTGGCAGGGAGTGGGGAAAGGGATAACAGCATCTAACTGTTTCTCAAACAGCTTTTAACCATTTCTTATTTTTGCTGCTTTCCCTCTCATTCACTCCCAGAGGCACTTGATGCCATCACTCCTGCGCAATGTGAGGCTTCTGGAGGCAGCTGATTGACTCTTGGCCTTGGTGTCCAAGGCCAACTTGCTTCTCCACTCTCTTGGATGGCCAAGTTATTTGTTACCACTGGAGCACCTACTTTCCACCTTCCAAAGAGTTGTGACTGTTTTCTCTGCATCTCTTCTTCCTATCTTTGTGGGATTGAATCTTTTCAAATGCATTTTCATGCCTTTTCAAAAGAACTTTCCTTTCCTGAAGTCCTGGTAGGATTTTAGGAGGGAACCAGATTGGATGGTTCAATTCACTAAATTTTACTGGAAGATATTACTGTTGTTATTACTACTTTTGATCAGGTACAATAGTAATTACAAAATTCCAAAGGTATAATAGAAATAAATCCCTTTCCATCCCTATCTTGAAGTTTCTTTATCTATCTTCATGTTTCTTGCATGAAAACAATCTTTTGCAGACAAGGTATATATCTAAGATTAATCATCCATCTTTACAATAGGAGGACCCATCTTAGAAAATATCTGTCAAACAACAGGCTCCTGCTTGGGTGGGGCTTCTCTATAGGGTAGCAAGATGTGTTGACAAGTGCCAGGGAAGTCATTTATTTTTGTTTGTTTCTTTTTTTTTTTTTTAAAGAACACTAAATATCTTGGCAGTAGAAAGGAATTAAGATCCCTGTGATTTTTTTTTTCTAAAGATTTACTTATTTGTTCATACAGAACTGGGGTGCAGGCCAGAGGTGCAGGGGCAGTGAGCAGATTCATCAGAGACAGAGTGGGGAGCAGAACAGGCCAACTGAGGAAGTATACTGCTGAGGGGAGCAGCGGGCGGGTCAGGAGAGGTCTGCTGCACCACATGAGTCACTTCCAGGGCCTGGATGTGGCTTGCTTGCAGTGCTGCACTTTAACCAGTTGTGCCACCAGGGAGGGTCAGTTTTCTTTAGAGCTTCCTTTTGCCTGAGGCCTCTAAATCAGCTCACTGCCTGTGAATAGCAGCTGTTTCTCATAGAAGTAGACTGGGGCTCCTGATGTGCTGTCCATTTTTCGCAGGAGGAAAAAGTGAGATTCAAAGAAGAGAAGTGACTTCCCAAAGGGTAGGTTAGGGTACTGTAAGTCAGTGCTGCACAAATCAAAGCAGCTGTGAAGGGGCACTTGAAGTTTCCTCAGTGTGGCACTGCTTTGTAATCCAAACTGGACTGTACCCCACCCCCGTTGAATAGAAATTTCTTAGGCCATTTGCATCTTTAAAAAGCTTCCTAGGGATGTTTAAGCACATTAAAGTTTAAAAAATGATGCACGGAAAGGTGCTTTGGCTATCCAGAGCAAGGAGCTAACACATTTAAGAAGTTTTCTTGGAGAAGGTGGCATATTTTTGTCTGTGAAGATGGAAGTGAAGTTTGGATACATGGGCAAGTGGGAAGAAGACCTCCTGAGGGAGGAGTCAAGCTCAGGCCTTCCACTGTCCTCCTTCATTCCTGCCATTATAATCATCCACCTTGTCATACTTTCCATCTTCCTTTTTGGCCAGCTTCCCAAACCTCACCTGTGTTCATGGGCTAGCTCAGGAGAATGTTCTGCTTTCTGGGAGTAGGGAGGTGGCACCCTGGATTACCATGTAGAGAACATAAAGGCAGGGCCCTCCTTGGTGGCTGAAGGGGTTAAAGCACAGCACTGTGAAATTAGCCACAGCTACTGCAGCACAAGTTCCATCCCAGCGAGGGCCAGGGGGTGACCCACATGGAGCAGCAGAACTCTTCTCTCTCGCCCGCTGCTCCCCTCAGCAGAGTATTTCAGTAACTCTGCCTGTTCTGCTCCCCATTCTGTCTCTGGTGAATCCTCTCACCCCCACTCCCTGCATTTCTGGCCTACACCCCAGTTCTTGTGTGAATTTTTACAAATTAAAAAAAAGATTTATTTATTTATGCATCCAGAACTGGGGTACAGGCCAGAGGTTCAGGGGCAGTGAGAGGATTCACCAGAGACAGAGTGGGGAGCAGAACAGGCAGATCGACGAAGTACACTGCTGAGGGGAGCAGCAGGCCGGTCAGGAGAGGTCTGCCGCGCCATGTGGATCTCCTCCGGGGCAGGTGGGGATCGAACTCATGCGGAAGTGGCTTTAGCTTCTTAGTGCTGTGCTTTAACCCCTAAAAAAATTAAAAAACAAAAAAACAAAAAAACACAAAAGCTGACAAGTAGAGAGTACCCAGTCACAGGCAATGATCGGCAAAAAGAAAAGCACACAAGTCACAGGCAGACAGGGAAGGACAGGAACAAAATCACAGTTCATATATGAGCTGGAGAATGACACACACAAATGTTATTTGGATACAAGGGGCACCCAGTGAGACTGATTAATGAGGTCACACACAAAGGCACAACAAACACCAGATAGACACAAAGGCAGAGGTAGATGACATACAAGGCTGACAGGTGGGCATTGAAGGTGGAGGGGGTCGGGGAGGAGTCAGGTGCCATCGCCCATCTCCTTTCAGTCAAGGGGCCTGAGATTGCTGGACCCTGTGAACTAGAAATAAAGTGTCAATGGTAGTCAAATAATTTATTAGATAATCAAAGTGGGAATTCACAGATTTTACTCTGTGAGAACTGTTCCAATTGTGTTTATGTGATTAGTGTGTCGAATTTAGTTAATGTAGGTAGGAACAAGGAGTAACTGACAGGAAGAATGTACTTACTCTTCATAGGAGGTGCTTCTAGTTGAAGTTCTCCCAACCTAAAGCTATGCTGGTACTAGAGAAAGCAATGCAGGATTTACTGTCTTCCTTTCTAAAGAATGCACACAGAGAGGCAAAAGCTAGGTACCATTGTTAAAAGTTTCTGTACCTGGCTTCTAGGTCATCAGTGGGCATGAAGACTGCCTTTACTACTACCTACGCTTCAGGTGGTGAGTTGGCACGGAAGCTACAAGGTGGAGACTGCCACACTTCTAAGTCTAGGAAGATGCCTTTGCTCTTATGACCTACTGGGGGCTAGAAGGCAGAGGCGGTATCCCCAGAGGATTTTACAATTTGTTCACACCCGTTTACACTGCTGGCCTGAGGGGAAGGGACTGACTTCAGGTGCACAGCTCTGACTTCAAGGCCCTGCCATCTTAATGTTCCCTCCCCTGCTCCCCCATATCTTCACAGAGGAGACCAGCCGCAGGCTCAAAGAACCACTTGTGCTCCTGAGTCTTGGTGCAGGAGAACACCTCCTCCCGCTTAAATCACCTTTAATTCACCTCTCACCTGTACATATTGGTAGGTAGAAAGAGTAGACCTAAAGTCTCACTCCATTCTGGTTTGCAGTATAATTTTGTACAGGTCTCTCAGCCCTGAATCCTTTCGGGTGTTTATTTAACCTCCAGGTTTTACCGGACTCCACACAGTGCGCCACCAGTTCTTTGACAGATCACTTTCCCTTTAAGTAGTTCCTTCAATCCGCCAGCTTCCCAGACTCCCTCTCATTCCCGACAGCACTTGCAATTTCTGAGCGTCCTACAGCTCCCATAAGCTTTAGCGTCCAAGAGGCTACACTAGGGAACTTCAAGTACCGAAATGCTCTCCAACCCAGCTCAGTGACGACCGCCGTGACTGATGGGTCTTGTAGTCACACACAAATGGACACGCGACCCTCCCCCCCAAAAAAACTACTCATCCCAGGAGTACTCGCGTCAGAGGCGGGTTTCCCTTCTGTCTTTCTGCGCGCTCCGTAAGTCTTTCCTGGACTCCAGCTCCCGCCGTGCCTCGCGCTAAGCTCCCAGCGGCGGAGAATAGAGCCGTGGCCAAAGTGTTCTCTGGGAGTTGTAGTTCGGACATTAGTGAGGCGAGGAGAAGGCGGAGTGACTCGGCGGCCATTAGCTGTGTGTAGTTGCCCGGGACTAGGAGCTTAAGTGAAGAGGGAAGCCTTATTCTGTAGAAATCAGCCGTGGCCATGGGCTCCTGTCGGGGCTAGCCCTAGAGTACGGGGAAGGCGGACTTTTCGGTGCCCCGCCCCGCCCAGTGGCGGGGCCCACAAGGCCTCTGGGCATCCTCGGTCTCAAGTAGGCCTCATCTGCCGGCAAGGGCGCCCCAAAGGCGGGAGGCGCCATGTCGCTGGTTGCTTACGCCAGCAGCGATGAGAGTGAGCCGGATGAGGCAGAGCCGGAGCCGGAGCCGGAGCCGGAGGAGGAGGAGGAGGAGGACGTGGCGGCCCCAACATCTGGGACCACTTTAGGAGGCTTGTTTGCTTCTCTTCCTGCACCCAAGGGTCAGGCCTTGCTTCCTCCGCCCCCACAGATGCTGGCCCCCGCTTTTCCCCCGCCGCTGTTGTTGCCCCCACCCACTGGAGACCCCCGGCTCCAGCCTCCTCCCCCCTTGCCCTTCGGTCTGGGGGGCTTCCCCCCACCTCCAGGCGTGAGCCCAGCTGAAGCTGCAGGAGTTGGGGAGGGGCTGGGATTGGGGCTTCCCTCGCCCCGAGGCTCTGGCCTCAGTCTGCCCCCCCCTATCGGCGGTGCCGGACCCCCCCTGGGGCTTCCCAAGCCAAAGAAGAGGACAGAGCCCGTGAAGATAGCGGCACCGGAGCTGCATAAGGGGGATGTGAGTATCCGGGGAGGGTACCCCCAAACTGTCCACCGGGTTTGGGCATGGGCACTGCTCTAGGAGGGACTTGTGAAGAATCCGGACTCCATCCGTTGATTGTTACCCTCTGGATTCCCGGTACAGTGTAATACAATTGGTCTGAATGAAGTCGGTCAACTCTGGGGAGTTAGGTATTTGTCCATGCAGTTTTCTCGAAGCTGGACTCTGCAGAAGGGCCCCCCGAATACCATCACACAGCACTGACAGATCCATGCCTAGGGTTCCTGGCTCCCGCTGCTTTTTCACATCTTTCCCTCAGGTTGACTTTGCCCACTTTTTAAAATCTGAGGACAGGAAAAAATCTGGCACCTGAAGAAGTGACAGGAGACAGTGCTTCTGAGCCCTTGCCAAACCTTTGGGACTAACCTTTCCTTTGCCTCTGAACTTAAAAGCCTCAGAACTAAGGAATCCTGGATTCTACCTTGAGAGGAGTTAGGGAAGATATTGCATATTTGTTGGTGCCCATCATTTGGCTGGTGTTGGCCTTTTCCTTCAATTTCTGCAGAACTCTGGGAGAGAACATCCTGGTTTTTACATATTAGAAACAGCTGTCCAGCATGGACACGCTCACTTGATGAAGGACTGATGAAGATTCAGAGCTACCCCTCTCTGAACTTCAGGACTGTGGCTGTCACTGTGTAGGGATTAGCACGCCTGGATGAGAGGCTGCTTGGCTGCTGTTCCCAGAAGAGGCAGCCAAGCAGATCACAGAGGGCCTTTTCTGGAGTGAGTGCTTTGGGGAAAAAGGAGGCCTACGCCTAAGGTCAGGTAGTGCTTTAGCTTGGACCTCTCTTCTGACGGTTGTTAGTCAATTCCTGGCACGTCTTTGGTAACTCTTTGAAAGAAGCTTATTCCTTCTTAATGCTTTTCTTCACACTTTAATTTCTGCATGGGGACGATTGCCACTCTGTGCACTTGTTCTGTCTCAGCTTCTTTTCCCAGATATCCTAATATCTCCCCCTCACTTTTTTTTTTTTTCATACAGAACTGGGGTACAGGCCAGAGGTGCTGGGGAGGTGAGAGGATTCATTAGAAACAGAGTGGGGAGCAGAACAGGCAGATCTACTGAAATACAGTGCTGAGGGGAATAGTGGGTGGGTCAGGAGAGGTCTGTTGCACCATGTGGTCACCTTCCAGGCTGCGGATTGAACTCATGCTGAAGCTGCATCAAACTTCACAGTGCTGTGCTTTAACCTGTTGTACCATCAGGGAGGGTCCTCCCACTCACCTCTTTCAAATTTTGGCTTGTTTTCAGTCAGAACTTCCCTGTCTACCTATTTTGTGTTTTATTTTTCTATTTTTGGTGCCTATTTAAATTGCAACCTCTTCACACACACTCCTCATCCCCTTTTGCTTTTTTGCCATAGCACTTCCCACCATCTACTTTTTTTTTTAAGATTTATTTATTTATACATATAGAACTGGGCTACAGGTCAGAGGTTTGGTGGGTGAGAGGATTCACCAGAGACAGAGTGGGGAGCAGAACAGGTAGCAGCACCAAAATACACTACTGAGGGCAGCAGTGGGCAAGACAGGGGAGGTCTGCTGCACCATGTGGATCAGCTTCCTGGCCAGGGAATCAAACTCGTGCTGCAGTGGCTTCAGATAGCTTCATAGTGCTGTGTTTAACCCTTTCACCATCAGGGAGAGCCCCCACCACCTAATTTACCACTTAATTGTTTCTCTCCTTCTACAAGTATATGGGCCCCACAATTGTGGAGTATATTGTTTATTTTATTCATCATCATATCCCTGTTGGTCAAAACAATGCCTGCCTCACACTGGCTGCAACCTTCTGATTCAGTAACTTCTGAGTGAATGACATGGAGTGAACATGGATTCTGTATGGAAGGAGGTTCCAGAATTTTCCTTACTCTCCTGTTCTAGACTTTCTTCTGTGTCATGTCCAACTCCTTTCCCTCCTGAGTCTGTCATTTCCAAGTCTAGGATCTCAAAAACACTGTTGCTCCACTGAAACTTACTTTGACTTTGATTTAAACTGGAACATAGGAATGCCCCAGCAGGAGACAAAGGAAAGTAGGTTCATTTCCTCCCTGCCTCCTCTGCATCTTTTCTCCCCAAACCTTTTTTTTTTTTAAAGATTTATTTATTTAATCATACAGAACTGGGGTACAGCCCAGAGATGCGGAAGATGAGAGGATTCACCAGAGACAGAGTGGGGAACAGAACAGGCAGATCAACGAAGTACACAGCTGAGGGGAGCAGCGGGCGGGTCAGGAGAGGTCTGCCACGCCATGTGGATCACCTCCGGGGCAGGCAGGGATCGAACTCATGCCGAAGTATCTTTTTAAGCTTCTTAGTGCTGTGCTTTACCTGCTGCGCCACCAGGGAGGGCCTCTCCCCAAACCTTTATCTGAGCTGAATTGTGATACACGGAGGAGATGGCCATCTCCTTCCATGGTGATGGTGGAAAGACTCATTTGTAGGTAGCATTAAATAGAGTGGCTGGAGAGGTTGTAGAATCTTCTATTTAGACTGGCTGAAGTAATGGGACACCCTGAAGACTCCTAAACTAGTTCTCCTTTGTAAGTATAATTCATTTAACATTCCTGAGGTGAACAGTGATGTGGATTATTAAAGTAAAACCAAATCATCACTCAGTTTAGTTTCCCATTTATATTCTTTTCAAGTTGGCATTTTTGTTGTCTGACACATAATTCCTGGGGAAAGGGAGCCTGAGAGAGTTCAGGATATTAGGTGAGGGCGACCTTTTTAACAAATTGTGCCCCCTCCAATTCTGTGTTCTCTGAGCTGTGTCTGGCACTTAGTAGGCTGTCAGTACAGTTTGAAGGAATGAATTAAATAATTTCCTTTTAGGGTTTGGTGCTGAAGTGCAAGTAATTAACTGAACTCATTCATTTGGTGCATTCAGTAATGAGCAGCTTCTTTGTGCCAGGAGCTAAGACCACTGTAGTGAACATGACAGACCCTGCCCAAAAGGAGTTGATGATCTGTTGGAGGAGACAGACAGGAAATAGATTTTCGGTCTAGTCAGAGAATAACCATGACAGAGCTGGTGCCTTGGGAGCATACCTAGTGGCACTGATCCAGTCCAGAGGTCGGGGAGGCTTCCAAGAGGAGAGGAGACAGATAAGACAGATGAGTAAGAGGAAGCCAGAGGAAGGGGGGTGAAGTGGAGAGAAGCACATCAGGCAGAGGAAACAAAATGTGTTGAACCCTAGAGGTGAGAGAAGAAAATGCTTTTGGGGAACCTCAGGCAAGTAAAGCAGAATGATTGGAACACAAGGTAGGCAGTGGAGGGGGTGGGGGGGAGATGGGCTGCAGAGAGAAGCTGAGGCCAGGTGATAGCGTGCCCTGGGTGCCAGGCTTTGTGCATAATTCGGGTTAGTGAAGAATCAAGGATCCTCTGATCACAGAGTGGTGAGAGACCCAGTGGGAGAAAGACTGGCATGGGTACAGTGGGAGAGATGATGGTAACTTGGTTGACGGAATGGCAGGGAATGAGAACTGGAGGCTCTAGGTCTACCTCTCTCGGAGGTAGAAGTGACAAAACCAGGGGATGTCATGGGTGAAGGAGAGGCATCAAGGTAGGGTTCTGGCAGCTGTGAGGATAGTTAGTGTCTTCAGTGAATACAGAAGCAGAGCTGGTTGGGAATTTGTTAGATTTAATTGATTGCAAGTATCAGAAACCAACTCCAGCTAGTTTAAATGTTAATGCATCTTGCAGATACTGAGGTACCTTGGGAAGGACCTGGAATCAGGAACTGGGGATCTGTCAGGGAACCACACAGCCTCTGCACATACGATTATAACCCCACTGCAGACCAGTTTCCTCTGCTTCTTAACCTTTGTTGGCACTGAAAGATGGCCATCCATATTCTCTTGGCTTTTATTTATTTACTGCATTTTTGGATAACGGGTTTATTAGGAAAAGGAGAAAAAGAGAGGCACCTGCATAGTCACAGGGAGGCAGGAGAGCTTCAGGTGCATTGCAGAATCGTATTTAGTCAGCTTTTGGTGTGTGTGAGGAGGTAGCAGCAATACATACAATGAATAACTGGCTCCTCCTTTTCTTGTTGCCCACACACCCAAGCTACCTCCATACATCGGTCAGTTTCACGGGCCTAGGGGAGGCAGACTTTTACATGATCAGAGTTAGTATTGCAAATACTTAAATTGTTTATCCAGAAACCTCAGTTAATTTGAAAATTTCTCTAATTTTGGCCATTTCTATTAAGAGTTGACTGGTGGATATAGCTAAGTGTTAGCCCTTGATGACAAGAGAAAAGAGTGTTGATCGCCATTTGGGGGTGCCTGTTTAGTGTTTGACCTTGTGCCAGGCACTTCAGTGACTAAGCTGAGGAGTGCCCTGGCATATAGCGAGGACATAGTTTAGAGAACAGGGGCAGTTTGCCCAAAATCACACAGTTTGGGAGTAGCTCAAATTGGATCTGAGCTTACCCATGTGTGTTATTCTATCACAGTGTCTGCTATAAAGAAGCTCTATGGGCACCCAAAAATAATGAAAGCAAAACAGCAAGGCGGGTAGAAATGGTGTTCACACTGAAGGGCAGATGGAAGCAGATCTTCGAGACTAAGGAGTAAAAGAAGCTGATGAATCTGGCTAATTGGGATAAAAGCAGAGAGGAGTACTGAGTGATTAGAGTTTGGAGCCTGAGGAGGGGTGTCTGTTCTTGGGTCTTTATTTCCTTCTTGGCTTCTGGCCCTGGCAGCTAGTGATTGCTTTTTGGAGAGGGAGTCTGTCAGAACCAGAGCCTGGGAAGATAAGAGGGAGGCTGCCATGGGGAATGGGGCTGTGATAGATTAGCAGATCCCACTGGGCCTGGCTTAATGGAAAGTGTCTGTTTCCGTTCTTGCTCAGCAGTCTCGGGTGTGTGTCTCTTGTCACTCTTGGCAGCTGGAGCAGAGAGGACAGAGGTGGCCCTTGAGGCGCAGGCTTTTGTGAGACAATACTTTGCTCTTTAAAGACACAACTGATTTGTGCCTCCAAAACTGGTGAGGGCCTGTTCTGGCCCAGCATGCGCTCTCCTAGTCTTGGTTGCTCAAAATTTCTAACCTCAATCTTTTCTCTGGGTCTAAGAGCAGATCCACTCAGGCCAGGGTTGTGTTTCCTGGTCTTTAGTATTCTTTGGGAGTTGCTCTGAATCTTCCATATGATACCCTCCTGTGGAAAACAGTTTGGCAGTTCCTTGAAAAGTTAATTAGAATGATCATATGATCCAGCAATTTCACTCCTAGGTGAAAAGAATTGAAAGCAGGCACTCTGTGCCAGCTGCACTGCTCACGGCAGCCACAAGGTGGCGACAGCACCACTGTCCAGCGACAGGAGTGGGTATGCGAAGTATAGGAAGTGTATAAAGAATGCAGAAATGCTTAGCTTGCAGTGTTACTGTATACATTCAGTGGAATATTATTTAGCCTTAAAATTGAATAATATTCTAATATATACCACAACATTCTTCAAAATGAAATAGGCCAGAAGTAAAATGGCATATATTTTATGTTTTCACAGTCGCATTCCACAATATGAGATGCCCATGTATAGAAGCAGCAGAATAGAGGTTAGCAGTGGTTGTGGATGGGGATAGGAAATGGAGAAGAATTATTTGATAGGTATGGAGTTTCTTTTGGAAATAGATAGCAGTGATAGTTTTACACAGTATTGTGAATATACTTAGTACCTCTGAATTTGTGTCTCTTGGGATGATTCAGTTGGTATGCTTCTTACCTATATATTGCTACAATAAAGGAAAGGAAACCTTTATGCTCTTATACTTCTCACCACCAGGGAAGTTCTTGTGTGGAGATTAAATACTGTGGGTTTACGGGTTCCATCCCCGGCCAGGGAGCTGACCCACATGGTGCCACAGGCCTCTCCTGCTTTGCCCACTGCTCCCTCACAGTGCATTTCAGTCAGTCCGCCTGTTCTGCTCCCTACTCTGTCTCGGGGGAATCTTCTCACCCCCACACCTCTGGCTTGTACCGGGTTCTTGTGTACATGGGTTAAAGCACAGCACTAAGAAGCTTAAGTCACTTCTGCATGAGCTTGATTCCCGCCTGCCCCGGAGGAGATCCACAAGGTGCGGCAGACCTCTCCTGACCCGCCCGCTGCTCCCCTCAGCAGTGTACTTTGTCAGTCAGCCTGTTCTGCTCCCCGCTGTGTCTCTGGTGAATCCTCTCAACGCCCCTGCACTTCTGGCCTGTACCCCAGTTCTGTATGAATAAATAAATAAATCTTTAAAAAAAAAAAGAACAAGTAAATATTGTGTGCTTAAAATAAGTCTGTTCCCCTTCACCTGTTCCTGGTAGAAACTGAATTGATTTTCTTTCAAATGCTCCAAAACAATGGTATCTCCTCTTCCTCCTCAGGATGACAGGAGGAGCATTCAGATTATGCCTCTGCTTTTTTTTTGGAATTCTGAAAAGAAATTTATTTTCTTTTGGGAAATACTTGGATAATTTGCGCTGATTTTTTTTTAAAAGATTTATTTATTTGTTCATACAGAACTGGGGTACAGGCCAGAGGCTCAGTGGTGATGAGAGGCTTCACCAGAGGCAGAGTGGGGAGCAGAACAGGCAGATCTATGAAGTACACTGCTGACGGGTGCAGCGAGCGGGTCAGGAGAGGTCTGCCTCGCCATGTGGACACCTCCGGGGCAGGCGGGAAGTGGCTTTAGCTTCTCAGTGCTGTGCTTTAACCTGCTGCGCCACCAGGGAGGGCCATGCGCTGATTTTTTTCTGTGCATCCTGTTATTTTCCAGTCAGGTCCCTTCAGACCAGAAGTGCTTCAAGTGGCATCTCTTCATAGTAAGTCAGTGGAGCTCGTTTCACTGTTTTCTAGTACAGAGAGTTGGCTAAAGCTAGCATGAGGGGCAAGAGGCAGCTTCTCATTCATTTTCCCTGCTCTCCCCACCCCCTGGACCTTGCTGTGGCTGTGTAGATTATTGATGTCTCTGAGCCCTGCTTGCACCTTTAAGAGGGAAAGGCGTGTTTCTACTCAAAGATGAATACTGATGGCTTAGCAAGGGTTTAGTCAAGGGACTTAGCACTTTGCTTGACATTCCTACTTCAGGTTCTGTTTTAGTAAGTCTCATATTTAGTGCCCATCATGAGACTTTTTATAATGGGGTTCAGTAGATTGGTATAGAGAGAAGGATGTAAATAGCCATAGCAGTACTCTTAAATCCAGAAATACGATTTCCTAAAGTCTTTGTACAGGCTTGTGTGTGTGTGTGCACACACACACTTTTAAACTTTGTCAGCATAATGGAAACAATCAGTGACATTTAAAGAGAAATTTAATTTTCTTCCCGCAGCTGATCTGGCTTTCAGTTCTATTGTAGGACAGCTTGCTTGCATTTTCACAATTGACTCTTTCTGTTTGTCACAGGATCTCAAAAATAACAATGAGTGTGTGCAGTTTCATAAATATAATTTATTTACTTTAAAAGATTTATTTATGCATGCAAGAACTGAAGTGCAGACCAGAGGTCTGGGGAGTGAGAGGGTTCATCAGAGACAGGGTGAGGAGCAGAACAGATGGACCTACTGAAATACACTGCTGAGGGGAGCAGCAGACGAAGAGGTCAGAAGAGGTCTGCTGTGCCATGTGGGTCACCTCCCTGGCCAGGGGTCGAACCCATGCTGTAGTAGCTGTCAATACCTTCATAGTGCTGAGACCTAACCCCTTGTGCCACCAGGGAGGGCCCATAAACATAATCATTTAATTTTCAAGCTGCTTTTTTTTTTTTTTTTTTAAGATTGATTTTTTTGTACATAAAGAACTAGGGTACAGCCCAGATGTGCTGGAGTTGTGAAAGGATTCACCAGAGACAGAGTTGGGGAGCAGAACAGACAGATAAATGAAGTACACTCTGCTGAGGGGACCAGCGGGCGGGTCAGGAGAGGTCTTCCATACCATGTGGATCCCCTCCAGGGCTGGGGATTGAACTTGCACTGAAGCAGCTGTGGTTAGCTTGCAGTGCTGCATCCTAACCCTTGCGCCACCAGGGAGGGACTCAGAATGCTTCTTTTGGACCCATTACTTATAAGATGTTAAAGTTTAAATGTGCCTGGAGACTTATGAGAGTCTTATTACTACATAGAGAAGGAGGCGGTTCTGTGTGGTCTCCTGGAAAGGATGTAAAAGGCAAGGGAGTCCCTGAGGCTATAGAGTTTGGAGCAGAGAGGAGAGGTTGAAGGGGCTTAGGTGTTTGGGGCTTAGCTTTTCTCTTTGGGTGAGTTTGACATCTTGGTAGGCCAAAGAGAATAATAATCCCGTACTCTATGTTGGATTTCAGTTTGTATGCATTTATTGCAGATGTAGTTTTTGGAACATTGTTGTGGCATGGTATTATTTCCAGCTGAGATTTTGGGGGCGCTATGCTTTATTGATTTGAAAGGTAAACTTGTGTTTCTGACTTTGTCCTTGTGCTTGCTCAGCTGCGCTGTGTGGGCTCAGGTCAGAGAGGCTCTCAGGCCGGGCAGAGGTGGACAGCACTGCACAGTGTTACGGTGAAGTGTGGGAGCCAGAGCTGGTCCAGACCTGGTTCTGTCATGCACCAGCCATTACTCAGCCTTCCTGAAGCTTGCTTTGCCTGCCCGAAACATTGAGATACTAATGCTTGTCTTTGAATGTTACTGTCAGGATTTAAAGAGGACCTGTGAGTGGGTTGCCTCAGAGAGGAGGTACTCAGAGGCTAGGCTTTTCCTTCTCTGTCCTTTCCCTTATCTCCACTTTTAAGTCCCAAGAGACTTCCCTTTTGACTTTTTTTTTATACTATTGGTGACAGTTAGTAATCAAAGCATTGTGTTCTGATTACTGTGAGGCAGTGTTGCCCTATCATATAGGGCTTTGCGGTCAGAGCAGAGGTGGGGATAGGCACATGGGGAATATGGCATTTACAGAGCCAGCACAAAAGAACAAGTGTTGTTAGCCAAAACAGGTAACTGGTGTAGGGACAAGGGAGGGAAAGGAGTGAGTACAGAGTGCAGATGGGTTGTGGAGTAAGAGGTGGCAGTGATAAAGAAGGGAGAGGGGGTGAAAAGGAGGGACTTCCTGAAAGAGAACGCAAATGTAGGCTCAGCAGACCCTTGGAGGGGAGGTTGGAACCACACTTCACACCCTTATGCTGCACCACCATTCCTGCAGTTCTTTGGGAAGTTACATTCTTCTTATTGGACTGTAAATTCCTGCGGGCAGGACTTTTTTTTTTTTTTAAAGATTTATTCACCTGTGCATACAGAACTGGGGTACAGGCCAGAGGCGCAAGGGCGGTGAGAGGATCACCAGAGACAGAGTGGGGAGCAGAACAGGCCAACTGACAAGTACTGAGGGGAGCAGAGGGGAGCAGCAGGCGGGTCAGGAGAGGTCTGCCACGCCATGTGGTCACCTCCGGGGCAGGCGGGGATCGAACTCATGCGGAAGTGGCTTCAGATTCTCAGTGCTGTGCTTTAACCCGCTGCGCCACCAGGGAGGGCCGCAGGACTTTTTTTTAAAGATTTATTTATCTATGCATACAGAACTGGGGTACAGGCCAGAGGCGCAAGGGCGGTGAGAGGATCACCAGAGACAGAGTGGGGAGCAGAACAGGCCAACTGACAAGTACTGAGGGGAGCAGAGGGGAGTAGCAGGTGGGTCAGGAGAGGTCTGCCATGCCATGTGGCTCACCTTGGGATGGGGATCGAACTCATGCTGAAGTGGCTTTAGCTTCTTAGTGCTGTGCTATAACCTGCTGCACCACCAGGGAGGGCCTGGCAGGACTTTTTTCAAGTCATGCACACACAGAAAATCTGGGAAGCATGCTGGGGTAATGGTCCAGATTGTACCTCTGGAGACCAGTTGGCTAAATCCATGCCCTGCGTAGTCTGCTTTGGACTGAGTGAATCGGTACTATCAGAAGTGCACCCCAGCCCTGGGACACCTGTAGACACAAATTCTGTCTACAGTACCTAGCTCAGAGTCTTGCATAGGCTAGGTTCTCAGTAATGATGTGGCAGACGAATTCAAAAAGCAACTTCTGAGAAGAGGAGGGTCAGTGGAAAGAGAGCAGAAGGTTTGAGTTCTCGTAGAATCTTGGACGATGAATGGGATCTCAGATTCTGGCCTAATCACCTTATTTATGGATACCTAGAACAAGATCCGGAGAATAAATGAAGTCTTTAAGGCTCTTGTCTTAGGAATTAATTTTTTAAAAAGATTTTGTTTATTTATGCATACAGGAATTTGGGTACAGGCCAGAGGTAGGGTTTGGGTGGGTGAGTGAGAGGATTCACCAGAGACAGAAGGGAACAAAACAGGGAATTGACTGAAATACACTGCTGAGGGGAGCAGCAGGTGGGACAGGAGAGGTCTGTTATGCCATATAGGTCACTTCCCTAGCTGGGGATGTAACTCGTGCTACAGTGGTTGCGGCTAGGCTCACAGTGCTGTGCTTTAACCTGTTGTGCCATCAGCTAGTGCCTGGATTAATTTTTTAAAAAGATTTATTTAGTTATGCATACTAAAACTGGGGTACAGGCCAGAGGTGCAGGGTTGGGGTGGGGTGAGAGGATTCACCAGAGACAGAGTGGGGAGCAGGAGGTGGGGTAAGAGAGGTCTGCCACACCATGTGGGTCAGCTCCCAAGCTGGGGATTGAACTTGTGGTACAGTAGCTGCAGATAGCTTCACAGTGCTGTGCTTTAACCCCTTGTGCCACCAGGGAGGGCATTGTATTATTATTATTATTTTAAATTAAATGTTAACTACATTTTAAATCAACATCATTCATGCACCTTCTATCTTTCTGATAGTTGAAGGTGGTAAGTATTGGGCTGAATGTTTGGGTATTTTTCAGTGTGAAAACTTGTATTGGAAACAGTCCTGATGAGTCAGGGGGTGACAGCTGACCTATCTTGCCCCAAATTCTCACATTCATCATTTGCTTGCTTTCTTACTGGACGCAAACAACTGTCTGGCAGACAATAGATCATACTTGGAGAGGGAATGGATTTCTCCGATGACTTTGACCTTTAATGCCTTATAGAAGAGTAGTTAACACACCACTTAATCCCACTGGAGTTCTCCAGCCCTGTGGTTATATAGTCTGTATAAGTGGTTTTAGAAGTGAAGCAGAGATTGGGTGAGATTGTGGGCCAAAACCCATTCATTTTCTAGTGGACAGATTTATGGGAAGAATGGGTATAGCTTTGTCTTTCCATCAACGACTAAATGAAAGGAAATGCTCTTAATTTAAAGCAACAGAAGTGGATGCCAGGAGGCTGAGCAACAGGTCTGGCGGAGAGTGACCTGGGGAGGTCAGGCCTACCCCTTTTGAAGCTCTCTGAGAACAAGCTAGGTACACTGCTTTTCGGCTGGACTGAGGCAGGTGCCCCTTTTGGATAGAGCTGGGGCCACTTGCGTCCTTCATAGGTGTTTTGTTTCATGTGTTTCCTTCATTGCCCCAAAACAGCGAAGCCTTATTTCATTTTATTTTCTCTTAGTCAGATTCCGAGGAAGATGAACCCACAAAGAAGAAAACTGTCCTTCAGGTGAGCTTTGTGATATAAAAGGAAGTCTTTTCTTCTATTTCCATCTTTCTGGAAGGTGGGATTGATGATGCCCAGCATTTTTCAAATCAGGCTTAGAGCAAGTATTTGGGGACCAGCTGTGAGGTGTGGTTTGGTTTTCCTTGTGTTTCTCTGCCCCCCCTCCTGTTGTGGCTTAGTGCTGTGGCACTGTGTCTCCTACAGGACAGGTGGAACTCCATTTGGTACACTTCAGGTAAAAGGGTTATTTAGGAAGGGTAGAATAAGCAGATTGGTCAAAATGATGTTAGGGAATATCTTTATTTGAAAATTACCCATCTTCTGGTCTCATTTTAAGTCAGGAAAATAGCACTTAACTATGTACCAGACATGTTCAAAGTGCTTTCCCAGCGTTAATTGATTTAATCCTCGTAATAGTGCCTAACTCAATGTTTTGTCTTCCCTTGTTACATATGAGCAGTCAGGGCTTAAGGAACTTGCCCAAGGTCAGTCAACTAGTTGCTGTCAAAATGGCTGAGCCCCTCCAGAGTCTCTTACTCATAAGAATCTCTGATTCTGCTTTCTGAAAGCTAACGACCAGCCGGTCCCCAGCCCTAACTTCAGGGCTATGGGAGGGTGCCAGTTTGAAAAAGGAAAATGGAACAAGGTCACCATGTCACTGTCCCGGAGTACCAGTATATTTCAGCCCTCCCAGCCAAGAAACACCCAGAATGGATAAGACTTTTAAGTTCAGACTGGGGTTCAGACTCAGGAGGTCTGACTGTGGAGTGGAAGCTCTCACTTGCTGCGTTGGCTGCTGCAACATAATCCAGACCACAGGCCCTTAACCAGACAGTGCTGGAGGTGATCTCTCTGCTGTTTGCTTTGTTCTTCCTTGTCCCAGCACCTCCACTCTGGCTTCTAGGCGTTTCTTTCCATTCCACTTGACATTTACTGATGGATACTTCTGTCTTCATGGACATTCTGTGTCTCAGGAAGAGCTAGAGCAGCCCTGCGTGTAGAAGGGCATGTCATGATTCCGGGATAGGATGCAGAAGCGCCCCTTAGTCTGACTTAGGAAAGACCTTCCACCTCTGGAAGGTCTTACAAGGACACAGTCATGTGGAAGTTAGAAAGGTAATTGGTGAGAGTGTGTGTGTGTGTGTAGTGTGTGATGGAGGAGTTGCCGAAGAACCTGGCCTGCTGAGATGGAGGGAGGCCAGTCGTTCTCTTGTTAGTGTGATGGCTTCTTGGAGAAGGTGGACTGGCATCCAAGGAGAGGGAGGGGTGTGGCTCAGAAGGACTCCTAGGAGTGAAGAGCTGGCTTCCAGATGTTAGGAAGAGATGAGTGGTTAGAAGAACTGTTAAGGCAGTGTGGGGGTCCAGCACAGAAGGGCGGTAGCTATGATTCCAGCTGTCACTTGATATCTGAGAAGTCTGACACTTCCGGGTCAGACTGAGGACCTGTTCCACCTGGCACCTCAGTTTGGTTCTGATTATCCTGAGCTCCTGGGGCCAGACAGACTCTGGAGTGATTCAAATCTGTGCAGAGGAACCCATTTTCTTCATGAACCGTTCTCCTGCCTGACTTCTTTAACTCCAATCTTATCCATTCTGGGTATTTCTTGGCTGGGAGGGCGGAAATATACTGGTACACAAGGACAGTGACATGGTGACCTTGTTCCATTTTCCTTTTTCAAACTTGTTCCTTTTTCCTTTTTCCTTTTTCACCCTCCCATAGCCCTGAAGTTAAGGCTGTGGGACTGGCCGGTCCCTTAGCTTTCAGAAAGCAGAGTCAGATTCTTACAAGTAACAGAGACTGGAGGGGCTCAGCCATTTTATTATTACTATTTTTTAATATCCAAAGAGGCAGGTTTATTATAAAAGGGAGAGAAGAATAAAGGACACTTGCATAGACACAGAGGAAGAAAGGGCTGCCCCAGAAGGCGCAAGTTTGCTGAGAGAGAGCTGCATAGTCACAGGCAGGTGGCCTTGGGGAGAGCTGCCTCTGCTGAGGTCAGTGCGGAGAAGCGCCAGCATGGTGCAGGTGATGGGTGGGTAGAAAGCTGCTGCCCTGTGGAGGAAGAGGTTGGCAAAAAGGATAACCTGCATAGGCACAGGTAAGCAGAGGACTGCTACCCTCTGAGGAATTAAATGCTTAATTCTTGAATAAACATGGTGGGTACCCCACATCTGCAGGGCATTGCTTGAGCAAGGGAGGGGACTTTGGTAACATGTTAATGTCTCTTTTGGACAAAGCCTTGTTTCTGATTTTGAGTAGCAGTCTAAAGGGATCACACAGTTCCCAGGTTAAGCGGAATCTTTAGAATATGGAGAGGTTGGGTGTTTAGCTGGAGAAAGCTTGGTTTTTGGGGAAGTAGGATGTGAGATTAAGAGTACCATTTTTTGCCAAAATATGGTAAGAGAAGGTTCTGTAGCAGAGGGCAATGGAGCTGGGTTGGGATGGCGCTAAGGAAAACGGGGTGACATCTTGCATTGGGGGAGCAGCCAGCAGGAGGAGGACCCCAGCCCGCCTCAATGGCCTGCAGTAAGAAGGGCACCAGGGCCGATAAGATGTCAGGCCAGAGTATGTGTCTGTAATTCTACTTTCTGATGTTGATGGCATGTTTCCTAACATTTTATTTATCCCCTTTCTTCACTCTTTCCTCAAATCCGGGCTCATCAGGGATCTGGTGAGGGAACTGGTTTGTCTGCCTTGCTCCCCCAACCTAAAAACCTGACTGTGAAAGAGACTAACAGGCTGCTCCTACCCCATGCCTTCTCCCGGAAGCCCTCAGACGGCTCCTCCGACACAAAACCCTCCAGACAGGCTTCTAAGACCAAGCCCTCTTCCCTTGCTCCTGTTGTGGGCACCACAACCACCACTCCGTCGCCCTCTGCCATCAAGGCTGCTGCCAAGAGTGCTGCCCTGCAGGTGACGAAGCAGATCACACAGGAGGAGGATGACAGCGATGAGGAAGTGGCCCCTGAGAACTTTTTCTCCCTCCCTGAGAAGGCTGAGCCACCTGGAGTTGAGCCATACTCTTACCCCATCCCCTCTGTCCCTGAAGAGCTGCCTCCAGGCACGGAGCCCGAGCCAGCCTTCCAGGATGATGCAGCTAATGCCCCCCTTGAATTCAAGATGGCAGCAGGCTCAAGTGGGGCTCCTTGGATGCCTAAGCCTGGGGAGGACTACAGCTACAATCAGTTTTCTACATATGGCGATGCCAATGCCGCTGGTGCTTATTATCAGGTGGGTAGGGGTGGGGAGGGCTGCCAGGGAATGTTGGGACTAGGCCGTCAGAGATGGCCTCTGTGGCGTCACTTTGGCTGAATGAATAAATCTTCTAGCATCTTGATTTTCTTCCACTTACAGGCATCAGAACATACTCTTATCCTGAACCATACTGATCTAAAAATTGCCTGTCTCCTAGTGTGACAAACAGAACCTGGGAATCGACACCTTTATTCTGAAACAGAATCTTAGTGAAGGAGCTTCCAGGAGCTCTAGTGAGAGGTCTAGGCAGAAGAAGAGTGATCTTGTTTTTAGAGATCTGAGTTTGCCTCTCCATTGTGCCTGTGCAGGTTAGAGAGCTGTGGCCTGGGGGTTCTGAAGGTAGGGGGTGCCGACAGAAAGGGTGGCAGAGGTGGCCGAGGACATGGGGGAGCTGAGCGCAGCAGGGTGCTAAGGCCGGTGGGAGAGAAGTTGACTGTTACTAGAAGTTGAAAGGGCTCAGGCATGGTGCTGAAGAGGTAATCTCAGGGAAGGGAATGGAGCCTGAGGGCACTTTGGGGTTTCAGTTCCAAGCTGTGTGAGTCTGGTTAGATGCCCTTACTGCCTCTCTGACCCTCAGCTTCCTTGGCTGAAACACGGGAATGGTAGTCAGGTAGCTAGGAGAATTGTGGACGCTTGGTTGGTGCCTGGAACATAACGAGTGCCCAGTAAATGATCAAGATGCTTTTTTTTCAGTGCTAACTTAGAAGCGGCATCTAGCTTTGGTTTATGTGTGGCCTCCAAGGCCTGGGAGTATAGGATGCCAGGTTGTAAGTAGGTTTAAGAAAGACTTCCAGCACTAGAGAGCTTCCCCCTGTAGGGAGGCTCCTGCTGGGAGCAGTAGTGGTGGTTGAACAGAGACAGCTGGTTGCTCCAGGGCTGGGCAGCTATCAGAAGTTTCCATGCTAGGCTGGGCTGTTAGGGGATTTAAGTCCCCTGCAGCTTCTGTGAGTCTGACTGGACAGTGTTAATCTGGGCACTGGTGGTAGTTGGGTTTTGAGGGGACTCTGGTCTGACTCAAGACTTTGAAAACAATGGTGTTTCCTAAATATCTTCTGTTAAACCTTGTTTCCCATAGGCTGACTAAGGACAGTGTGTCTTCACTTAACCATTGTCAGAGGGATGGAAGATGAGAGTGTTTTGACCGTCTTAGCAAAAGCAAAATAAAAAAAAATACTATGAGTCTTACTGTTTACATATAACAATTTGGAATTTTGTTTGTATTTAGAAACACCATGGGGGCAGCATATGCAAATTGAAGCATTTTAAATAAATACACCGGAGCGTGTAATGTACTGTAATTATTGTGAATATCTTTATAGAAAATTCATGCTCCTACATGTTAGGTTTTTAAATAATATTTTTATTTAGTGAATGTAAAAAGTACTTTCTATTTAGCTCACTATAAAATGAATGTTCTTGAGAGCATTTGTTGGAGTTTTAGCCAAAGGTAGGAGAGTTGGGAGAAGGTATGAGCAGTGAGGACACAGTCCCAGCCTTGGCCCCAGCAAGGCTTGTCCTTGCCTTCAGCCACTTCTCATCCCTAAGGAGAACCATTAGGTTCCTGCACAAACATCTGCTAACATGGATTTAGTTTCTTCCCAGCGTGTACAGCTCCTAGCATCCGCATTGTGACTTATCTTACTTCAAGACCTGTGACCGCCCCTCCCCTCGTCACATGCAGTCTGTGTCTAGAGGCCTCAGACGGATGGGCAGCAATGGCGAGCCTCTCACACCGTCCTCCACCTGGCCCAGAGTAGATGGGGTCTGAGGGGCAGGAGGGCAGGGCTGAGGGAGACGTGGAGGAAGGGGGTCAGCAGTCACTCTTAGGAAGCAGCCCAGGGAGCGTGGTCCAAATTTAAGCATGAGGGATGTCATTCTTCCCTTAAAAACTTACCTGTCTGGATAGCAAAAACCAGAAACTAAAAATGTTCAGTGATTATTCCTGAATTCTGACTGGGTCCCTCAGATGGTCCGAGCTGTGGAGATGGTCCATCGAGGTGTGGGTGTCACCGCTGCCTCTATGCTTTTCTCTTTCCCTAGGCAAACCCTGTTCCTTCTCATCTGTGCCTCATTGGTGTGTTTTTTCCCTTCTTGGCTGCAGGACTATTACAGTGGTGGCTATTACCCCACACAGGACCCGGCCCTGGCCCCCCCGCAGGAAATTGCCCCAGATGCCTCCTTCATTGATGACGAAGCAGTAAGTCCACAAAGTACAAGCAACCAGCATCGAACGATGCACACCAGGTTTCAAATCAGAAGCCAGAGGGCATTTTTAAATAAAATTTTATCAGTTACGATTAGGCTTGGCACCCTTTAACATAGAAACTCCAAATGATAGTGGCGTATGGAGGCGAAGTTAAATTTTGTTATTATGAAAGAAGACTGGAGGGGCCTCCCAGGTGGCACAAGGGGTTAAGTCTCAGTGCTGTGAAGCTAGCCACAGCCATTGCAGCATGAGCTCCATCCCTGGCCTGGGCTGGAGGGGGAGGGGGAGTAGGTAACCAACATGGCGCAGTAGGCCTCTTACCCACTGTTCCCCTCAGCAGTGTTATTCAGTAAATCCTCCTGTTCTGCTCCCCACTATCTTTGGTGAATCCTCTCACCTCCCCCCAAGTCCCTCAAACACACACCTCTGGCCTATATTCCAGCACTTGTATGCATAAATATATGAATCTGAAAAAAGGGCTGAAGGTGGGCAGGCCAGGGTGGTGTGACAACTCCCCAAAGTTGTCAGGGATCCACTCCTTTCCAGTCTTTACTGTGCCACCCCAAATTTATAGTCTTTATTCTTTTTTTAAGATTTATTTATTTATGCTTACAGAACTGGGGTATAGTCTAGAGGTGTGGTGGGTGAGAAGATTCACCAGAGACAGAGTGGGGAGCAGAACAGGCAGATTGACTGAAATACACTGCTGAGGGGAGCAGTGGGTGGGTCAGGAGAGATCTGCCACGCCATGTGGATCAGCTCCCTGAGGGGGATGGAACTCGTGCTGCAGTGGCTTTGGAGAGCTTCATAATGTGGAGCTTTAACCATTGCGCCACCAGGGAGAGCCCTATAGCTTTTATTTTTATGA
>NW_004567141.1:5663661-5688678 GCF_000260355.1 Condylura cristata
GGATTGAACTTGTGCTGCAGTGGCTGTGGCTAGTGCAAGCGCCTAAGGACCCGTCTGCTTCTGTCTCTTTGACTAGAATCTGATTACGTGAGCATATCTAGTTGTATGGACACCTATGAAAGGAGTTTCCTGGTCTGGTGGGCAGATGCCTAGTCAGAATTTTGGGTTCATTTATACAAAAGGAGAGGGGCAGGTGGATTCAGAGAAGAACTGGTAGCCACACTGAAGAACCTTTTGTTTCACATCACAGTGTTCCTGCTGTTGAGCTTCCCAACCTCGGCATGGGGGACAGGAGGTGGGGTGGGGGGGACAGCGGGGAACCTATGCCCTGCAGCCACCAGGCCACATTCAGGATATCAAGTATCAATCCATCTGTAGGGAGTTCAGGTGGAGGTGGAGGAGGTGGAGAAACAGGAGTGCTACCACTTGGCATGCAGGTTCTTGTGAGAAATAGTTCTTCCCTACTTAGCTTTTCACAGAGAGACTCCATCCCTCTGCACTCCTCTGCCTGTGGTTACTATTGTCCAACCACTCGACTTTCCTTGTCTCTCGACAAGTCTGATAGTTAGAATCTTTTTATCGTAAGCTTGGGTGGCAGAAGGAGCTCACCTAGGGTAAAAATCGGAGGCTCCATAATGTGCAGATCAGGACCTGGGTCCTGTGAAGTTCTCTGTGGCTGTTAATTGGATTTCTCTACACCCATACTCCTAGGCACACCTGGCTGCTTGTGTGATCTGCATCTTTTGTAAGGAGGAGGGGAGAGGCTGTTGGTCTGGGAAATTTGCCAGAGCGCTCTTTGTGAGGCTCCCTCTCTGATAGCTGGTGTGGGGTCTGCTGAGTGGGTGATACTGGAACAAGGAGGAACAGAAATGTAAGAAATGGGTATTTAGAGAGGTCTTAGATTTTTTTATCCTGAATTCTTAATTTGAAAGCTGTATGTGCTCCTACAGGCAGCTACATTTATGTGTGCATGTGAACACAGATGCATGCATGCGGTGACTCTGTACTCACTCATGTTTGGGGATGCTGCTCAGCTTCCCTCCCTGGTGCAGGAGAACTGGACCAGCCGCTTCCAAGGGTGCTTGGTGTCTGTCAGGGTGAAGACACACACCACATGGGGATGGGAGTTGGGGGGGTTGGGAGCCACAAAACCATTTCTCGGTCCCTGGATCCTAGCACATCTGATTTCTACCAGATACCCCACTTGTATTTTTTCTTTTCCAGTTTAAGCGACTACAGGGCAAGAGGAATCGAGGGCGGGAGGAAATCAACTTTGTGGAGATCAAAGGTGATGACCAACTCAGTGGGGCCCAGCAGTGGATGACCAAGTCATTAACCGAAGAGAAAACCATGAAGTCATTCAGCAAAGTAAGCGGGAAAGGCGCCTTCTTGGCAAGCCTCGAGGCAGATCTGTTTCCTCTTCCCATCCCACCCCACTCTCTGTGACTGACATAGACCTAGAGCAGGTGCCGATGCACCAAGCCTTATAGATACAGCTCCTGTCTTCCAGAATTTTGCAGCACTGTGCTTCCATCTGCATGGTGGAGTCAGTTGCTGAGATGAACGCTTGGAGCAGTTTCCTGCCCAGCACTTGGGAAGATCACCGATAACATGGTGATTCCTTCCCTGGCCTCACAGAATCCCTACAGTCATCTCCTGGTCTTCAGTTGAGCGGGGAGCTGGCACAACACATCTGTGAGGTGTGGGCCCAAGCACCTCCGAAATCCTGGGGTCCCTAGGTTCTGTGTGTGCAGACCTGTCTCCTTTTTCTCCTTTATTGTAGCCAGTTGTGGTCTTTTCAAATGTTTTGCACCTCACATGCCCACACGACCTCCTACCTTCTCTGTGCTGTTCTCTTCAGTCAGTATGATGAACACCTCTTCACCTAGTAGCTGAGTACAGCAAATGTGGACATTTATGAGCCTGCTTCAGGGGCAAAATGTGGGGAAGCCCTGGATTCGAGCCCAGCATCAGCAAGGCCAAGGTTGGGCATTTTATTCCCTTCTCCCCACCATTTTCTTTGCTTTGTTCTGTGGCCGCAGATGGCCAGCTGAGCTCCAGCCGTTTGTTTTAACTGAATGCTGGCAGCCATACAGAACAGAGCACAGGATTGTGGTTAGATCAGCATAGATCCATCACTGTTTACTGGAAAAACCACTTAGGAGAGCATGCTCCACCACTGTGGGTCGGAGGCGTCATCACACAGTAATAGCTACTGCTGTCGGTGCTCACGTGGAGGGGAATGGAGCTGGGTTCTTTGTGTTTGTGTCTTTAACTGCCACTTAAGTGACATTAATAGCAATGAGGAATCGGGCTTGCTGTTTTCCCATCTCCAAGTTTTCTTTGCATTATTTCATTGTATCGAACTAGATTGTTTAGAAAAGAAGAGAAAGACTTGGTTCTTGACCCTCAGGAGTTCATTGAAGCTGGGAAAAAGAACTTGAAGGACAGTTGAATGTAAATGATTATGGTGCAAATTGATTGCATAAGTGCTGAGGAGATTCTGGAGAGGAGTTTGGGAGTTGGGTGGGGCTGATGAGGGAGCTTCTAGTTTGAGATGACACTGGCAGAGTACAGAAAACCACAGGATGAAAGCTCAAACCAACATAGACTTTTGACAGTAAATCATTTGCATCAAAATTTGGTTAGGGGTTCAGCGCAGTTACTGGCGGAGGCTAGAAGATTAGAGAGATGGAGTGAAAATTGTAATTCCAGGGAAACTGTTGGCATTTACTAGAATGAGGCGGGAGGAGGGGTTTCAGCTGAAGGTGATTGATGGTAGAAGGCTGGGTGAGCAGCAGGGAGGAGGCAGGCTGGACATCTGGCCTTATGAGGGACAGGGGACAGGGATGAAGAGGGCTGGAGGGGTTGTGGGAGGGTCTGGAGCGAAGGTGAGTAACCTGTGCCCAGGCACTGAAGCCATGTCAGACCAACTGCAGGCAATAGAAGCGGTATCCAGTGTCCACTGTGGGCCAAGCCCCATGCTTGGTGCTGGGTGGAGTGGGATTACCAAAGAGACAGAAGGCATTCCTGACCTCAAAATATTTCCAGTCTAATGGGGATATTAGCGGTCTATTTCAGGCCAGTCTGAGCTTGGCTTTTTCACATAATGGCTTTAATAAAAATAACTTTCGTGAATACACAGTAGTCTCCCCTTATCTGAGGTTTCCGAACTTTCAGTTACCCGTAGTCAGCCGCTGTCTAAAGTATTATCTTATTAATTACTTTATAATTTACTTTATAGTAACTAATTACTTTATAATTATTTTATAGTTAAGTAGTGATTTATTATTAACTACTGTTGTTCATTCTTACTGTGATCTATAAATGAAACTATCATAAGTAGTTGTGTTTAGGAAAGAACATAGTATATGTAGAACTATGGAACTGACTGTTTCAGCATCCACTTGGGGACCTGGAGCACAGCCCCAGGAAGGACTACCATGTACATTACAGTGGCCCAGGCTCGCGTTTTCCTCCAGGATTTGGGCTGTTGCTCAGTTCCTAACCTGGTAACATATGGGCTCATGAGAAACTTTTGCTGGGGATTAATTGTGTTTTTTCCCCTTACAGAAGAAAGGTGAACAGCCAACAGGCCAGCAGCGGCGTAAACACCAGATCACGTATCTGATCCATCAGGTGAGAGAGCTGGAGGGCCCATCCCTGGGAAGTGAAGGCTGAGACCCCATAGAAGCCCAGGAGGCAGGCACCAGCTTCCTGCAGGCCTCCTCCCGGGTTCTCCACGTGGCCGCTAGGGGGGGCAGTGCTCTTCAGAAAGATCCCACTTTACCTTTCCAGATAAGACTCAAGTATAGGTGCTTAAAATAAGTGAAAATTCAGGTATGAAAAACATAAATGTAAGAGGAGAGTGGGTCTTTTAAGTAATTTATTAATAATAATAAAGGATAACATTAAAAAATAACTTGTCAGTAATTCAAAGAAGTAAAGAAAAAATTAGTGCACCAACTTTAACAAATACCATCTGATGAGGAGGTTAGTTTTGTGACCTCTATTTCTGTGGAGACAAAATAACCCAAAAATGTCTTTTGGAATTAGAATATGCCATGGTATTTATTTGATAGGACCTGGCAGCTTTCAAATACTCAACCAATGTCATTTTGAGTCCTGCTGCACTGCCTGTGGTCAGAGGTAGACAGGAATACTCATTCCTGGCCCTTTCCCTGGAGGAGCACATGCTCGGTGGTGGCATCTGGCTTCTGTTGTTCGTTTCATAGTTCACCTTCCTTTCCAGGAACTCGTTAGTACTTTAACCCTAGAGCTTGTGATATGTAGGTAAAGTGAAAGGGTAAGGTCTTTTTTTTTTTTTTAAGCCCAGCTTCTTAGCTCCTTCCCCTTATTCCCAGTGTGTGGGGGTGGGGTGGAGGAGCCCCTTTTCCAGGGGGTGCTTGCACATTGTCAGAATGCAGTCTGCAGCCAGAAGCTGCAGGCAGCAAAGAGAAGGGATCATTATTCTGGGATCTCCCAGTCAGCTTTTCACAGCTTCAACTTGTACTTGAAAGTGGTGTGAGTTTCTAGAAATCACACCATACACTGTATTCAGCACAAAAGCAGAACTGCACCACAGACCAAGATGGTGTTGCTGTGACCTGCTTTCACCTGTCTGGCTCTCTCAGACCTCCACTCCTACTGGCCAGGTGTCTGAGGCAGCTGAATATCTTCCTTTCAGATGCCAACTTTTAGTTCTCATTTTTCCCATTTCTCATGTGAAAATTCCAATTTTAATTCTAGTAGAGGAGGGACCAGGATTCTTGAGTCTTTTTTTCTGTTTAAGTGTTGTATCTCCTTAAAGATGACTTTTTTTCCTTTGCTTGGCCAGCGTCTTCTGTAACTGTTAGGATGAGAGAGAGGTTTTAAGTTGGGAAGCTACACAGTCAAGGTAAAGATAGCTCTCACCCAGTTTGACTTGCTGCTGCTCCCTTTCCTGCCCAGGCTAAGGAGCGGGAGCTGGAACTGAAGAACACCTGGTCAGAGAACAAGCTCAGCCGCCGGCAGACCCAAGCCAAATACGGATTCTAGGCTCTGGAACTGAGTGCGCCCAGGATCTCCTGCAGCCTGGCTGGCTGCTCCCCAGCTTCATTGCTGGGGCCCCAGCTGCTCCAAGACTAAGATGTCTTTTCCCTGAGGACCCAGCCCTCGCCTATGCGAGAATGAACATGTTTGATAGATTTTTCTTAACAAATGTTAGAAAATTCAGCTTCTTTCTGTCTTGGAGCTGGCAAAGACTGGAGTGATGCCTCAGAAGGGGCTCAGAGTTCTTGGAGGGGAGTTCTGCTCCCCGTTGGGGGTGATGAGATATTGAACCCTTGTCTTTTTTTTTTTTTTTTTAAACCAGGGATGTCTGTTGAAATAAAACAGTCAGTCTGACAGACACTGCTTCCTTTCCTACTTTTTAGTGTTGTCTCCTTGGTCCGTTCTGGACCCTTCTCATTCATTATCCTGTCCCTTGTATAAGGCTCCCTCCAAACCATTGTGAGCTGCCTCAGTGATCGCTTTCTTTTTTTTCTATCTTACCCATCTCCTACCCTGGGTTCCTGGCCATTGAAGACCCTTGGAATTGTATGGGAATAAGGCCTGTGAGCCCAAATATAGAAAGTCACACTGCTCTTAGGTGTCTTTATGACTAGTGAATGTAAAGGTTCTTTCTGTGATCTGAGAGTTGTTAGACCTAAAATTTTTTGCCCAGCAGGAGGTAAAAGTGATACATCCCTGAAGGGGGTTATAATGTGTTACTACTATCATTAATTTATACCATAGTCATTGACCTGGACTGATTTGACATAGAGCCTAGGGGCTGGACAGATCTTTTTGGAGACTTACCATTTTGCTTTGGATAGGTGGGTGGTTGGGGAGGGAACGGGCATGGACCTTAGACTTCATTTAGCTGTAGGGCACTGTGATGGCCACAAATGTCAGGGTAGAGGCAGGATTCCTTCACAGCAAAGCTCACAGAGATGGAAGGCAGCTCGCTTGGGTCGTGAGAGCGTGTGAGGCCTACTACAACCACTACTGAGCCGTGTTGCTGGGAGGGGTCTTTTTGGGAGGGTGCCAGGACTCCAGAAGGATGAAACTGCAGCGGCTTCCTCAGCAGGGGAGCGTTGAAACTCCAAGAAGAAAGTCCTTGAGTGCAGGGTGAGGGGCTCTGACTGACAGATGCCCAACTCCAGGGAGCCACTGGGAGGAGCTGGTGTTTGATGGTGACAGGAAAGTCAAGTGCAGAGGGCAAGAATGGAGAGGTGTGTGGTGGGGACTTGGGCGACAGAGTAAAGGCCGAAGTGAGGAATCACCGTGCTGCTGGTTTTGTGCACTGGGTAAGTTGAAGAGTCTGTTTCTCATTAAGTACAGAGGAGGGTTTCATCACTTACAGGAAAACCACCCGCTTATCTGAAATCTGACCTACTTCGGATTGGAGCCAGACAGGGCTCCTACATCCCACAGGGACACTGGGCTGTGTTGTCCAAACCGGAGCATCCAGCCAGCATCAGCGTCCCTCACCACCTCCACCCTCCATGGGGCCCTGAGGGTCAGGCCTGAGATGGCCCCTCTCCAGGTTCTTAAGTAGTGAGGTGAGCTAAGGAGGGCCCCCTCGCCAAATTAGACCCCAAGTCGAGTGCTGGCTTTCCTGCACCCCGTATGACAGATGCAGCCCTGCCTTCCACAGTCTCCACACTCCTTGATTCAATGCTTGAGTGTTGTTTCAGGGGCTGTGTCATGATGGAGCTAGAAGTGCCCCTGGTTGGGAGGCAGGACACTGGCAGAGTGAGACCTAGCGTCACCTGGGAACAGAGGGAGTTAGGCCAGACACTTCTGATACCTCTTACCCTCTTTGTTAATTCTTACAAGTAGTCCTAGCCACTTTTTTTAAAGTCACCTATTAGTCCTATGAAAGCCAACATTTCATTTGGTTTTTGGAGTTTTCTGGATACCAGGAGAGAGAATGATTAGAAATGGGCAGATTTTATTTTATTTTTAAGTCCTGGTAGGAAAGACAAACAGTAATGAGGAGGAGGAGGAATAAGGAATGTTACTTGTCTAAAATTGCCATGGTAGTCATTCCAAGGGGTGGACTAAGGGGTGAAGGTCTTGGTCAGAATTACCCCAAATAGCCCCAGAAGTGGAGGGGACAAAGCTGGGTGTGTGGCATTTTGCGGACCAGGAGAGCAGAGCCACAGATCAGAGTTAGAAACTGAGCCGATGTGCCAGTGCTGTCACCGTTCCTACCCCAGAGCCACCAGCCCTGAGGGGGCTGGGCCTGCTGTCCCAGAAGCCACACCTGTTGAGGGAATGCTGCATTACTGGGGGGCCCAGCGAAGTGGCAGGAGGCTGGGATGCTCTGTGGCGCCCATCCTCTCTCCTTCACTCCTCCCTTGGCTTAGCTTGCTTTCAGGTGGGGACTGGGAGCTAGGATGGGGCCTTTGCAGGGACCGGCCACAGTCCTCCTGAACAGGTAAGGTACCTGTGCTATGGGACTGGACAGCTGAGATTACGGAGGTCATCGTTTCTTGGCCGACCTCCCTGAACAGGGTCCCAAAGCACTTTACTGCTGTTTGCCCAAGGAACAGACAGACAGGGGCAACTTAAGGGAAACAGAGCAGGAATGAAACTCGGGGAGCAGGGCTGGCCAGGGTGCTGAAGGACAGCACAGGAAGAAGTGGGGCCTGGCCCTCTGCAGACTCTGCCAGGGCAGAAGGATGCTGGGTCCTGCCCTGAGCGGTCGTAGTGGTTGTGATCTGGCTAGTGCACACACTTGACCCAGCTCCTTCGCCCTGGGGTGGTGAGGAGGCTCCACCCCAGCTTTCATGGCTGGGCCTCAGGAGCTTGGTATGTATAGTGGGCCCTGGGTTAGCATGACGAGATCTGTCCAGAGCAGAGTAGCAAAGCCCTCATCTTGCTACCTCCTCCTCGAGGCCAGTTTATTTGAGCCAAAAATTCAGTGGGGAGGATGAAGTGCCTTCTCACCCCAGCAGTCCTGTCTGCCAAGCCCTTCGATGGCAAAAGGAGGCATTATCTCCATTTCCAAAGAATGTGGGGAACTGTGGAGCAGAAAAAAGTCTTATCTGTGGAAAGCTCACAGCATGGGAGGTTACCCAGAACTCTTGGTTCAGGTTACCATAGGTTCTCCGACCACCCTAGCTGCGTGGTGCCCATGGGGAGAGGCCAATCTAGGAGGCTTTGCTCCTTCGGAAGTGCCAAGAGGTGACTCGGCACTGCCACCCTCTCAGCTCCAGCCCATCCTATTATGTCCAAGGTCTTAGGCAATCTTCTCAATTTCCAGAGCTTGATTTCCAGCTTTTACTATACAGTCAGCCTCTCCTCTCTTTGCCTCCTGCCTTCCACAAGGAGTCAGCCCCGCCCGAGGTGACACCCCAAGTCTAATCTGAGATCTTTCAGTCTCCTCCCCGATTTTGGGAAAACTATATGCCCCCTCCACACCCTCCTGTCTCCCCATCTCAAGCCGGCTCAGCAGAACTTACATACAGACAGAAGGAAGCAGAACCCCAACTTTGTTGACTCAGCAACCATATTCCTCCATAAGCTGATTAGCACCGGAGTGGAAAGTGGGGGGGAAGCAGCACCCGCCAGCCACAGGAGCTGGTGCGCTGGGCTGTGGGTGCTGTGGTGGCAGCACCTGTCCCAGGGACATGGCTATGGGAGACTGAGGGATCTCTGTGCCTCAGGTAAGTGCAGGACCGCATGGCAGGAAGAGGGGCCCAGATGGGCACCCATCATCTGGACTAGACTTGGAGAAATAGTGTGAGAGCAGACTGCATGGGTGGGCTGCTGCTCTGCTGGCCTGAGTGGTTTCTGTCCGTGTTGGCTTCAAGCCCTTTGGGTTGCCCATGGGCAGACAGCCCAGCTCTAAGGAGCCCCTGGAATAAGAAAAAAGAGATCCAGGGCACATTCTTCCAGGTGGCGGAAGCTGGGAAAGTGGAGCTTTGCACTAAGCAGGAGGCTGGGCCTGAGGAGGGTCTGGACAGAGGAGAGAAAGCCTCACCAGCGGCACAGGGGAGGGAATGACCGAGGTAAAGGCCTAAGCCCAACTCCTACGCTGCTGGACGAGGCCTAAGCCCTAGTCCAAGACTAGGAAGACACAGAGAGCCCTGGAGCCATGGCTGGAGGTGGGACTTGGGGGGAAGGTGGGCTAACAACACACCAAGGCCCACAGCCCTATGCTTGGTGGAGGGGTCAGGGAAGGAGGTGCGAGGCTGCCCCTCAGCCATCGCCTCTCCTGGTATCCTCCAGGTGGCATAGTCACCCTCTGCTCCTAGCTACCTGCCCAGCCCAGCCCAGCCCAGCTAGGGAAGAGATACTCTGCAGAGAGAGGTCTGGTGTCTTTTGACCCCCAGCCCACAGTTCTGAGGCCCTTGTCCAAGTGTCTCTTAACACCAGACCCTTCTACCCCTGCTGCAAAGGCAGTTCAGCCACTCACCTTCCACAACATGAGAGTCAGAGACAGAAACAGGAGTCTGGAGGGCTTGGATCCCTTCGGGGGGAGGTGGTTGGCAGTGATTTATTAGCCAGGCAAGAGTCAACAAACAAGTTCTAACATCTGTTCTCGCCAAACCATTCCTCAAACAACAGCAGCATTGGAATAGGGCCCAGTCTCAGAGGCTCACAGGGCCAAGGAAATTAGACTCCAGGAGGAGAAACCTAGGCAGCAAGAGGCAATGGGGCCCGTAGCCCACTTTCCTTAGAGGATCACCAAGCACTGAGCTATTAGAATTTGGGGGTTCTATGGAGGGGCCCAGTGGTATGTCTCTAAGATGACTGTGTATTCCACAATTGCTTCTCAGACCTCCAGGTTTCTTCTCAAGGACCCAGACCTGTTGGGGGAGGGAGCTAAGCTGGAATGCACAGGTGTGAACCAGTACCCTCGTGGTGGAATTCTGGGTTTCCTCTTACTGAGGAAATCTGTATTTCCTGTGGAGAAGAGTTAGGGATGTGGGGTGAGGAACAGAAACCTGAGTGGGGAAACCAGGAAGCCTGGCTTTTAGTCCTTGACCTTGGCCAAGTTATGATCCTGCTCTGGCTTTGTTTCCTTATCTTCACAGCCAGGAGTTGGGCTTGATCTGTAAGGGCAATGAGAGGCCCTCTGCCTCCCTTCCTCCCTCACCCTCGGCAGACATCACTAATCAATCATGGTGCTCCTTTCTGCTGAGTTCAGATTTGACCTTAACATCCTTTCAGTGCAGCACTCTAGGCAGCCACGAGCAATGGATTGGAGTTGGCATGCAAGGTGACATCTTTTTGCCATCTTCGCAATAGATGATGGCTAAGGTCCTTTCCAGCTTTGATCACCTATGGTTTGTTCCGTCCACATTTCCTGAGAAGGGCGCCGGGTGTGTGTGAAGGTCTCTAGACCTGATGTTCCAGGTCCTCCCCAGCTCTGACTCACCAGCTACTGAGGAGGTCCCAGGTGGAGCCACACCTGACCTCTGAAGCACCAGTTTAGAAAGGTTGTGAGGCAGGGTGTGCCCCCAGTGGGGCAGGGGAGGGCCTTGTCCAGCCACAGAATTCTCAGAATGCAGTTTCTGGTCACCTGGATTCTGCAGAGAGAAGGACAATCTTAGGTCACACCCCCTGCTTCTTAGATCTGCCTGCAGCTTCAAGGGCTAAGACATCTGGTTTTAATAGACACTGGTTTGCAGAGAGGAGGTCTAAACCCCTCTCATTCATTCATTCATTCATTCATTCATTCATTCATTCAACAAACACAGTACCTATTCTGTGCCAGGCACTGTGCAGGGTGTTCTGGAAACAGATGAATAAATCCTAGTCCCTGCTCTCAGGGATTTCACACTGTACTGGGGTAAGGGGGCACAAGTGTCCCAGGGATTCAGTGGCCTGGCAGGTGTGTACAAGGCATGATGGATGACCTCTGTGGTCAGGGCAGGGAAGTTCTTCCAGAGAAAGCAAGTTGGTTTTCTTGAATGATGAGAGATATCTGCTGCTAGACAGTGGGAGGGTGAACCTGGAGGAAGTGGTAATAGGCAGAGGGATGGGCATGTGCAAACCCTAGGAAGCTCAAAACCACCAGATGTGTCTGGAGAAATGTGACTAGCTCTGGATGGGAACAGCCACTACCCTCTCCAAGTATGGAGGGTCTCATGGGCCAGGCAGCCATTTTAGAAAGACCATTCTGCTTTCCTTAGAGCAGAGTGGATCAGAAATAGCAAGATTGGTGGTTAGGAAACCAGTTAAGAAGCTCTTAGAAGAATCCTGATGAGAAATGATGGGGGCTGAAACTGGGGAAAAGAAAAATATATTTAGGAAGAGATCCAGCAGAAACTAGAGGCTTATGGAAGAGTGGGGGTAAAGAGGGGGAACTGGTGAGGGGGCCCTAGGATGCTGGCTTGGGTGCTTGGGGACTTATCACTCCATACAGGGAACAGGGAGAGAAGAGTTTGCTGGGGAAGGGTGAGAGCCAGGGCCCGGGAGTGAGGGGTGCTGCATCAGCAGGGAGGCTGTTAGGGAAGCAGAGGAGCAGGGGGAGGGAGTGCCTAACACTTCCCATGACACAAGATACAGACCTGAACAGACCTAGGAGAACTGGGGAGGCGGGTTTGGGAGGGGGAAAGCAGAGGGCCTGGAGGGAGGGGATTGCGGCTCCTTCCTGGAGCTCATCAGAGGTGACCTGAAGAAAACTAAGTGCTCTACTTCAAGATGGCAGGGCCTTCGAAGGCCATGGGAAGGAGCCAAGTCCAGACTGGGGAGAAGAGGGCAGGTAGGGCCACAATGAGGCACAGAGTGAGGTCCTTCTCGGAAGACTGAAGAGGACAAGATGGACACAGATCAGAGTACAGGCTGGGGAAGGGATCAGCTGTGGAGGCCCCTCTTGTCTGGGGCCCTATTTTCTCTGTGGAATAGGAGTGATCTGAGTAGAGGGAGTGGATATTTGACAAAAGGGAGGCAAGGGTGTCTGCCTGGGGAGAGGAGACGCTAACTCTGGGCTCCATCCCTATGTCCTTCCCATGGCAGCTCTGACCTTCATTCTGACTCAGGTATCCACTCTGATTGCCTTCTCTGCCCTCCCAAATCTGGCTTTCTGGATGTTCTTCTCGTAGTAGAACTTTGCCCTGGAATCCCATTTACCTGGCTTCCTGGGGCAGGCCTGGAGCGGCACTTCCTCAGGACCTGGTGATACGGGGTGCACAGTGAGCCCTCAGTCCCTGATGGCACCTTCACTTCCACCTCCGCGTAAATGTTGCTAGGGGCCTCTCCTGGGCTGCCCCGGCCCATGGCATAGAAAGCGATGGGTTCATCAGGCTCGTGGTAAATGGGGTTGGAGGGTTTGGGGGGTGGGGTCGGTTTAGGTCTCCGAGGAACCCGACTCGGTTTGGGAGCCGGACTTGAGTAGACTTCGGCAGGCAGCTGAGGCTTAGCGGGAATGGGAGGCTTGGGTCTGGGCGGCTGGCAGGACTAGGAGAGAAGGCAAGGCCAGGGAGGAGGGCGGTCAGGGCAACGGAGAAAGGACCTAAGAGCTGCCCCAGCCCACGCCCTCCCATAGACCACGCCCACAGACCACGCCCTCGACGAAGCCACGCCCACACGCCACGCCCGCCCGTAGGCGCCACCGTAGCGCCACGCCACCTGCTCCCCTATGGAAACGCCTGAGGACGCGCCTCAGGTCTTCTACATCCGCCCCCTCCCCTTCCCTTAGGTGCTGCCTCCTTCCCCAGTCCCTCCTACCCCTCCAGCCTTATACCTCTTTGGTCTCCTGGGTTCCCTCTTTCTGCTTTGGGGCTTCAGGCTTCTCCTTCTTGAGGACTGAGCTATATTGGGGGTGTGGCTCCTGGTTTTTGCTTATAGAGTCTGCTTCTTCAGTCTTTAGAGGAAGTCCTGTGGGCTGTGGAGTCTGCTGGGAGAGACAGAAGGCGGCGGGACTTAGCTTCAGAGGGACGGGAGGTGCGGGGGGGGGGGGGGCCCGGGGATAGGTGATCCTGGAGAACAACATATCTGGTTCAATGTGGAAGGAAGGACACAGAAACTTGACCAGGAAGAGGGAATGGAGGTGGCAAGGAGACCAGGAGTTGGGGGAGTTGCTCTAGTCACCGGCCTTATCTAGCATTAAATTTAATGTCAACTGGGAGCGAGGGCAGGGTCAGTTTCTATTTGTGTCTGTGGTTGTAAAAATGAAACGAATTATAAGTCTTAGCCTAGAAATTCTGGGTGAGAGCTCTCCCACACAGTTGGGGCTGTGTTTATTTCTGTAGGTGCCAAAGGATTCATTTATAGAGATATTTTGGGGGTAGACAGTCTTCTCCAGGAGAGCTGCACCTTATAGTGGTCAGGCTCCTTCCACAGCAGGTGTGATAGCTCAGCACTTAGCCCTAGCGTGATCAATGCGCTCCGCATGCCTGATGCTTCCTGTGGCTTAGGCCACAGGGCTTTTCTTATGCTTCTGCAGTCCACCAAGTGCTTGGCTCCATCTGGAGGTGCTTAAGCGCTGCTGGCTCTATGGATCTGAATCAGAAGGCTTTTCCCCTGCCCCAAGCTCTGCTCACTCAGAATCTTCTTTAGCAGCTCCATAGCACAGCCAAAATGCCTTGACACCTCACTCACTCCATACATCGAGGGAAACACAAGCCCTGTCCCTCCCACTGCCTAGATATCTTTGCATCCTCACACTTGCCTCCATGTCCACAGTCATACCCCAGTCAGGCCTCCTAGTTTTTCCCCTGCATCATCTTGCCTTGCTGAACCACTCTCCACTCTACAGAACCACACCCCTTCCCTCCAAACTTCCCTCCATGGCTGCCTGTTGCTCCAGGTTAAAGTCCAAAATCTAGACGGTTTGAGTGACAAGATCTTTAAGATCTGGGTCACAGAGCTTGGTCTGTCACAGCTCTGCTTTCAGCTACCTCAGCATCACACTTCTCTAAATCTTGAACCCACAGCTTGTGAATCATCACCAAATTTTCCAGACCTTCTTTAAAAGAGTTGCCCTTAAGCAATAGTCCCCACTGAGAACTGACGGCCATCAAGCACCCAGAGATGGAGCCAAGCACTGTTCTTGTCCTGCGTGTCTTTTTCAGCTAATCTGAAGGTCCTTCTGGACTTCCTGGCACTTTGCCTTGACTCATTTTCTTTGCTCAGCTTGCAAAGTATCACCTTCTCCTGGGTCTTCTTCCCTTCCCTGATGGCTCCTTCTCATTGTCTTTGTAGATTCCTCCCTTGTTTCTTCAAACTCTCAGTGCTAGAGACTTGGTATTACTGTAGCTCCCATCTACTCTCTCTCCTTCATGAAAGCTTCAGAATCAACCTGTTTTCCATATGCTGACAACTGTCCCAGACACTGAGCCTCATATTCTAGTTGCCTACTTGAGACCATGTGGCTATTGAATGTTATGTCACACAGTACACACTGAAACTGAGCTCTGGATCTCCCCTGGCCCAGACATGCTTCTTCAAGAGCTTTCCTCCTCTCATCTCAGTAACAACTCCAATTTTTCACAACTTCTCACCTAATTCTGCAAAATACCTGTCAGCTCCACCTTTAACACATACCCAGCATATCACCTCCTTACCTTTCTGCCTTTACTACCCTGGTCCAGGCTCCATCATCTCACTGAAATAGTACAGTAGCCTCCATCTGGGCCCCCTTAACCCTCCCACACTTGATAGGTAACATTCCTTACCTTGTAACTACCCAGGGCCATTTCCTTTCCATCACCTCTCTTACCTCCTCTATCTCTCCATTTAGGCCAGCTTCTTCACTGCTTTCACTCTTCTTCGAACACATCAAGCACACACCTACCTCAGGGCCTTTGTACCTGCCATTCCTTCTATGGAGAATGTTTTTTCTCTAGTGGTCTACATGGTTGTCTACTTTACTTTGAGTAGCCTAGTTTTCAAAGAGCCTTTCACTGCCACTCCAGGTAACTGCTTGACTTTTCTTCCAGTACTTATCATTTCTGGATCTATGTATTATCTGATTTTCCCCCTCTATTGTTATTGGTATTACTTATTTGGTATCTACCTTTTCCCACTAGAATGTAAGCTCCATGAAGACAAGGCATAGGGTAAGATTTATCTATTGCTACCAACATGTTCCTAGTGCCCAGATGAGTACCTGGCACACAGTCGCTACTTAGAACTTCCTCAGGGAGCACTGGCAAGTAAGCTAAATGGAATTCCACTCTGTTCTTCCTCTTCCAGCACACTCACACTTGATTCCTATTATTTGATTGTCTTGCTACTGGTACTAAGCTTTGTGAGTCTGTGGCCCATCTGTCTTGTCCATGGTTCTACTTCCCAGACCTGACAGCAACTGCTGTCACCCCAGGCCCTCCAGCCTTGGTGGGGTCAGGCTGGTGTCTCAAGGGCTTTGTGTGGGCAAAGAGTAAGGCTTTCATCCGCTGAAAGAGAGAACCCTGGTGCCTAGGTCCTGCGACCTGGGCTCAGCGTGGGGAGGGTCACCAGCCTGGGTCCCTAAGTCCGTGTGGTCAGGGTGGGGAGGGGCCGGAGGCGTACCTGGCGGGCGAGGGGCTGGGTGAGCATCTCCCCGTAGGGGCTGAGCGGGCAGGCAGTGTAGTGCCTCAGCAGGTCCTGCAGCTGCGCGTGGGCACTGTCTTCACCCAGCACCACGTGGCGTCCGTCCCCAAGCTGGGCCAGTAGGAAGTGGCGGCAGCAAGAGCGGCTCCTGGGGACGCCATTCGGGTCAGACGCTCCCTCTCTCCGACCCGGGCTACCAGCTCGAGGAGAGACTCCGCCCCACTCTCTGCAGCCCGCCTTGAGCGAAGAGCCTCGCTTGAGCGACGGATGGGTCAGAAGTGCTGCCCCTCACAATCCGCCCCCACGTGGCCCAAAGTCCCTCCTCCAAGTTGCTGGGCGAGAGGCCCCGCCCCTCACCTGTAAGTCAGCACAAAGGTCACGGCGCTTTCGCTGAATCGCACCAAGTAGCATCCCTGAGGCTTGGTCTCCAACAGCCTTTCAGCCTCCCTGGGGGTGATGGAGAAGAGTCCCATGCAGCTCTAACTCTCCCAGTCTCCACCCCTGTCTCCCTTCCTTTCCTGGGGTCCCCTCTACCCTGCCAGCTGCCCTGGCTAGAGAAGGTTGAAAATGCGCCCCCACCACCACCACTGCAGGCACTGGGTGTGGACAGAGGGCCATTCCCACATCCTTCCTGGCTTCCTCCTGGAGGCCCACAGGGTGCTTATAGATTTCAGGGGTGAACACAGAGATACCAGAGGAGTGGAACTCAGAAGTGAAAGAAGAAGAAAGAACTGCAAGAGAGGAAAGCAAAGAGAGAGCTGAAGAGGAGTGAAGGGTAGAGAGAGGAAACTGAAGACTAGATGCCTAGGAGGAGAATGGGGTCTAGAGGGGGAAAACAGGCACAGAGGAGGTGGGGTTAGACACCCTCCCCCACCCCCCAGAAGAGATGTCACAGTGAATGGCCTGGAAAACACCAGCAGTCGTACCCTGGACTTGTGGCCTTAATTTATTCCTGACAAGTGAATAAATGCCACTTGCCACTCATGGGGCCTGTTTAACTCCCCTGTGACTCACCTCCGGGTGATGAAGCCATGGAACCAGGTGGGGGCTGCCCCATGCTTCAGGAGCCATTGGGCCTGGGTCTTTTGGAACCAAGCCCGGGTCTCAGCTTGCAGGGACTGGCCTCCTTCCTTGGGCACCTCTTGAGCTTGCCCGCTGTCCTCTGGTTTAGAGGCAGCTCCCGGGTCCTGGAGAGATGCCTGGGTAGGTGAAGGTTCAAGGAAGGCAAAGAACTTAAGCTTAGTAGACCTTCTCCTGACCCTAAGCCAGCTGCCACCTTCTTATCCTCAAACCCTCCTAGGCCTGGGAAAGAATCTCCTGCCTCTCATTCCAGTTGCTTGTTTTAGGGTTTAATTGCCCAGAAAATTCTTCCCAAGGTCTAACTTAAACCACTTTCAGCTCCAGCTGTTTTGTTCTGGGGTCTCCTCTTCCGTTTCCCTTTGGCCCCGAGGGACTTTAATCAAACAACTAAGAGCTGACAAATGGTGCTTAAATAAGGGTGCGGACCTAGACAGCAGAAAGCACTCCCTAACCAGAGGGCTGAGGGAGATGCTATATTAGGGACCCCCAGAGACCAGGACAAGGTAGTAGGGTTTCCTGGGGACCCACTGGTAAGGAGGACTGAGACCTAGGCCAAGAAAGGCCATGGACAGAAATCCAGAAGCCTACTGCTGGGCCTCACTGTGCTATCTCCTGCTCTCCTGTGGATTCAGTCTGAGTTTCTCAAGGGCGGAAGAACAATGAGTGTGAATGGTCAATTTGGCAGATGAAGGAGGTACAGCCCACTTCCTTGCCCTCTCTCTGGGCCCCAGATCTTCCTGTGCTCATCCGGTTGGCCTTTGTCCACCAGTCCTCCCTCATGGAAGGGGGCAAGTAGATGAGGGAGCTGCATTGTTCCTACTCACCACAGCATGGACAACAAGCTTCCTGGGGTTGGGCTGGGCCTCTTTGGCTTTCTGGGCCTGGCATCTGGGTCCTGGAAGTATTTCCACACCTTTACAGCTCCGGGGGGTCAGGTTCACTGGCTGGAAGGTGCTGAAGGTTGGGGCAGGGACGTTTCGGCTCCCTGTGAACATGAGAGGACAGTGAACTGTTTCAGTGAGGGATGCCTTTCTGTCTCTGCTGCCCACCCCTCCCCCAGGCTCAGAGGGGCCCTGTAGCCTTCTGAGCAGGGCCTGGAGAAGAGGGACAGTCATGACTTTTAGAGTAATGCTGGAGGGACAGCAAGGGAGATTTCTCAGGAAGGAGTAATAGGCCAAGGAGGCACAGACAGGCTGGCTCACAGAGGGCTGCAGGAGAAATGGGGACGGGAGTGTCGTCGGAGTGTCGTGGCAAGTCAGCTGTCTTTCTGATGGCTGCAGGGAGACAGGTCTCTTCAGGGCAAGTCCCCCTTCTGGCCCAAAGTCCTCTGTCTGCTACTCTCATTCTCCTGCTTCTCTCTTCCTCCTTCCTAAGAACCACTCAGGGAACCCTGTCACCTTTGTCCTCAGTAGAGCGCAAGGACCTGAAGCCCCAATGAAGGAGAAGTGGGGTCTGGGCACCCTGCCCATCAGCCTTGCCAGAGCTGCGGCCCCTCATGCCAGATATATGTGGGAGCTTAGATCTGGGACAGGGGGCAGGGATGTAGGAGTCTTCATGTACCCTCCCACCCACATTCTCTAACTTCACTTACCTTGGGGGCCTATCTGGGCCAGGGGTAACTCCATGGGCGCCTAGGAAGGGAGCTCCCAGTCTGGTATAAATAGGTGCACTCCAAAGGTGAGCGCACTCAGCACCTCATATCTTCTCTTACCCCAGGCAGGAAGTGTCGCCTCACCCACAGCCCTAGCCCTGGCAGAGGGCCCACGTCATGGAAAGCCTAAGATAGTTGTCCCTCCCCCGGAAGCCAGGCAGCTAAAGGTGGCGGTGGTGGTGTGATGATGGGTGTATGGGTGTTGTGTCACTTTGTGTCTGGGTGTTGGGAGGGCCTTACTGCTTCTGACCGCCTCTCTCACACTCTTTCTCCTGCACTCCCCAGGAGGCTCTGCCCCCTCCCTCCCTCTCCTGCTCTCTCTTTCTCTCTCCCTTTTCTTTTAACAGTGGGACGGGACTCTGGTGCCAGAGATTCATACTCAGGATTATGGTCTAAGGACTTTCAAGGAGGGAAGGGAGCATAGTTGCGACAGGAAGGATGTGGGTCAGACTTCTGGAAGGACTTTTTGAGGTCATATGAAATCTGTGAAAATGAGGAGGTAAGAGGAGGGGGCCTGGCTTCATCCTCTAGCAGACAATGGAGCTGGCTAGGCAAAACCAGGCAATGCTGGAAGAAGGGAGAGAGAATCTCCCCCAGCTAAGCAGCTCATTGTAGCAGACTGTTAATGACTTCAGTGCTGAGTCTTCAGCTTGCAATGTGCTTATGCCTCCTGTAACCAGAGCACAAGGCCATTTCCCACTTTCAGTCCTCACAAAGTAGGAAGGGAAAAGGGAACATTCCCCATTTTGCAGGTAAACCGAACTCAGTTTAACTTGGTCAGGGTCTTCTAGTGTCTCAGAAGCTGGTGGCAGAGTTGGACTAGAAACTAGATCTTTCTTACTTGTTTACTATGTGAACATATTGGCAAATGCTCTGGGACACCCCTCCCCTCATCCTCACCCCCACTGCTAGCACATAAGAGACCAAAACCATTTGCCCAGGTGCACAAAGTTAATGAAGTAGCTTTGCAAAAATCTATTGCCTTCAGGTAAAGCCAGCCTTTTCAACACACCCCTCCCTTACCCCTCCCCACTAATGGCTAAGGAGTCAGGTAAAGAAGGTTTAAGCAGTGGGTATCTGGGCTTGCATCTCCACCATGCATTGCTCAGAAAATAAGAGATTACGTTTTAAAGTTTGCTGCCTCTGCACATGGATAGAGTCAAAGTATCCGTTGGTCAAAATTAGGAGAGAAGCCACCCTGTCAATATTTACATTTTTAATGTCAGTGACTCACTGTTCCTACCCATATAACCTAAATTCAAATTTGTGTTAATTGGAACAGCCCTCACAGACTAAAATCTGTGAGATAGAAAGCTATCCTAAGTCTTCAACTTGAACTCATCAACTCAAGTCACAAAATAGGGCTCTGGCAAAGGCAGCAGTGGTCTGGGAAACAGGCAATTCCTGTGGAAATGTGAAATGACAAGAATCTCAGGGGGATCCAAGCTTGTGTCTAACATAGCATCTCTTTCTGTGTTCAAATCTTATACTACATTGTAGGATTTGCATTTAATCTGTAGAGAAATCCTAGTTCTCCAAGGGTGGAGCTATGAGTTCAATGAGTCATGCCACCTCTTTCAAGGTAGAGGTCCAGAGTGTTTTTCTCAATGGCTGAGGCAAGAGGTAGGAAAGCCTACAATCCCCCATGGCTATGACTGGTTCAGAGAGTCTGATCAGTATTTGTCATCTTCCTCGCTGTTTATTCTGGATGGCCCCACCTTCTGTTTTACTTCATCTAGTGTTTTTTTGTTTTTGTTTTTTAGCCTTGGTGGTGTGGTCCAGACCTTCATTTTCCAAAGGAATAGTCCCATGGTTGCCTTACCCTCATTATCATAACTACCTATTAAAGGTCTTCAGGCACAAAAGTACTTAGAGATGCCCCAGAGAGTCCTTGGTTACAAGGCATTCTCCTCCCTGCCCCCCATAGTGAGGGGCAGATATCTTAACTCCTTGTGGTAACTATGATTGATTATCCCAGTCAGTACAGGAACCTTCTTCCTTTCCTTATTGGTTCACAGCATTAGAAACCCAAGGTGGATAAGCGGTAGTTGCAGCTTCCAGTTGAATGGAATTCTTACTATGCCTTCTGGTAGAAATCTTTTCCCTCTATCAACTAGGACAGATAACTAGATTCAAAAAGTAGGATCAAGAGAAGCACAAATTGGCAAGTATGTGACTGGATGTAACAGAGAGGAAGTGATTCCTAATTCCAGTTCTTGCTCCTCAGATCTGTTTTCTGGTTATCGGGGAATGTATGCCAGTACCTACTCCCCCTTCTGAGGCTGAAACCCGAGCCCTGATGAAGATAGTATTAGGACATGGGTTCTCTGTGAGGTAATAAGGTCAAGAGGGTTAAAGCCTCATGCTGGGGTTAGTGTCCGCTCCAGAACTGTGAGAAGTAAATGCTGTCTAAACCACCATCTGTGGCATTCTTATTGTAGCAGCCCAAGTGTACCATACGCATTGGTTTAAGTCATAAATCCTGTGTTGGAGGAGAGAGACCCAACCCCACAAAGTTCTTTATATGGTGTATTCCTGAGATTTCAATTGACCAGTCTATCAAACCGGATATTTCTGGATAATGGGGTAAGACCAACAAATCCTGGGGTCATGAACCCATGGTTGTGCTTCTTTGCTGTAAAATGGGTTTTTTTGGCTTGAGGCACTGAGCTGTAGGGCACAATATTGAAGGAGCAGGGTGTTCTGTAAGCATGTGGGTGGTGGTCCTAGGGTTTGTGTCAATTCTGACAAGGACATATCACTGCTCCCTCAAAGGGAAAAGGGGTCTGATCTAATCAACTTCCTACCATGCAGCTGGACATTTTCCCCAACTAAGTATCATTAGTAGGGCTCAGTGTCTGTCTCTGCTGCAGACAAGTTGGGCACTCAGCAATAGCCCTCAGCCACGGTGAGAAGGTATCCGTGATCTTGAGCTCACACAAAGCCTCCATCTTTCTGCCATCTTTCCACTATGCTTGTTACTCCATTGTGCCAGTGCTGAAGTGACTAGTCTAAAGAGAAAGACTAGCTGATATCCACAGGATGACTTATTTCTTGCTGGTTGTTCACTACTTTCTCATAACTGATGCTCACTGGTGGACGTCCATGAGGCCCAAAGTTCTGCATCTTTGTGCGCACTTCCATCTACCAGGTCTGGGACGCGGGTAAGGTAAGTGAGGTTTCTTGGACTTGAAATGTAAGAAGTCACTCACTCTCAGCCTTGTTGAAATGGACCCCAGTCCTGGTGTTGCCATAATACTTCCTTCCTCCCCACCCCCAGACCTTCTTTTCTCCAATCTCTCATTATTTTTTCTAGGACTCTCACCAAATGACCAAGTAATTTTCCATTTCATATAAACTTTACTATGGACTATCTCTCCCTAAGATATAACATGGATGACCAAGTTATACTTGCAGATCTTACCCCTGGGAGGATTTCCCTTTCCCCCTGTCCTGCAGGGACACACTATGTGGGACCATGATGCTGCATGTGCTAACATAGCATGCTGTGCTGGTACATGTGTCGGTGTTAGTGATTATAGGAATCCCAAGAGATCATCAAAGCAAAATGAAGCAGCAGCAGCAATGCAGTAGAGGTAGGTGATTTCAGAACCTGGACCACTTGCTTATGCAATTTGCTTAAGCTTTCTGGAGTGGCTCAAGCCAGATGCACAGGTATCCATCCCATCACATAATGGCTACTGCTCTGCCATCTACTTTTATGTCTCTGTGAACCAATACATTCAACTTATTCAGGGAAGCTCAGTTTGAATGGTCCCTTGATGTCCACTGCCACGTACTCAGCTCCTACTAGGACCTAACAAGAGTATCTCAGGAGATGTTTTTCAAATGTATGTCTTTGTTATTGAGGGAATGACTTTGTTGTGGAACCAAGGATACGTGCTGCAATTCCCCATCACAGCATGCCTCAGACTCCACCCTGCAACCTGTCTGTAGCACATACCTAGCACATTGGATCCACTGGACCCACAGCCCAAGAAACAAAACTGCTTGTTCCAGCCTGGGTCTGCTACAGGGACTTTCTACCTTGAAATTCCCTGGAGACTGGCAGTCTTATGCTTTGTCCAACAACTAGTGTGAAGTGATATTCTCAAGTGCAGCAAATCTTGTCCTCTAAATCCAATGAGGCCACATACATGCTGTGCCTCTTTCTTAGGGCAAGCAAGTGCGAGGTGTTGCCCCTTGTCTGTTAGAGACCAGGGCTTTAGGAAAGAAGGTGGCCAGGGGTGTGTGAAGATACCTGTGTCTACCACAGCAAGGATAGTACCAGTGTCTTCTTCCACTGGTTTGTTCTTAACATGTGCTTTCAGAGAACAAAACAGATGACTTTTCCTTTTCACCATGCCGCCCTCTGTGTCTTTATCAATGGCTCACCATGACTGAATAACTTGTTAATATTTGCCAACTGCCAAATAGGGGGTTGGTCTCGCTTTATTTGAGGATTACCTGATACCATTTCTCGGGTGAGAACACAGAGATCCGGGTCCAATCTCACAATGAGAACATCTGTTTGGATGTGGGCTGGCTGACACGGGACTCTAGCCAGGGGTTTGGTGGGGAGATTACACCCCGATGTCTCAAGTGTGTTGGGGAGTGGTGCTGGCCACGCTCAGTGCTTCACCCATATGGACTTATGCACCCTCAACAGCAGGTCTATGAGGTCTGTGTCCTGTCCTCTCCAGGTTATAGACGGGGAATCTAAGACTTGGGAAAGCTGGGTAACTTGCCACTGTCACACCGTCAGGGAGTGAGCTTAGTTAGCTTTGGGACCAAGCAGACTGGCTCCTGGTTGTGGATCCTACTATTAGTCAGCACATGCTGAGGGAGCTAGGGGCCTCTGCCCACTCAGAGGGTGGACTGTGTGAAGGCTTTCCTGCTGAGTGACTGCATATTAAATTCACTCGAGGAGACCAGGAAAGAAGCAGGGTGTTCAGGCCTGTATGGGACCTCTCCTGAGAAGTACATCACATACATTCAAGCTTTAAGAACCCAGAAATCAGGAAACTTTCCAAACCACCAGTAAAGACTCCATCTTTTTGGTAACTCATGCTTTCAGCAATTTCAGTCCCCAAAACACGGACTTGTTTGCAGAACTGGGGTAGCTCTGCAGGTGGTGTTTCCTTGGCAGAGCCTGCTTTGTGGGTATCATCAGCCCCCCCGACACACCCCCAAATGTTACTGAAGGGAGCAGGGACATTTTAGGTTTCACAGGATGTCCTCTGAAGGGCTCTCAGCATTTACAGAAGCAACAGCATTACTTTATAGTAATTCTTCCTGTATCTTTTTAGTTAACATGGATTGGATGCCTAAGTATACCAAATATGTTAGGGGTCAGACATGCAAAAGTAAATAAAAATGCAATAATACCTGATGTAGGGGCCCTCCCTGGTGGCCCGTCAGAGCGCAGCACTATGAAGCTATCCACAGCCTGAGTTCGCTGCCCGTCCAGGCCAGCTGACCCACGTGGCACAGAGACCTCTCCTGCCCTGCCGCCTCTCAGCATTGTGTTTCAGTACATCTGCCTCTTCAGCTCCCCACTCTGTCTCTTGTGAAGACTCTCACCCCACCCACATCTCTGGCCTGTACCCCAGTTCTTGTATGCATAAATAAATAAATCTTTAAAAGAAAATACCCAATGCACCCTGCACGTTACCTTTTTGGTACCTTGTGCTTCTTATGGAAACCCAGCAGAAGTACTCTAAGAGTGAGGGGCTGTGAACTTGAAAGTCAGTCCTTGCGGTCCCCTCAACGGCATCTTTCTTTTTGAGTCTGCCTGTGTCTGGCTGGGTTGCTAAGTCACAGCTTTATTATAGAATTGCTATATGAATTTATATTGATCAGACCTAGTAAAATTGTTCTTTATTCTTATGAAGGCATAAGAAAAACCTCCTTTATTAAATACTATGTAGTATGATAGTAAATACATTTTTTTAAATTACGAGGCTTTTGCAAATGTAATGTTAGTATAGAATCAGCAAAGCAATTCAGAATGAGAAAAACAATCACTGGACATCTGTAACAGAAAATTTGACAAAAACTACTAGACCTCTGCAAACATCTGGAGAGCTCTGAGGTTAATAGGGAGAGGAAGGAGGGGACAAGGGGACAGACAGCAGGGATTGGGGGGAGGAAGCAACTCCAACATAGGGTTGTATAAAAATGTTGAAAGGCAAGACTTAAATGAAGTGTGAGTGAAAAAAGATATCATAGATAGTCTGAGCTAGGATTTACAGCAAAATGCAATTTAAAAATATAAAATAGAGCCCTCCCTGCTGGACACAAGGGGTTAAGTCTCAGCACTATGAAGCTGTCTGCAGTCACTGCAGCACAGTTCAATCCCGGGCCAGGGAGCTGACCCACATGGCACAGCAGACCTCTCCTGTCTCCCCGCTGCTCCCCTCAGCAGTGTATTCAGTAGATGCCTCTCCTCCCCACTCTGTCTCTGGTGAAGCCTCTCACCACCCTTGCACCTCTGGCCTGTACCCCAGTTCCTGTGTGCTTAAATAAATCAATCTTTAAAAATAAAAACCAAATGCGGGTACACCACACACGGTTACTCATGGGACACCTGAGGCTCACTGAACAGCTGACACTTGTGTCTTTCGTACTGAGTTGCTGTCGGCCACAAACCTGTTGAAAATATGTTAGTATGGATATTGATGAATTGGGTCATTTGTTAGCTTTTGAATATATAGCAGTGGGCTTAAAGAACAAGTGATTTAGGGGCCCTCTCTGGTGGTGCAGCGGGTTAA
>NW_004567141.1:5689354-5690620 GCF_000260355.1 Condylura cristata
CAACAGAATGGTAAGAGCTGAACTGGCACTTGGATTGGGGGCCCAGGAGTGGTCGCATAGCACCCATACGCTCTGGTATCAACTCAGCAACTGTGCTTTTTCTCTCTCTGGGCAGTAGAGGGGGTGGCCCAAGCCTTGGGCCAGGCAGAGAGGGCCTAAAATGCTTTTGGGGGAGATGAAAATTAAGGAAAAAGGTAGAATTGATTCTGGAGGGGCAGCATGGGCCTCTCTGATCTCAGTCTGCCCACCTACTCCAGAATTTGCAGCGAAATCTAGAATCCTGGCCACCCAACCTTGGTGATTCTTCCTTTTGTTCAGGGAGGACTTTGGGGATGGTGCTTCCTCTTGCTACCTCCTGCCTAAGAGGAGCCTGAGGGTGATCACTACTTGGTGCTAACTACCTATTGGCCCCCTCCCCTTGGTTCCATCACAATGGTTGTCTACTTTTCTATTAAGAAGTGTCAGACAGGCTTCCCACTCTGTCTCTGGTGAATCCTCTCACTGCCCCTGCACCTCTGGACTATACCCCAGTTTTACATGCATAAATAAATCTAAAAAGAGAGAGAGAGAGAGAGAAAATGATAAAAGAAAAAAGTGTCAGACAGGACAGTAACAAGTTTGAGAATCAGCACTCAAGGGCCTGATTGCCATCTTCTCTACAGCCTGTTGTTTTAACTGGTGGTGAGATGGTGTGTTCCGAGGGCCCAGCATGTGGCTGGTTCTGCTTTTCGTGACCACATCTGGAAACCCTGTTGACATACTTGTTGATAACTGCAACCTTTAAAGTGGAGTCACCCACCCTGGAGGCCTGGGCCCAGGCCAGCAGCCCTGCCCACTGGGGCGATGGCTCCACCCCAAGCCAGCTGGCTCCTCTCACAACTGGGTGGAGACACAGGCTGTGGGGAATCCCCTGTGCGCCTCAATATGTCACTCATGATGTCACTGGGAAGAGCCGAGCTTCTTGGGAGCTGGGACTCCCACCCTCATTTGTACCTCAACGCCCCTGCACCCAGTGACTTGGTGAACCTAGGCATTTGTCAGTTGCCTTGTCTGGAAAATGGAAAATGGTGGAAGAAACGCGGTGGCTATGGGGTTCCATCAATGAAGAACTGAGCCCTGTAGAGGAACTTTGTCTCTTTCCTCCAGCGCCCGTGGGAGGTTTGAACCACAAACTCCGTGGCTGGGCCAGAGGCTCAGACCTTAGGCTACCCTCTGGCTGGGCTTGGGGCTTCTGGTTTCGGTTTCTCCCCTTTACTTGGCATGCTG
>NW_004567141.1:5691200-5692536 GCF_000260355.1 Condylura cristata
TCCCTATGGGGCTGGGGTCCTACCTATGACCTCAATTAACCATAATTACTTCTTAGAAGCTGGGGGTTAAGGCTTCAACATATGAATTTTGAGGTGACACAATTCCGCCCATAATATGATGTCAACCTCCATCCTCTCCCCTCACTAGGTCTCCTAGTCACATAGGACCACAGAGACTCAGCAATTCAGGCAGCTGAGCCTGGAGTCTGGATACAAGGAGAGAGACAGCTCTCTCCCCACTGGTGGATGGAAGAAGGCTGACAGCAGCTTGGGGGCATCTGGGCTGGACCTTGATAAGTCAAGGGTGGAGAGGGCATCCCCAGCACATTCTGGGGTCATGTTAAGGTCAGATCTGACTGCTGTCCCCACTTCTTCCCTTCCTCACTCTAGGTACAAAGGGGCTGCGTATGCTGCCAGAACTTTCCTCAGCTGACCTGTTGTCAGTGAGGGTAAAGAAAGGCAGGCCAGTGTCTGGTGATAGGAGAGCAGTGCAGGGAGTCCTGAGGCAGCAGGAGCCCTGCACTGGCCCCTCGGGTAGTGCAGTTGGTGCTAGCAGTGCCTGGAGGGGACGGGGGGGGGTGTTTGGGGCAGGGGGGTCCCTGGGCATTGGAGAGACTGCAGAGAGGGCCTTCGGTGACTGGAGACTCAGGTTCCAAGACTGCCTGGCAATGACCAGCAGAGAGAGGCAGAGAGTCCCGGGGGACACTCCAGTTGCTCTGAGGGGCTCTTGAAGCTGAGGGTGTCCAAGGCACCGGAGGGTTGAGGACCAGAACAGGAAGATATTCAGGGAACACTGAGTTTCATACATGCTGGGGGTGGAACTGGCGGCCCAGAGGGAATGGGGAGCTTTAAGGTTCTAAGTTTCTCTCTTCCATCATGGCCTGGAGCAAAGACTCTGGTCATCTGCTCTGCAGATTTCCTGGTGCAGACTGGGGACTGAGGTCCTCACTTGTGAGCCCCCATGGCCGCCCCAAGGAGGAGGCAGGTGGCTCTACAGAGGTCTTGGGTGAGACATCGTATGAGGGGTATGCTAGATCTTTCATTTGACAGATGAGGTAAACTGAGCCAATAACTTGCTTGAGCAAATTTGCCAAGATTCAATTCAGGTCTAGCTCTCTGTACTCTCTGCTCCTAGCTGATCTGCTATCATTGACTCATTGAGCAGCAAGAGAAAACCTATATTGTACTAGAGTGTGGTAGTTTCAGGGCTACAAAAATAAATAAGACAGGAAGGTCAGGGACATTCGCAGGCAAACAAACCCAGACAACAGAATGGTAAGAGCTGAACTGGCACTTGGATTGGGGGCCCAGGAGTGGTCGCATAGCACCCATACGC
>NW_004567141.1:5696106-5748812 GCF_000260355.1 Condylura cristata
GCTTTAACCTTCATAGCGCTATGCTTTAACCCTCTGCACCATCTGGGAGGGCCAGGAAGATGCAATTTAAATATGAGAGAGAACAATTCAACTTACTAGGCCTCTGTGGCAGTGTTGGGGGGAGGGGGACTGGGCTCTGGCAAAGTGTGTTCTGCCACTCAAATCACTGATGCCATCCTCTGTGAAGTGCACTTAAAAAACATAGTTCATCTGTGAACAATTCAGGTCTCCAAACCGTGGGAAATTCAAGTAGAATTAATAGACAATCTTCCATATCTTCAAATTCAACCAGCCGACAGCGGCGGTTGGCTGAGGGTGGAAACCCACGTATACGGGGCCCATGCCCTCCAGCCCCTCCGACACCGCTCCAGGTGCTCTGGACACGGACAGCGCTGCGGTGGAAGAGGTCGTGCTGAGAGAGCTATTCGGGAGGCCAGGTAGGTAGGTGGGCCGAGGCCTAGGTAGGTAGGTGGGCCGAGGCCTAGGTAGGTAGGTGGGCAGAGTGGTTCTCCGGAAGGGCCCGCCAGAGCAGGGCGCCATTTCCAGGCTGGGGAAGAGAGGAAGGGTGGCTCTCCGGTGCGGAGGGTGAGGGCGGCCTCAGAGGTGCCCGGGTCCCTCTCAGGCTGGAGGAGTGGTTGGGCGGAGGACCGGGAAGGGCTACGCGGGTGAGGGCCCTGGCCGGGTCTGCCGGAGGAGCAGGGGAGGCGGGGAGGAGAACGTGGGCGTGCAGCGGAGGCGGGGCCTGCTGGCCTGGGGGCGGGGCCTCAGAGATAGGCCGTGGCGGTGGCCAGAGCAGACTGCGAGCCACGGGCTGCTGTCATCCTGGGAGTGGGGAGGGGTTTCTGGGAACCTCGCAGAAAACTGCTTTTTTCTACCTCCTGCTTGCTCCCTGCTCCCCAGCTGGAAAACACTGGGGCTTAAAAAAAAAAAAGAGCCCTGCCAACACTAAATTCAGGAAAACAGACTTAGGCTCACCCTACAATTCGAGGAGAAGAATGTTTTTGGAGAATGTAAATGAGTAGTGTGTTGAGCAGCAGGAGAGAGGGCAGTGGGCCTCCCCAGCCTGGGCCTCCCTCCATCACCTGTACAGGGAGGCACCTGCTTTCAAATGCCGATGGCTGGTTTTCACCATATAAATAATATATGTTCTTTAAAAAACACAAGAGAAAATACAAATAAGCAAAAAGCTGTTATAAATCATCCACTATCTTCTCTCCCAGATGTATATTTACACATGCAGATATTTTTCTGAGTTTGTGCATGTAAATGTAAAAAATGGCATTTACACTATTTGCAGCCTGCTCTTCTCATTCTGCAGCTCATCACGGCCTTCATTCCAGGGCACTAAATGTACTACTACAGCATCTTTTTAAGTGATATCACAATTAGATAACAATGACAATAATTTGTATAGTACTCAAGAAAGCTTGCAAAGCACTTGGTGTGCATTATCTTATTTCAGGCCTTGGCCTTCCCTCATGGAGGTCTCTCCCTCAGGAAATTCTGCTTCTAACACAGGCCCCTGCCTCCTCTGTACCCCTGGCTTGGGAAGGCTGCTATACCCCTGGGTCCCTCCCCCGCCCCCACAGTCTCTCTGCAGCCCACTGCCCACCATCCTCCCGCTTTGAAGCAGCCAGCCCCTCTCCATGGCCTTGTGGAAAGTGGTGATAGTGGACCCTCCCTTCCTTCTCCACTTCTTTGTCTGACCCAACTGTCAACCGCTGTCCCTGCCTCCCAGAGAGGAAGAGGGCTCTGGCTCGTTCTCTTGAGAATCTCATGTAGTGTCAGAATGACCTCCATTTTTCATACTTCCTAGCCCTTGCGTGCCCCCTCCCCACAGCTCTGCTGCCCCCTCCACCCCTCATTTCCTGTCTAATCCTGCTCAAGGACCAGCCCTATAGGGCCTGTGAGGGTGGGATCCTGCAGTTTCGGAAGGGATCCGCTTCATCTCCAGAAGTCATCCAGCAGAAACACTCCCTGTTAGGGTTCACAAGTGGGGAGTGGTAGAGATCAAAGTGGGTTGTCTTCAGAGCTTCCACTGTATGTAAAGAGATTCCAAACATTGGTTTCCCTGCTGCTTGGTCTTCCCCCCCCGCCCCCCCAGCACCTCCCTTTGACTCCCTCTCCTCACTGCCATCCCAGCACCCATCCTTTCCTGTTCTCCCTGGCTGACCCCCGAGAATGGCAGAGACCCCTGAAGGTGGGGAGGGCAGGGCAGGAGCAGGAAGGATGAATTGTGCCCTTGAACAAGCCCCCAATTCTGCCCTAGCATTTCTGTCCACATCTTTATCCAGGAGTGCCTCCCTGCTGCCCAGCCAGCTGGCCCCTATCTTTTCTCTTCCTCTGTGGTGGGAGGGGAAGGAAGTCCTGACCTACCCAGTGCCAGAGGCCATGCTGTTCACATATCCTGCCCTCCAGAGACCAAATGAGGGGCTTGTCCAGACTGAGGCTGGACAGTCCACTCAGCCTCCTACCCTAAGTTTCACCTCTGGCTTTGGAGAAGGGCAAGACCCCTGAGTCAGCTAACCTAGAGAGCCATTCCCAGACCCTGCCCTTGCCGCATGGACCCACGATGCCTGGGGTCCTACAGGTCTCTCCTCAACAGCAACGACATAGAGACTCTTGGCCATGTGGCTCTTGTGGGACCCTTACATTAGTCAGAGGTAGTGGGCTTTGCTGTAAGCTCCTGTCCATTTCCCAGGGCTCCCCACCAGCCCCTGACCCCGTGCCATGGGCTCGCCTAGTGCCCTCGGTCAGCTCCACCCCACCCCTCCCTCCAGCCTAGAATCCTGATTTGGTAGTCTTTGCTCTCACTTCCCGTACCCTCTCGAGGGATGCACCCGGGTGCCCACACACTGGTGGCCCCTTCACATGAGAAGGCCCACAGTGGAGGTCAGGGGCATGGGTTTTGGGGCCGGGGCCGGGCCCGATCACTGCTCTCTGGGTGTGCGCAAGTGCAGCGTGACTGTATTCTCTGGGTGAGTATGCAGGTCTCGTTCCAGGACTTCTGTGCAGTTTCTCCTCTCTGCTGGAGTCTCTGAGATGAGCACCACCAGAAGAGAGAACCCTCCCCCAATCATTCTTCCCTGGGCTGTGGCTCTGCCAGTAACCGTTAGGGGTCACTGTTGCCTCAGCCACTGCACTTAGGAAAGGAGGGTCCATGGCAGGGGTGCTGCCAGACAGGTGGTCGGGGAGGATCTGCTTTGCAATTGCTCTCATCAAGATGGCCTTGCACAGCCTCATGCCCACTCTGCTCAGGCCTGCCTGTGATTTGCAGGGCAGCTCCTGCTGGGCAGGCAGGCTCAGAAGTACAAATGTCCCCATTCTGCGTGTAAGGCTGTGGCGACACCGGAGCCATGGTGCCGGAGGCCTGGCCGCAGGGTTCACTCACAGGACGCCAGAAAAACCCTCAGCCCCCGCCAGCCCCTTTGCTGCCACCCAGGATTTTAAAGTCACGCTTCTGCGACTCTTTCCCTTTAAATGCCCTCATGGACTGGCATAAGAACCTGGAACAAAGGCTCCTGTACTCAGGAGCACCCTTATGCCAAGGGTGTCTCTGCTCCGAAAAGAATACCTGGAATCACCACAGGGATCCAGACAGGCTCTGCTCTGATGCATGTCCTTGCCCGGGCCGGGCTGGGCTGGGGGTGCATCCGCCTCTGACTAGTGATGTCAACAAAGGCCCTCAGCCCTTGCTCTGTCCACTTACGATCTTCCCTGCCATACCCCAGGAAATGCCTGCCCGGTGGAAATAGCGAGGGACAATGGGGTGGCCCAATACAAAGGTTCCCTGCCGGGCTCAACCACTCCAGGCCTCTGCAGGGCATATGACAGCAGGATGGCCTGCTTCACTGCCATGGCAACCCTGCCACTCAGGTCCTCATGGAGGTGGTGTTTGACAGCAGTGTCTTTATCCTCGGGTCACCACCTCAAGTCCCCAAGGAGGGAGGGAGGAAGTTCATTCAGTGTTAGCACCATATAGATGGAGAGATAATGGGCTGACCGGGAGGGACCAGGGTACACACAGACCTCTGCATTTATTGTGCCTTCTCCAGTCTTCCCAAGAGAGGCAGGGGGTAGGTGGGGGGCAGGAGTGAGGGCAGGCAGGAAGTGAGGCTCTTAAAGCCTTAGTAATCTCAGGGTATGAGGAAGATGGAGGGGTGAGACTGGGAGAAGGGAGGAAGGAGGAGCACCAAGCTTGGGGTAAGAGGAAACAGTGACGGTGGTCCTGCAGGGACCGGCTGGGAGCTGCTCACCCACGTGCCTGGCCCCCTCCCATGCCATCTGGGGCATGGGGCAAAGGTGAGAAGGGCCGCCACATGGACACCCCAGCCCCGGAGTGGATAGAGCCTGATCCGGTTGCTGCCTAGTTTCCAGATATCTGTGGTATCTCCTGTGCTGATACCACATAAGACCTGGGGTTCAGGCTGCACAGCCCTTCTCATCCTGGTCTGAGGATGGTCCTCACCCTGAGTGCCAGGGTGTCTTATCCATGGTCTGGTGTCCACTCCTGTAGGGACCTTGCTTACTCTCTCATGGGAAACTCAGACAACTGAGAAAACTTTCCTAGAGTGAGTCTGTTCATATGTGCCCCCCACTCTCCCAACCTTTCCTGCTCCTGCTCTCTGGGCCCCCTCTGCCACCCTGTCCTGGATAGGGGTGTGAAGTTCTGGATATCTCATGCCCCAAAGGTCAGGTCTCTTCCTCCCTGCCAATGGGGGACTATCAGCCAAGAAATGGGATGTCCTCAATGTCCAGGCCCACCATTTTGTGGGCTACAACTTGAGGAAGCCTCTTTTGGGGGTGGTAGGGAATCAGGCTCTGCATTAGTGGGTGGCAGGGAGGCCCGGCCACCCCTGCACTCCGGGCTGTAGTAGAAGGAGAGGAGGCGGAAGGAGGGCCGCAGCGCCTCCTGGATGCTGTCCAGGATGCAGGTGAAGGTTGGGCGCAGGCGCGGGTTCTGCTGCCAGCAGCGGCGCATCAGTTCTTGCCTGGTGGAGTTGGGGAGCACAGTCAGGGGGTCCCAAAGCCATAAACCCACCCCAAGCTCTGCACTGAGTCAGTAGGTGAAATTTGGGGGTCACAGGGGATTATGTTGAGGAGAATCACAGGAGAATAAATGGGGTCGTAGTGTAGTCTGGAGTGGGTGGGCGTGGAGCTGGGCACTGGTGTGAGTAACAGCATACTAGGAGGTGGGCCAGAATCATGGGGACAGGTGTCGGCGGAGCACGATGAGAAAGGGACAGACTGGTGACTTACAGCTGAAGGGGACAGCTTTCCAGCTCCTCCAGCACTCCACCGTCCATGACAAACTTGAGCACCTGCTCATTGGACAAGCCCTGGTAAGGCTGTTCTGCCAGGGTTGCGATCTCCCAGAGCACCACACCAAAAGACCTGGTGACACGGAGGAAGGCCTGAGCCCAGCACCTTGTGTGTGTCCAGAACACCTGAGGGAGTGCATGCAAGCCTCCTTCAGGCCCTGCCCCACAGCCCCACAGCCCTCTGCCCCAGCCAGGCCCCACCAGACATCAGAGTGGGTGGTGAAGATTCCGTCTTTGAGGGACTCGGGGGCCATCCAGCGCACAGGCAGCAGCCCCTTCCCACCCTTCCGGTAATAGTCTGTCTCATACACATCTCGAGTCATGCCAAAGTCTGGAAAGAGAGGGTGGATAAGGTGAGGGGCCATAGGAAGAGCTCTTCTAACCTTTTCACCGCCACAGTCTCCAAGAATCTTGGAATGTAAGAGCTCACAGGAGCTCAGAGACCATCCCATCCAAGCCCTTCTGCCCCCAGGTGAGGAGGCCAAAATTCAGTAGAGGGTGATTTCAAGGGGGCTATCAGAAGCATGGGCCAGGCCCTAGGCTCCTGGTGTTTAGTTTATCAGGAGTGCCTACTCCTCAGGCTACCCTCACCGTCCTGGCCCCCTCTGTACCCCCAATCTTGACAGTGAAGTCCTGTGACACCATGCAGTTACGTGCCGCCAGGTCTCGGTGCACAAACTTGTTGGCGGCGAGGTAAGCCATGCCATCCGCAATCTCACCAGCCATCTGGATCATGTCTCCGAGTTCTGGCCGTGGGAGCCCAGGGTTGTTCTAGAACCGAGAGAGGGGGCTGGTGAAAAAGGAACCTAGAGGCTGGATTTCTGCCCAAGGAATACTCCCCCAAATGTCCCCAAGTCTTCCCTAACTCCCCAGGGCCAGGTCCAGAGTTTTCCTTGTCCCCACCTCTGCCTCGGGCCGCAGAGATCGAAGATGGCTCTTGAGGTCCCCACGGGTCATTAACTCCATGATGACTAGAGTTGGCTGGCCCTGAGACACCACACCCAGGAGACGCACCTGGGATGGACAGAGAGCCTGGTTGCAGGTCCACCGAGGCCCTTGACCCACCTGGCCGAAACACTGAACTGCTGTGACCCCAATCTGACCCAGACATCAACCCTAACCCTAACTCCAGCCATCAACCCTAACCCTAACCATAACACTAATCTTGACCTAACAGTGACCCTGATCTTAACCCCTGACCTTGATTACATCTGACCATCATCCCAATCTTCATGATTGGTTCAACTCTGACCTTGATCCAGTCATCACCTAACATTGATCTGGGCATCAAGTATTAACTCCCAACATGATGCTCTCAGCCCTCACCAAGACTACACTATGAGTGTACCATTGTCCTGTTTTGACTTTAACCCCAACCACGACCTTCACTATTCTTAGGATCCTAATCAAAGTCCCCTCCTTGGCCTGGATAATGCCCTGATCTCATCCCTGACCCTATCTCTCTTCACCTCTGCCCTTCACCTAACTACGACCCTTACCACATGGTGACACTTGAATGCCTTCATGACCGAGGCCTCCTTGAGGAACTCAATGCGCTCCCGCAGGCTCGCCAGCTCGTTCACTGTCTTCAGGGCCACAGGCGTGGACTTCTCTCCAGCCTCCAGTCCTTGCGCCAACCCCTCATATACCATCCCAAAGGAGCCCTGGCCCAGTTCCCGGATGATGGAGATCTGCTCCCGAGGCACCTCCCACTCGTCAGGAACGTACACTGAGAGCAGGTGGGGTCCACGAAGCAAGGCTACCGCTTTCTGCCATGCCTCCACCCACTTGTCTCCCAAGGCTGTCTTCTCCACGGTCTCTGGGGAGTCTACCTTTCCTCCCCCCAGTGTTCCTTCCCACACCACTTATCCACCCACCCCCGACCTACTATCAGAGGCGCTGAAGTACTCTGGGTTCACAGAGGCATACAGGGTGCCGTTTCTGCAATGGAAGATGAGGGGGTCATGCTGGAAGGGTCTTTAGGAAGGACGGCGCAATCTCAGAGGACGAGGAAGAGGAACATTGCGAGGCAGAAGAAAGTTACAGACCACAACTCCAGCCCTAATCAGAGTGAACACTAAGCACTTTGCAAGCTGGCCTTGGTCCTAGCCCTGGGACCTGGGCTCTGACAGGCTGAGGGTAGGAAAGGCAAGCGTAGAGCGGCTCCTGCCTCCTCAGCTAGTCCTCAGAACCCAGCTCATCAAAGCCCGATTTCCCTCTTGATTCAGACCCCAGGGGAATCTGGCATCAAACACCCAGGGCATTTCCTGAGTGCTCCTGCCTCTTGCCTGGCTTCATTAGTTCTCAGGCGGAAAGCACAGCCACGGGCAGTCCTGGTGCAGCTAGACAGGGGTTTTCAGACAGACCTTGACTGATAGAGTCAGGAAAGTCCCAGGAAAACCAGAGTGAGTTGGAGACCAGAGCTGAAAGCATGTCTCCTCAGTGCCACCCCAGGAGGCAGATGCTGCTTCTAAGGGAGTCCTTTCTTCTAAGGAAGTCCCAAGGTCTCACGGAGCACCCTTCAACTCTACTGACCTCATGCTGAGGGTGCAGGGAGAGAAGGGGTTGGGAACTGGTGGGACTTGTCATCACCTCTTCTTGCCATAGAAGAAACCGAGAGCCGCAAGAATGATGAGCAGCATGAGCCCCACAGGGGTGACAGTGAGAAGGACGTGCAGCCCCCCGGAGTCTTCTTCCTCTGGTGACCAAAGGACAGGATCAGAGGACAGCGGAGCACACGGTCAAAGAGAGAGAAATGGGAGGGTGGAGGGCTCCTCTTTTTCTGTAGCGGGAGTTGAAGACTGGCGGGGTGGGGGGGTGGGGGGCCGGGGAGAGGGCCTGTGATTTCCACAATGGGAGCTGTGGCTGGAGACCTAGGTGAGGCTGTTTGGGTGCACAGGTCTGGGGCACAGGCTATGTATACCTGGGCCAGGGATGTAGAAAGCGACACTATCTGTCCAGGAACCATTGCCAGCCAATGAGGTTGCCCGAACTCTGGCAGAGTAGTTTCCAGGGGGCAGCAGGGCCAGGTGGACTCCCCCAAACTTGGCATATCGCAGGCGGGACACACACAGCACTGTGGCCTCCTGAAGACAACACAGAATGGCTGATTGGGAAGATGATGGAGACAAACATTGGCGTTAGATTAGGGGGTCCCCTGGGGTACCTACTTCTCCCAAGCGGCGGTACTTGATTTCGTACTTGAGGATGAGACCATTGGGGTCAGGAGGCTCAAGCCAGCGAAGGAGGATGCTGCTCTTGCTGGCTGCCTCCCAGACCACCTTCCCGGGGATTCCATCAGCCTCTCCTACGGGAGAGGGATCAGGCTGCTGGACTGCAAGTGTTTCTTCTCACCTTTGTGTTCAAAGCCAGAGGGGCAAGAACTAGGAGGTTTGAGGGAGCTCTGGGATTATGGTGATGGAGAGATGAGCAAAGCAAAGCTCTGGGGTTAATAGGAGGTCCGATTTACTAGATGGAGCACTAATGATCTCTGGGGTCCGTGGGGTGGGAAACGGTCACCTACTATGGGGCATGGTGCGCGCAAAAACGAACGTGGCGGCGCTGCAGCCCACGGTGTGCGCAGCATGGTTGCAGGCATGGATGTCGATCCGGTATTCTGTGAAGTGGCGCAGGCCACTCAGCACCGCTCGCTCTCGGGGCACTTTGTCCTCCTGGATCTCGAAATCCGAGCTGTTCCCTCCAAGCCGGAGAGCTTCCGCTGCCCGGCGGTGCCGCCCCGAATCCCTGGGGAGGACAGAAGTCTAAGTCCAGGCCCGGCCCCTAGACCACGTCCCTCAGCGCCCGTCCCGCCCCCGCTCACCTTTGAGGGCTCTGGTTGATGGATGTCACCTTCCAAGGGGACCTGGGGAGGCCAGGGCAGCCCCGGTCAGGCCCCCCGGGTACTCGCCCCCTCGTCCTCCATTGCGGACTCCCGCGAACCGGCCCGCAACTCTGGCCCCGCCCACAAAGCCCCACCCTCCCACGAGACCCGCCCCGAGGCCCCGCCCACAAGGCCGGGGCGGGCCCGCGAAAGCCGACCGCACTTGGGGATGGTGATGGCGTTGTGTAGGAAGTTTTCAAACTTCTTCTGGAACGAGGCCTCTTGCGCCTCCAGCGGCGGCCGGGCCTGCCCAGGAGGTGGGTGCTGGCAAGGACAGCAGCCGGGCTCCATCTGGGCGTCGAGCTCCCCGTCTTCGCGGTCGAAGCGTGGGTCACTGTTGCTGGTGGGCAGCCGCAAGCCTAGCCCAGCGGCGGGGAAGGAAGCGTGAGCGGCTGGCGACGCCGGCGGCCCTGAGCCCAACCCCTCCCGCCCACACCTGCTTGCGCACCGCGGTGGCAGTAGTCATTGAGGTAGAGGTCGCCATCCTCTGCCAGACGCTGCCACAGCACCATATAGTAAGTGATGTTTCCGTTGCGCTGGGTCGGTGGCTTCCAGCGCACCAGCAGGTGGGAGGAGGAGTTGGACGTGGAGATGACGTCCTGAGGCACGGTGGGCGCTGCGGGTAGAGAAGGGTATAACGGAGGGCCGCAGACTCCCCACCCCCTTTCCATTTCTGCCTCTCTTTACGGTGGGTTCTAACCTACCTCCCTTGAGAAATAGGTGACCTTCAGTCTCCCTTTTCTAGAACTCAGCATTTTGTCCTTGCCTTATGGGGGAGCTGGCTCACTTACTGCATCTACACTCTTCCACCTCTAGGGTTCCTAATCTAGAAGAGCGACCCCTATTCTTCTTCTTCTTCTTTTTTTTTTTTTAAGATTTATTCATGCATACAGAACTGGGGTACATGCCAGAGGTGTAGGTGCAGTGAGAGGATTCACCAGGGACAGAGTGGGGAGCAGAACAGACAGATCTATTAAGTACACTGCTGAGGGGAGCAGGGGAGCAGCGGGGCAGGTCAGGAGAGGTCTGCCGCACCATGTGGATCTCCTCCGGGGCAGGCGGGGATCGAACTCATGCGGAAGTGGCTTAAGCTTCTCAGTGCTGTGCTTTAACCCGCTGTGCCACCAGGAAGGGCTGCACCCCCTATTCTTAATAGGACTCAAGCATCTGAACTCCCAGCTTCTATGGGCCAAGAGTTCTGTGACCCAGCATCCCTATTTCTGGTGTCTGGCTCCCCCCATTCCCACTAGATCCTGGCATCTAACTCTTATTCCTCCAAAGGCTTCATTCAACTTACCTGCAGGCAGGGTTCGGAGGTAGATAATTGGGCTCTGAGCTCCTTGGTGGGGGCTGTCCTCAGCGGTGGTCAGTGTGATGGCCCGCACAAATACTGCATACTGTGTCCAGGGCTTGAGGGGTGCTAGGGTCACTCCTGGCTCCTGAGTGCGACTTAAGGGCAGCTCCACATCCAGCAGGTTCCAACTCTGGGTCCCACAGGCATCAGGACCTATGTGCTCTGTTGCATTCTGGAATGGGCTGAAGACCCAATCCCTGGAGCTGAAGGGTGGCTCAGCCCCACGTCCACATTCTAGCACCACCCCCACCACTCTGGGATCACCATGGTTATTCTTCTAGTATGCATGAGAGTAAAGCTATGAGTCTAGTTACCACTTAGATACCGTGATGACATTATCTCCTTATCCTTTAGCAGGTAGCTGAGTTCCAGCCTCAATGTGTGTTCAAAACTCTTGCAGTGTATACATAAAACTAGAATTTGGGTGTGAGAGTTCCCCCTCCTAGGAAAGGCAAGTAATGACATAATCCTATTCTCCATAGGCAAGATTGCCTGAACCAGACCTGGGAGAACATTCTTCCTAGACACAGATGGTTTTGACCTTGGCTCATGAATAGATTTCAGAGGTCGAGGAGCCTCTAAACTAGAAGCAATGTGTGTATGCATGTTTTTCTAGGGAGGAAGTTCCTAGCTTTTATCAGCTTCTCAAACGTGTCCATGAATGATCCCTAATGGCCAAGGGATTCCCTAATCCCACAAGGGAATGAATTGGTGCCAGAGACAGTTCCCTGGCTGCTCAGAGGCCAGAGCAGGAACAGGGCCTGGGACACACACTGGCTTCTGGGGTAAAAGATATCTATCTGCCTGGAGGAGATATTGCTCACAAGATCAATCCAGCAGAGGCTATACCACATCACATTGATGTTCAGGATACTTGTTTCTTTGGAGGTGGGCAAAGGGATGTAATTTATGCTGAGCCAGGGGCAGATTTTGAGGGGAGTATAGTGGGAAATGCCTGCCCTTGCTGGGACCCAAAAGTAGATAGGCCAGGAGGAGCTGTGGCCATGCAAAGTGGGAACCATGAGCAGGTGCTTTGTGGCCATGCCACAGTCACTGAGTGGGCCCAGGTCTGCTCAGAACTGGAACTGAGCCAATATCTACAGTGTATATGCCTGACAGAGCACAGCCTCAGAGCACAGCAAGGCAGTGATGTGAGGGGGGCTTCTGGAGGGGTCTGAGAATTTTCTCCCTTCATCGCAGAAGCACTGTGTGTCTGAACACACTGTGAGCTGCATGAGCTGGGGTGACTGCTCTTAACACTGCAGTCCACAGACCAGCCGATTCAGCACACCTGGGGAGTTTGTCAGAAATGCAGTCACTGGCCTGCCCAGGACTAATTAAAGGAGATTCTACAGGGGAGGGCAAGGCTCTGTATTCAACAAACTCTCTAGTTCCCCCATACTAAAGACCTACTGAGGAGGCCTGTGAACGCTTAAATGCCTCCGGGCATTTACTTCCTCCCCTTTCTTCCTCCCAAGTCAAGCCCTGGACTAGTAAGCAGCTAACACCTGCTAATTTTAATTCTCAGGAAATTAAGGTCCAAGTAGGGCCTTCTACCTACTCCATGGGCATATTCCTTACTCCTGCCATCCCATCCTGCTAGCCCAAATCCATGACTCCCTTCTAAGGATTCCTATTTTTCATTCCTAGCCATGTTTTTGGAGAAGTCCTTCCTGTGGTCTAACCACAATCCCTGCTGTTATGGTCAGTACACTCCAAAGAAATGAGCAGCTGGTCCTTGGCTGTCCCTGCTCCCTCCTTCCCTCAGGCTTTAATTAAATGCTGGCAAAGCTTTGCATAGAACTGGCCAAATTAGTGGGTACTCCCCAAACCACTGCTGGAGCAGGAACATGTGGTCAGTATAGAACATTAGCATAGTGAATTGAAGTTTAATTATCCAAGTCTTCCTAACAGGGTGCCTCTCCTGGACGCTCGGAAGCCCTGCCTATCCTCTCCATTTCACTTCAGGGGTGAAACTGAGGCACAGAGAGATGAAGATGAGGGGAGAGGCCAGACATAGGCATTACACAAAGGGGTGCAACTTGGGCCTATCTTCCTGGGCCCTAAACGCTCTGGCCTCTGCCTGCAGCTGCCAGGAGGGGAGAACATTGGGCAGGGGTGAACAATGGGCAGGTCAGACCCCATCCCAGGCGCCCCACTCCCCGCTACTCACGACTCCTTGTAGTACACAATGAAGCTGAGTAAGTCGCGAGCAGCCAGTGGCTCGTAGCGTTCCCAGCGGAGCAAGATGCGGTTGGCCTCCGTCACATTGGACACAAAGCGCAGGGTGCGAGTCTGACCTAGGCAGGGTGAGCGGCAGACACCTGATCTCTACCATCCTTGCCAACCACAGGAGCCCCCTACTTCCAAGCCCCTACTGGACCAACTGCCGGACCCCCAAAGCGGTCTCTGCAGAAAAGTCAGCGCCCTGTCCCCATCCAGAACCCCTCCCTGGGTGCGAGTTTCTGCTGTTTTAGTGTGTGTGGCTGTCTGCGCATGTGGGCATCTGGGTGTCCCTCGGGGTCCTGTGGCCCATGGTAAACGCGCTGCTTGCTTGGGCTGGGGGCTGGGGCCTCACAGGCTGCGTGGTCTCCTCCGTTGGTGCGGGGGTTGATCTCGGCTTTGTTTTGCCGGCCCCGTGTGCCGGTCACCTCCTCCAGGCGGTAGATGTGCTCCAAGCAGAGGCGTGGGTTGAAGGCGAAGTAGATCTTGCCCACCGGAATGGTGAGCCCAGCAGCTACCCAGGACCCCAATTGCTGTAGGTTCTGGTTGTCCAGCACATACAGAGTGTAGTTCCTGGGGGAGGCCAGGGGACCTTGCTCTGCATTGGAGTGGGGACAAGAGGTGGGAAAGGGAGGGCCTTATGGGTTCCCCTGGGAGAGGCTTGCTTGGGGACACAGGGAGAAGGAGCATTCAGTAGCCCACTTACACCTAGCACATGTGGGGTTCCCCCCCACACCCACACTGTTCCACTGACCAGGAGCCTGAGTTCTTGCAAGTCACTCATCCTCTGTTTTCCTCATCAGTGAAATGGGGTCAACAGTGTCTTTGCTTCCCTTCTTCCCTCGTCTCACATTACCTGAGCATCTGCTATGTGCCAGGCTCTGCTGGCTTTGGGGACACAAGGAGCAGTAGTACTCAGCCTAGGCCATGCCGCTCCAGCTGGAGTGTGGGAACCCCAGGGGTGCATGACAGTGTGCTAGGAGAAATGAGAAATCATTGGGCTAGATGGGAATTTAAAACATTCTTTTTCATTTAGGAAAATCCTGGCTACATTATGGGTAGGTGTAAGAATGGGTTTCAAACCCAGGCAATTTTGATCTGTAGTGAGAGGGGCTGACCATAGCAAGTGTAGCCAACCCATGTAGAGTTGAAACTATAATTTACATATATATATGGTGCTCCAGACACTGTTTTAAATGCTTTATACATGACACCTTAAATAATATTTATAAAAGCCTTAAGAAATGAATGTTATATTAGCCCCATTTTACAGATGAGAAAAATTGAGGACAGAATACCCAGTCATCTACCCAGAGTCACACAGCTAGTAAGTAAAAGAGCTGATTCCAGAGCCCAGGGCTGTTCACCACTGGGGAGTTTTGGGGAGTGGATGTGCTAGAAGCAGCTGGTCAGAGACCTGTTTCTGATCCCTTACCCATCCACCATGGCGTCCCCCCGGATTAGTTTGAGATTCGTGAAAAATCCCAGGGACACGAGGGCAAAGGAGTGCTTGATTTTGAGGAAGCCAGTGATGGTCTCTACCAGTCCCAGGCTGTGCTGTAGCTCCGGCTCCAGGTTGTCTGGGAATTGGAAGACGGGCTGGAGCAGGGGCAGCGAAAGTAAGGGGTCCCACGGGGTTTGTGTCGGGGATGGGAGGTGTGTGACACAATTTCATAAGAACCCAGAAAAGGGGCGCCCTTGGGGCTGGGGCCAAAAGCGTTGGCAAATGGGATTTTGGCCGGGTCTTTGTAAGAAGCTTGGCCGGGAGGCGGGGCTTGGCCGGGAGGCGGGGCTTGGCCGGGAGGTGGGCGTGGCCCTGGAGAAGGTACTAACAGCCCTGGCGAAGGTTGAGAATGAGGCTCCCCTCCACGTGGGTGCAGCCCACCAGGTCCTGCGCCGCCTGGACGGAGTCGATGGTCTTGGTGCCCACCTTGCACTCTTTGGGGCAGAGCCCCTCGCACTTGTGGCAGAATATGCTAGCAGGGGCAAGCGGAGGTTGTGGCATGAGCCCTGGACCAGCCTGGTCCCCATCACTGCTCCCAGGAAGCTTTCCACCCACCCTACACTCACCTGCTGCTATTACGGGTGAAGCCTGGAGGGCACTGGGCCAGACAACTGCCCTGGTGGATGCCAAAGGTGGAGGCACGGCCAGGCACAGATCGCAGACTGGCACAGCGTTCAGCTGTGACACAGCGCCAGGACTCATGCTGGTAGGTGCCTGGGGGGCAGACCGGGAGGCAGGTGCCCTGGAAGTAGAGGTGGCGGCACGCGACGCAGGCCCGGGGGTCCTCCGGCCGGCTACAGCCCCCCAGACATTCGATGTGGCAGCACTCACCTCCAGCTGTGCAGGCCAGCCCAGGGGGACAGGGACACACTGTAGACAGAGTGCTTTGTCAGGCGTGACTCATGCCCCGTGGTTCTGCCCCACCCTCCTCCTGGGGTATCTGTTTGAGATGACACTGGCTGCTGGCTGCTTCTCTCAGACCATGGCCTCTTCAGGACAAGGAACTTGGTCCCTCTTTGTGCTCCACAGTGCCTTGTCAGGGTGTCAGAACTCTAAACAGAGCAGTGACCTTGTCCATCATGGCTGCTGCTGACCTGCCTAGGCCTAGAACTAGGCATGGGGGAAGATCATGCTGGCACAGTGCCAAGGGAACCATCTAATGTCTCCCTACCAGGTCAAGTGGGCCTGGGGTGTGTGGAATAAGGAGGCACCACTGATGGTTTTATCCCCGCTCCTGTCTGTTTTTTTCCCTGTTCGGCCCTCTGCCCCAGGTGGGAGGCAAGCAGCCATGGGCAGGTTTTTGAAAGGGGACCCAATGGTCTGGGAACTCTGCACAGTGGCAGCTGGGTTTCTTTGGGAGCAATGCATGTGGCAGGGGTCAGCCAGGGCGTGTTGACACTGTACACGGGAGAGAGCTTGCAGCAGCTGTGTTTACAGCCAACAGGGAGGCATGGGGAGGTGGGGCTCTGTGGATACAGCAGGGATCTGGTTACTCTCTGGTCTGATGCTTGGATGAGGGAAACTGACCTCCAGAAGCTGGGTGGAAAGAGCCTCAGGTTGGGGAAACCCTAGATCTGCTCCAAACCTCTGCAAGGTCTTCCTTCACACCAGCCTGCATTATTGCACTCTCCCTTTCCCCACTCCCTTCCATTTGCTTTCCTCATACCTTCCTAAAGAAAATCCCACCTTACACATCTGTCTGCCCCTCCTTTCTACTCCCACCTCCCCTGGAACTCCCATTATAATGCCCCAGCATGCCTTGCTCAGCTCAGTCATTTGTGCTCAGCCACTTTGATCAGGAACAGCGCTTGCTGCCGTGACCCAGGGCTGCAATGTTTAGAATGGAACTCACTCTTTACACCGCACGGCGGCCCTTTTACAGATGAGGCGACTGAGGCAGAGAGGCCCCTGAGCATAGTAAGGAAGGAAGGAGCAGTCGCAACAGGCGTAGTAAGCCAGTAGCCAAGCTGAGGTCTGAGCCGTCTAGCTTTGAACTTAACCACTGCCCCCCACGACCTCTTGGGCTGCTGCCTTCTATCCATTCATGCCTGCCCCTTCCCCGCCCCTTAAACCCCACCTCTGCCTTTTTGGTGACAGCCTGTGCTGTCTTGCGCCAAGCCCTCAACTGCCTGTGCTACATCACTTACTTCACTTGCCAGCCTCATTTTTCTCTTTTTGAAACAGGAGTCTCTGCCTGCTGAAATGTGTGCAGGTTAAAATAAGCCGGTGGCAAGTACTCACCCACACCTTACTGTGGCCACCTAGTGCCATCTGACTGCCCTCCCTATACCCCCCAGTTGTGTTCCCTGCCAGTGCCCACCTCTCTGGCAGTGGCTGGAGGTCCAGCACCTGTAGTCGGTGTGCCCGCTGAAGGTGGTCCTGGCACAGGGCTCCCCCGTGGCGCCCAGCACACCAGGGCACACGTCAGCACACTCCTCGCCCAGCTTGTTGCCCACAATGTGGTTGGCACCAGGTGAAGGCTGCAGCAGGCCCCAGTCGATGGTGGAGAGGTGGCAGAGCTCCTGGTTCTTCTCCACACGCACGGCCCCCCGAAGCACAGCCCCCAGCGCCCGCAGCCCCAGGTCCCGCAGGTGGGGCATCTCAAAGATGACCAGTGCGTAGCCCAGGAAGAGGCGGGCGCCGCGGATGACAGCGAGGTTGGGGAAGAGGTCGCGCAGGCTTTCCAGGCCGTAGACTCGAAAGAGCAGCAAGTAGTCAGTGACCTGGGTGAGGCGTGGGAAGCTGAGGCCACGGAAATCCTCTCCGGTGGCCGTGAACATGAGCAGGATCTGCAGGTGGCCCTCCACCACGCTGCAGTTCTCCAGCTGCCGCAGCTCGGTGACCTCTGAGCGGATGTCCAGGCTGGGGCACACTGCACAAGTGGCAGGCAGCGTCAGCATGGCCGGGGCCAGCACCCGCCTGCCCCGGGAAGCCCCCTGGCTGTGGGACACTGGCAGGTGGACTCTGCTGCAGATGTGGGGACCTCTACCCTAGGCCTTCCCTGCAGCTCAAAGAGTGTCTGCCAGCTGAACGAACTGGGCACAAGTGAGCGCCCAGCCGCCCTCCCAAACCCACTTCCCTTCTCTGTTGAGAGCTTCATTCTTACAATCTAGCCCCAAACCCATCATTCTTGACTCCTTTCTTTCCCTCATCTCCCCTGACCTCCCCCACCCCCTTGGGTTCTGTATTTATAGATGTATCCAGACTCTAGCCTCGTCAGTACCTTCACTGCGTTCCCCTGGTTTACAGTAACAGCTTCCCCGGGCTCTCCCGCTCTGCCCTGGCCCTGCTGCGGGCTAGTCACCCCTCCACAGCCAGAGAAATCTTCTCAAAACACGAGCTGGATCGCATTCCTCTGCTCCTCAAAACTGCCACTGGCCATCATCTCACTAATGTAAAAGCCAAAATCCTCATCACACAGTCTCTGCATTCCCTGAAACCTCTGTGGTTTCATCTTCTTTCTCTCTTTTCAGCCACACCAACTTGTGCTATTCATCAAACAAGTCCGTAAGCTGCTTTGAGATCTTTGCACCTTCTGTTCCTTCTGGCTAGCACACTCTTCCCTCTTTGTGACTCCCTCACCTTAAACTCTCAGTTTAACTGTCACCTTCTCCATGAGGCCTTCTCTGATTATCCTATTGAATACTTCCTATCCCTCTTCTCCCCACCCTCCCTCCCATGTAATTAGTTTTTCTCTGTAATTCTTAACTAATATGTAATTAGTTAAGTGCTGGTAAGTATTTTATTCAAGGTAAGCTCCAGAGGGCAGGGATGTTTGTATAATTCTTTGTTGCATTCCAGTACCTGGCACGGTCACTGGCATAAAACTGTCATTCAGTAAATCTTAGATGGATGAATGAATGAATGAATGAATGAGTGAATTCTGTGACTGGAGACAGCCTGACTTTCTTTTCTACTCCTAAGGGGCCAGATGCCTGGTCCCTACACTCATTTACTTTCAAAGGGACATTTCATGGTTCCCCATGATCAAAATCTCAAATTCAAATTCCTCAGTCTGACGTTCCAGAGTGCGCATAAGCTGGTCCTTATTAATACCTCCAGCTCACAAAGGTGAAAACACTCTCAGCTCTTGTCCATCAAGCCTCAGATCAACCGTCACCCCTTCCCAACTTGCTGGCCCTGAGTTAATCAGCCCACTCAGGGTCAGCAGCACTTAGGCCCACACTCACCCCACGACGCCTGGACACTGTCCCAGTACTGCTGTCACCACCTCCAAGAAGGGACCTCCTGAGAGCGGGGTCTTGTTCGCTCTGCACTCCCCAGGGTGATGAGAGCAGGGCTGGAACCTCTGGGGACAGAGGGGCTGGGACGTTTGCATCCCAAGTCCACTGCTCCCTTGGGTATCTGGCTTCTTTAGACCCAGTGCCCCCCTCCTTTCTCTTCCAGAGCACCTAGGACCATTCCCTAGGTGGCCTGATCATTCTACTCACTTGCTCCCAAGTGACCAAGGGTACCTTCCCTGGTTCCGCACTGGGGGAGATTCAGGACTGAATTTGTCAACTTGACACTCCAGTTCACTATCCTACCTAGCCCCTACATCCTCCTTCCCACTAGCACCTACCCACACCACACAGACCCAGGCCACCCCCAGAAGGCTGGGAGGTGGGCAGGAGACTGCTCCCTGGGCGTATCTCACACCATCTCCCTGCTGTCACTGATAGTCCTCAGCTCTGCCCACTAACTCACACACACACACACACACACACACACACACACACACACACACACACGGCTACATGCGCAGGCACGAACACACAAAAGAGAGGGAGACAGCATGAGAAAACACTTCTAGCCACTCCAGGCAAAGGCCAATCAGGCTCTATGAGGCAGATGGGGGTTCTCTCAGGCGCCCACATGCCACTTCCCATCATGCCCCAGCCTCTCTAGGGCTCCCCTGATGGGAGTCATTTGGAAAAACAAACCTGCGACCTTCACAGATTAACCCCTGCCTGCCTCCCTCAGGACAGGGCTGGACCTAGAGCTGCACTGGGAAAAAGACATCTGGGACTCCTGGCCAAAGAGCAGCGCCAGGGGCCCCCACCCCGAGCTCTGTCCTGACAACTGTGCTCCCTGCTGGCATCCGCTGTGGAGTGGAGGTGGGGGCGGGGTGGGGGAGGGGAGTGCCTGTGCCCAGCAGGTAGTGCCTCTGTGACTGTCTCTTTCAGGAATGTGCATCTCCCTGGGTCTCCATAGCAAGGGGAGACTGCTAAATCTGTGGAAGCCCCTCATCTGAGGGTGTCATGAGGCTCCTCAGGGAGACCCAGAGCCATGGATCTCCCTTCCTGAGCCCCCTCAGTCTGGGAGAGGATGGTAGGACTGGGAAAGGGCATCTTTTCAGCCCTCAGCTTTTTCTCCCTCTTCCCATTAGGCCCCCAACACCTCCAGGAGGGCGCTGAGTCAGCCTGGCCCCACCCCACTCCCCTCTAAGCCCTAGCACTGGAAGTGTCTAACTCAGGGTACTCACTAAGCAGCCCACCTCCCCAAGAGCTCCGAAGGAGTGGGAGAGCCTGGCAGGGTCCTGGAGGCAGGCGCTCGCTGCCGGCACCCAAGCTCGTTCCACCTTGCGGTCCCTGAGCCTGGTTCCCAGGCTGCCCGAGGAGCGAGGAGCGCAGGCACTGAATGGCGCCAAGTTTTCAGCTGCCTTCCATCCCAGCCCCTTCCAATTCAGTGGCGCTAGGAACAAGCTCGAAAATGCCCCTCACCCCACCCCCTTGCTTCTCATTCAGTCTTTATGGGATGTCAGTTTCACCCCAGTATGGAGAACTAACTGTTCCTCCTGATGGGAAGTCCAGAGCTCTAACCCCAGCCTTCACTTTGCAGTCAGTAATGCAGGCATGTTGGGCTGGGAGCTTGGTTGTTTGACCCCCCCTACTGGCTGGGGGTGGGGGTGGGGAGAGATGGGGCTTCAGGAGACAATGTGGGGACTTACCCTTTAGTGTGTCCAGGCCAAGTCCCAAGGAGAGGAGGATCACAAGCAGGCATGCCACCCATGGCCACAGACGGGGCACTGTCATTGTCCCAGCCCTGCCTCGCCCAGTCCCAGCTCTCTTCCAGGTGACTCCAGGGAGAAGGGTCCAGAGGGAAAGAGGTAGAGCAGAGCAACAAGACACCCCACACAGAGATGGTTGGAGAAGGGAACAAGGAGAGAGCCACAGAGACACAAGAGGTGCAGGCAGCTGGAGAGAGACTCAGTGTGAACCCAGAGACAGAGGTGAAGACATGAAGACAAAGATGCCCTCTGGGAGAGACTCAGAGAGCTACCTCAAAGGGAGAGAATCACACAGGTGCAGAGTCCTAAGCTAGTCAGCCCCAAGGGGGGAGCAGAAGTGGGAGGGCAGAAAGGAGAGCAGGGGGACCCCCTGGCACAGACCCTCTCAGGAGAGTGTCCTAGTGCCTGGGACTCTCAGGGCGCACTGGGCTCCTAAGCGCCAGCTGGCCACAATGGCCACAGCATCTCTCCAGAGGGCAGGCAAGGCTGCCCCCGCTCTCACCCTCCCCACCCCCAGACAAGTGGATTGGTTTGCTGGGATCACTCGGTTCTTTCCGCCCCTCCCGCCAAGCCAAAATATTTAGCCTGACAACTGAGGGAGACGGGTCTGTTGGGGGAAATAAGGCCAAGGGGGATGGTAGGCCAGAGCTGAGCTGCCCCAACTCCAGCCATGCAAAGGGTCCTTGCGGGTCAGGGTCTGCTGTGGACTTCTCTCAAGTGGGGCTGCAGGCCCAGTGGGTGTGAGCAGCCAGGGAGGGTGGTTATGGGTTCTGCGGTCGGGTAACTTCCAGCAACCAGGAGCTGCAGGGTCCTCTTGTTGAAACTGTGTGGGAACAAACATGGAATGCACCCCCCCCCACCCCCCAGCCTCCCAGGGAGCTGCACCCAGCCATCTTTCACCAGCTTTCAGACAGAGGTTCAGTCCCAATAATTCCGACCAAAATCCTTGTGGCAATAGCAGTCACTCCTTGGGGCTCCGCCTCTGTCCCCTGAATTCAGGCTGCTCAGTCAGTCTGTCTGCCCTGGCTCTGGGAATTGGGGCACTGTCTGTGCGAGGGCCCTGTCTAGTGCACTTTGTGGGCTTCGTTTGCCTGCTCCCTGAGACTACTGCCTGCTCCTCTCCAGGACTCCTCCAGCACTCCTCTTTTTTGCTGTAACCTTCTCCCCACCCCTCAGCCTGAGACGCACAGACTCCTTCAGCGCCAAAGACTTGAGAGATGGGCAAGACAAGGATCTGTCCTCTGGCGCCTTGGGTGCCAGGGATACCGAGGCAGACTCTTAAGGGCATCTTAGGACCGACCGGTCCCAGCTCCACCGCGGGCGGCTCCTGCGTCCGAGGAGCTAAGAGAAGATCTATTAATTTCTCAGCGCGGAAATCGATGCTCTTGTCAGAGGGCGATCGATGCCAGCCTAGCTCGGCTTGGCCCTACCCGGCCTGGGGGCCAGCTCTAGCCGGCCTGGTCAGGGGCTGACACTGGGTCTCTCTCCCGGCGCAGCGCAGTCGGGGCTGCAGACAGCGCCCCTGCCCACCCGAGCCCGCGGGAACTCACACCTATGCGCCCGGGCTTCTAGCGCCACCCTGTGGCCTCTCCTGGAAGTCGGCTACTGGGCTCCCGGTCCCTTCCCCGACTGTTTGGAGAGACACCTTCGCTTTCCCGGCCGTTTCTTCCTTCCTTCCCCAGGTCCCGTTTGTTCTCTTCTCGGCCCTCTTCCTTAACTTCCTAGGGGCTAGAGAATATTTCGTTTAGTTTACCGCAAGTGGCACCGCACATTCCGTCAGGCACGCCCCCCGAGAGGAGGGAGGTCTGAGGCTGGGGGCTGACAAGGATGACCTAGGCTGCAAACCTTTTCCAGCTCAGTCATCTGTCCTCCCCCCAAATGCAGCTGCCTTAAATTGGGAGAAACAAGGTATCAACTTCCAGTTTCCTAGAACTCTTCTGGAGCGTTCTGTGGCGGCCGCTCCCGCAGCTGGGGGGGACAACGTACTGGGGCGGGGGAGGGGAGACGGTCGCCGCGGACCAGAGGGGTGCGGACAGTTGGGGTTAGGAGGGGAGAGGGAGGATTGGAGCCGGAGGGGCGGGGCGGGGCCGGGCGGGGGCCGCAGGCTCCGCCCTTTCCTGGCCACTGGGTCTTTAACACCGCCCAGCGCACATGTCGCGGGAGGCCCGCAGTCGCTGCCTCGAGCGCACAGACGGCGGCCCGGCCGGGGCTAGGCGGGCGCCGCCGCGATGCTGCGAGGCGGACGGCGCGGGCAGGTCGGCGGGCACGGCCCAGCCACGGGGCCGGGCAGCCTGCTGGCCTGGCTGATGCTGGCATCTGCGGGTGCCGCACCCTGCCCCGAGGCTTGCTGCCCCAGCGGCCCTTCCGGCCTGCGCTGCACCCGGGCTGGGGCCATGGATCGCCTCTCCCACCTGCCGGGCGCCGAGAACCTGACCGAGCTGTGAGTGTCCGGCTGGCGAAGGGGCGCGGAACCGGCGGGCTTGGCCGTGCCCCGAGGGCGCGGACTCGCCTCCGGCTCGCCGGGTCTGGAGGGTGGCACCGCGGCGAGAGGCTGGCACCGCGCAGCCCTCGACTGCACGGGCTTCCCTCAGCGACCGCCGCTGCGCAGGCAGCTCCGTACATATTGTCTGGAAGTTGCCTCGGGTGCAGGACAATTGGAGCGCTAGCTGGTGGGGAGCAAAGGGGATTCTCCGTGATTAGGTAGGAGAGCCCCCAGCTTCTAGAAACCGCTTTCTGGAGCTTGGTCAGGAGTCTAACCTGCCTCGTGGAGGGGGTTGGTTAGCTTTGGAGATCCCCTTAGTTGGGCGCCCTTACCAATATGTCTTTTTTCCAGGGGAAACCCGCCTCAGCCCCTTCTTGAGGGGCAGGCAACACCAGTTCCGCACCTGAAATTGGAAGCGAAGTTGGTGGGAGGTGACAAGGAGACAGCTTGGTGGTTCCGCTTGGCTCCCATTTCCTCCACCCCTAACCCCCACCGCATTTTGATTCGGATGTAGGAAAAGAGCCTCTCTCCTGTTCTCTGTCTCCACCCCACCACCCTTCCTACCCTTGTCTCCCTCCTTGGGGCAGGGAATCAGGCCCTGGCCAGAGATTTTCCTCCCTTCATGGCCCAAAGACGGAAGGAATCTCCAGCATTCTGCAGTGTCTGACATCCTGCAGTAATTGTTACAAAACACTCAAGTACTTTTTAACAGCTGGTGAAACCTATAGGACTATTCTGTAATCTGGCCTGGAGGTCCTCAAGTATCACGGGTGATGCAAGAAAACACTTGGATATACTGTGTGACTGCAGGGCCAGCAGGACTTATAGGAAAGGGAAGGAACTACTAGAAAAATCCTACTCTGGTGGACAAGAAACCTGGCCTTATGCAGTGCCGGGTTGGAAGGTATTTGAGTCAGGAGCCATCACTGTCTGGAAGTTACTTGAGCAGCCTGCAATAATTGGCACCGAGTTCCTTGGGCATCTCGTGGTAATTAACGGGAAAGTACTCAGTCTCTCTCTGTGGGCCCCAGGGAGACCATGAGGAGGGGAGACAGCCAAGCCTGGGCCTAGGTCTCTGCAAGGTGGGAGGGGCATGAGATCCAGGCTCCCACCCCCAGTGCCCTTCAAACCAGGGCCCAGGCACCTGCAGGTAGCCTGTCAGTGCTGGCATTTCCCAGTTCCTTTCCAGTCCCAAAGTGGTTGGAGCTTGGGGGCCTGGACAGGCTGGCTGGGTACTAAGACATAGGAAGGGTGGTGAGCTGAGATGTCCCTCTGGGTGGGGCCGCAGCCTGACCCCCTGCCTCCGACTGCAGGTCCCCTCCTCCCTCACCCGCAGAGCTAACGAGGAGATAATGGACTGGAATAGACAGATTGATTGTGAAGCCAAACGAATGAGGCAGCTTTGAGTATGTTGCCTGACAGCTTGCACACACCCAGCCGTTCTCACCCCTCCCAGGGTCTCTATGGCTCTAAACTGGGCAGGGCTGGGGTGGGTGGGCAGGACAGGGACCTACTCTCCCCTGGTCACTGGAGGTTACTCCCGAGGCTTCAGGGGACCAAGTGTCTAGCACCTGTCTGTCTTACTGGGGTAGAAGCCGGTAAAGGGGGAGGTGAAAAGGGATCCCGCAGGCTGCTCCTGGTTCCCATGGGTTATGGAAGTAGAAGGTAGGGAGTAGAGCTTGTGTGTGTGAGAGAGAGAGAGAGAGACAGAGAGCGAGAGAGAAACAGGGACAGAGAGAGAAACACACACCCACTGACATGCCCCTGCAGGGCAGCTGAGTTCTCTGGAACTCTGGGCATGCCAGACCAAGAAACTGGGCAGGGCCCAGAGGTCAGCCACCCCCAATCCTGACTTCTTTCTCCTCTCCCTATTTTGCTTTCTCAGATTCTCTGTCCTATTCTCTGACTCTCTCTCCCTTTCCTTATCTGTTCCACTTCTTGCCTGCTTCTCTCATCAGTTTCTCCTTCTTGGAATTCTCTGGTTAACTCTCTGTCTCTCTTGTTTTTCTGCCCCACTGTCCACCTCTGGTCGAGCCTTCCCGTCTCTCTCTCTCACTGTGTCAGCCACTGTCTGTGTCTCTATACCCCCCCTCTTAATGCCCCTCTCTCCTTCCTGGCCGCCTCCTAAGACAGGGAGGGCTTCAAGGGGTCCTTGGCTACCAGCCTCTCTGCTGCTCCTTGCTCTACTGAATGTTGTATGCGGGGGCACAGGGGTGGTGTGTGAGTGTGGGGGAGGGTGGGGTGTGTGTGGCTGTTTGGGTGAGCAGGGATAACGGCCCCTGCACAGGCACGTTTGCGGGCACGTGTGTGTAGACAGTGGGGCTCCCTCTGTGCTGGGTGGGCCCTGGCCAGGAGAGCCGGGCTCTCTGTGGAGCCAGTGCTTCAGTGCGGCCCCTCTGCTGAGCGTGTGCAGGCAGGACCCTGGCTGAGAATGATCTGGTGCATGTTTCTGTGTGCACATGAGGGACAAAAATGCTTGTGTGTGAGGGTGTGGCATGCACTGTGTGCACGTGTGCGCACGGACGTGTGGGAGGGTGCATCTGTGCGTGTGCTCATGCCTCTGTGCCTGTGTATCTGTGTGCGGCAGATGTGAGAGTATGCAGGTGTGATGGTGTAAGGATGCACGTGAGGAGATGTGATTTGTGTGCGCACACCTATGCGTCCATGTGGACGTGCATCATGGGGTGTACCGTGCAGGCCTGCACACGTGCCCATGTGCTTGTGAGGGAGAGGGGTGGGTGGGCGCAGGAACGCTGTGTGACTGCCCTCCCCTCTTCCCACAGCCACATCGAGAACGAGCATCTGCCGCGTCTGGATCGGAGTGACCTGAAGGGCCTGGGGGAGCTGAGAAACCTGTGAGGGGCCAGGGATTGTGTGGGTGTGGGGCTCAGCACAGGGCCTACGAACCAGAGCTTGGGGGTGGGGGGCTCAAGGGCCTAGGACCTGGGAGGACTTGAAAGCTGGAGAGGAAGAGCTGGTGGATGTCAGAGAGCTCCGGGGCTTAGGGGTCCAGGCAGCTGAGGAGGCTTTGAGGGCGTGGAGAGCAGGCGGGGGCTGACACGCAGGAGAGTGGCACCCAGCCCTGGGCTGACGCTGCTGTACCCCCCAGCACCATCGTGAGGAGCGGCCTCCGATTTGTGGCGCCAGATGCCTTCCATTTTACTCCTCGGCTCCATCGCCTGTGAGTGGCTGGGGCTGGGCAGAGGGGGTGGGAGGACACCCAGACATGGGTGGCTAATGGGCTTGCTCGTCCCTGGGGAACTGTTGTGCTGAAGGCCCCGGGCTGGTGGAGGAAGTAGCTTCACCCATTCTCCTGAGGCTCCCTATGTCGCCCCTCAAGGACGCTTCGCCCACCAGCCTGAGGGCCTTGTGCTCCCAATTCCAAGCTTCATGCTGCAGGGACTCTTCTCATGCCTGCCCGGCTTGCTTCCTGGGGTTCAGATGCGCTCCAGTCCAAAGGGAGGATGGGCGGGAGCAGGGCTCCAGGTCCTGGTGCGGCTGCCATCTCCCAGCCCTCCCTGGCTCTGGCTTTCCCAGGCAGGAGCTCTCTCACCACGGCAGGTGGAGAGGTAGGAAGAGATGGGAGCTGCCATCTCCCACCCTTGGAGTGGTGCCAGGTACTGTAGACTGGTATGTCCAGTGATTTGGCAACAGCAAAAAATGAGTGCTGAACATATTTCAACCGACTGTACCAGGGCTTCAGTGAAAAATGTTCTCAGGGACACCTGTCAATGCTACTGCCAGTGACTCTTCACGGTCGACTGGTGAGGGAGAGTCCTCCCCATCTTCTGCGGAGAAGCATTCTGAGAGTCAGAGAGGTTATGTTCTGAGCTGAGGCCACACAGCTGTGCGCGGCAGGACAGCGCCCACACCCGGCTCTGTCTGGCGACAAAGCGGGTAACTGTCCTGAGCTCTGTGTTGGTGGTGCCTCTCTCACCCAGCCCCCACACACTGAGGACAGCTAGGCCCGTTCAGAGGGCAGGGCAGGCCCGCAGAGGCAGAGGGCCCAGGAGCGGCAGCCTGGTGCAAGGCACAGAGCAGGAGGGCTTGGACCTACTCTCCCGTGCTGGGAGCTGGCTGATGACTGTGCTCACTTTCTCCTTCACCATGACCGGCCCTTCCAGGCCACTTTCCTTAGTGCCAGGGAGGGGAAGGAAGGACAATCGAGGAGGGGACCTGAGGGAGCACTTTGAGACCCTTGTCATCCGGTAGGGGGCAAGGAGTGTGGGAGCCTGTCTCTGCCCTCCTCCACCCAGCCCCACTGTGGGGAGGGGAATGCAGATGGAGCCCCTTCCCCCAGCTGGGGCCTCAGCACTTTGCCAGCTGGGGCCAAGGGTGGGGGAGGGGGCAGCGGCTGTTCCCTTAGACCCCTCCCTGGGGTGTGGGGAGGGGGTTAAGTGGGGTTAACCCTTGTTATCCCAGAGAGAAGAGTGGGACTGGAAGAGCCTAACCTTGCGGTTCTGGTTGGCAGGGTTGGGAGGGGAAGCCAGCTGTCAGCTTCGGGGCTCCTCCCTCCTGGCCTGGGTCAGAGTGAGGGCGGCCTCAGGGTTCTGTCTGTCTCAACCCCCTTAGGAATCTCTCCTTCAATGCCCTGGAGTCTCTCTCCTGGAAAACCGTCCAGGGCCTCTCTTTGCAGGAACTGTGAGTAGGGGCTTCCATGGCCAAGAGGGCACTTTGTGGGGTGCCGTGGGGAAGAATGTCCCTGGGGGCTGCCGGTTCCGCTATGAGCTGAGATGGGGGCCCTGTGCATACCTGTGAACCCCCATCAAAGTAGAGGCTGAGGGATTGCCTGCTGGGGGGTTATTGACCTGGGGGTGCATGGAGTTTGGGGGCCGAGAGCCAAGGAAGCTCTGGGCTGTGCTGAGGAGACCTATAGTCTCTCTGCTTGTGCCCAGGGGCGTGGCCCCACTTTCCCAGCACACTGTGCACCTGGGCAAGATGGGATGCAGTGCACCCCCGGTGGCAGCCCCCCCAGGAAGCAGTGCCCTTCACTCCCTTTCACGGCTCTCAGAGCCCTCACTTGGCTGGTCCCTGGGGCGGCCACTTTCTCCTAGGCCCACCCTCCTCCACCTCCAGACATTCACCCTGCTGTCTGACTGTCTCCCTTTCTCTTGTCACTCTTCACCCACCACCTGCCCGTTCCCTAACTGTGCTGGTGTCCCCCAAACTGCCAGGGGCCTGTCGGGGAACCCTCTGCACTGTTCCTGTGCCCTGCGCTGGCTGCAGCGCTGGGAGGAAGAGGGTCTGGGTGGACTCCGAGAACAGAAGCTGCAGTGTCCTGGGCAGGGGCCCCTGGCCCTCATGGCCAACACCAGCTGCGGTAGGTGTTAGAGGTAGGAGTGACTGGGAAGGGTGCTGCATGCTGGGTGGGGCTTGGGGAGCAGGCACTGACGGGATCTGGGGAACACTGGCAGGAGCTGGGAGAAACTAAAGGGTCAGGAGGTTTGGGGCCCCCGAGGTGGGTGGGAGGCACACTGCACTGGATGGGGTTTTGAGGCCACTTCTGTACTAACACCCCTCCGGCGCCCTGGGTGACCAGGCGTGCCCACATTGAAGGTCCGGATGCCCAATGCCTCTGTAGACGTGGGGGACGACGTGTGGCTGCAGTGCCAGGTGGCGGGGCGGGGCCTGCAGCAGGCCGGCTGGATCCTGGCAGACCTGGAGGAGTCCGCCACTGTGACTGTGAGCAGCCCCCCTGCTCCCCAACTCCCTGCACCCTGGCCCCACAGAGTCCAGGCTAGGTACAAGACCAAAACCAGGGAAAGAGGGACAATGAATAAGCAGCTCATAGATGGAGAGGGATGGAGGGACCCTGAGGCTCACACTGTGGGGAAGTCCGGAGTATACGGCCCCCAGGGGCCCGGGCTCTGCAGATTTTCCCCCGAAGGACCCGAAGGCCCTCTGGGAATGGGATGCCAGCTGGAAGGTCAGGGGTCCCCAGGCCCTCACCTGTTGGAGCCCCGAGGGGCTCAACAGACCATTTCTCCTCCCCCTCGTCTAGATAAGGAAACTGAAGGCCAGAGAGGGGGCACAATATCTGGTACTTTAGGGGCATTCTTGGGGGGCACCTTCTAGGCTTTTTTGAAAGTTCTGGAAGCGACATCCTCTTGGGTGTAGGATGAGCACATAGTAGGGAGGCAGGTGTCTGGTTCCAGCTTCCTCACTAACTCATTCTTGGAGTGACTTTTGGAAAAACTCTCATTCAGCCTGCACTTTGGTCTTACCCGTACACTGAGGAGATGGACATGCTGGCCTTCTGATGGTCTGCCTGCCTCTGGGTATTCTTTGGCCTCTATCGCTGTTTTCCAGACATGTCTTTGGGCACCTTCCCAGCCCTTGCCCTTTGTCCTCAGGCTGGGACTGGCAGCCAGGAGTAGCCACGGTGATTCAGGAGGGCACGTTGGCAAGGGCAGCAGGGGCTGAGAGTAGGGTGTGGCTACCCCAAAAGCCGCCCACACGGATGGGCACACAGGTCTGACCACTAGGAGGAGGCTGGCCAGTGGGGTCAGGCGGTGTTGTTCAGTTTGGAGGCCCTCAATTTTGGGTGGGGAGTCAACCCCTAACTTGCTCTAAGTTCCTGGAACAATATTGAAGGAGAAACTGCTGGAAACCTGAGCAGGCAGTTCAGGCCTGGTAGTCAGACCACTGGCCACTGAGTGGCTTCTCCCATCCCGGAGGCCAAAGCCACCTAGAGTGAGCACTGGAAAGGGAACGAGGCAGAAGCAAGAAGTTGACCATGACCCTCTATGTAGAGATGTGTGTGGAGAAATTCTGGGTCTTTGCCTTCTTCACTGGGAGATGTACATGCTTGCTACCATTTGTTTTTTTCTAAAACTTCCTATAGAAATGTCACACCCTGGTGGGGAGGGGAGACTGACTATCCTGGGAGAATGAAGTGGGACAGAGCAGCTCAAAGGGATCCCACACCCCAGGGTGATTCGGAGGAAGTGGACAGGCCAGAGAAGCTCAGAGCAGGGCAGGGCTTCATGGAGTTTGTATGAGAGATAGATCTGGGATCCTTGAAGGCACACCTTGTAATAGGAGCCCAGAAAACTTCTCCTCTGTCCTTTATTCAAGGGATACCACGTTTACAAAACTTCCAGTTAAATGAGTTTGTCCACAGCTTCAATCGTTTTCATGCACATAGCTTTCTCAAATGTGAAAAGATCCATTTATCTACTTTTTCTGCTTACAAAACAAGAAAACTATGCTTCAGCTACAATATGATTGCCGTACAGTTACATAACTTCTTAGGAGGAGACTCTGAACCTGATTCAATCTTGCACTGATGATTCAGAATCAGCCACTTTGTCTCTGAAACGCTGCTCCCTGTTTTCAGTGGTCACAGGAGACCACATGTTGCGGTGGCCTCTGCGGCTGCCCGTCATCCGCACCTCTCTTTGTTTCTCGTCCCTTTTAGGTTGAGACTAAGTTTGGAGAACAGCATGTAAAAGAGGAGGGATGAGGGTTTGGTTCTCCGTGAGTTGTGTGTCAGTTTGTGAACTGGGGATTCATGACACCTGTTTAGCTGCTCAGATAGCTGGTTTTGGTTTGGGGTACTTTGTGCCTGTTTTGCGGTTATTGGTGATATTCTAGACTTTCTGGACCATGGAGTAGGTGGTTCAGGGGCCAGGCCCCAACAGACTCTAAAGGAGCTGCCCTCTGCTATCCCTCCCACACTCCTCCTTCCCTTCCTCTCCCAGGTCTCCTCTTTTCTACCTGGAGTCAGAGGGACTCCCCAAAGACGTCAGCCCTACCTACCTGCCCAGTCCCCGGGCAGCCAAAGCTCTTCCTGATTTTCACTTCTCTCCCTGACCCAGCAATCTGGGGATCTGCCGTCCTTGGGGCTGACCCTGGCCAACGTCACCAGTGACCTCAATAGGAAGAATGTGACATGCTGGGCAGAGAACGACGTGGGCCGGGCTGAAGTCTCTGTCCAGGTCAACGTGTCCTGTGAGTCCCAGTGCCTGGCCTGCGGCCGCCCCTCCCTTCCCTGAAATGGGGTGGGGTCGGGGGAGCTGGAGCAAGGAGCGGTATGTGGGTCTCCACAGCTGCTCCCACCCAGCTGTTTCCAGATTCCCATGAAAACCTGATCCTTTGGGGGAAGAACTGGGTCTCGTCAGGCCAGAGAGACAGAGATGGATTTCTTTTTGGCCCCTGTCCAGGCCTCCCTACCTGAGGCCCTAGGCACCAGCTGCTCCGCGCCTTGGTCTGCTCTGTGTCCTCATGACCATCCACCATTGCCCTGGCTCTTGGTTTTACAAGAAATTCTCCACCAGAGTTCCTCTTTAGGCTTGCCGTCTAGTTTCTCTAGCCCTGCCCACAAATTACACCCATCCTCTTCTTTTTACAATTTTCCTTTGTTGTGAAATAGCACGTAGACATCCACAGAGAACATGAGCGCTTTGAAGGACAGCCGAAGTTCCCACCAGCCCTCCTCCCCGGCCTGTCCTCTACCCCCTTCTGACTTTTGTGCGATCATTCCTTTGATTTTAAAAATAACCTTATGTAAGTATTTGTCCCTATCCAAGTTTCACCTCTAGTCTCACCTATTCTTGCCATTAGGGCGGTGGAATCGTACTGCAGGTGTTTCGCGTCTGGTTCCTTCCGCTCCACATTGTATTTGTAAGATCCCTGGTGTTAGCGGGAGAGGCTGTAGTGATTCAGCTCTGCTGAACAGTCTAGGGTGCGCCGGCTGGGGCTTCAGTAGTGACTGGTATGTTTACAGTGTGCTTATTTCAGTGGGTGAGGGGCTTTTGTTTCTTTACCAGGCTAGATCTGTATCGATTTCATCTAAGCCAGTTTTTGACTGCTTATTTTTGCTTATTTAATGCAAAGACCCCCTTCCTCATTCTCTTAAGTTTAATCACACTTAATTTTTCTATTTCCTTGTCCAAAAGATTTCATGTTTCATTTCACGAGCTGGCACCCTACTCCTCTGGGTTATTACACATTTGCTTTAGATTCACTGTGGACATTTCTTACGCCTCTACCTTTTACTTATTTATTTATTTTTAAAAAAGATTTATTTAATTTATGTATGCATACAAGAGCTGGGGTATAGTTACGGTGAGAGAATTCAGCAGAGGTACAGTGGGGAGCAGAACAGGCAGATTGACTGAGGGGAGCAGCGAGCCAGACAGGAGAGGTCTGCTGTGCCATGTGGGTCAGCTCCCGGCCAGGGGATTTAGAACTCTGCTGCAGCGGCTGTGGACAGCTTCACACTTCGTAGTGCTGAGACTTGACCCCTTGTGCCACCAGGAAGGGCCCTGTCGCTACATTTTATGATCTGCTGCCTGATAAATGTCTCTCCTTGTGAATTATTTTGGGCCTGCCTTCCAGTTTATCTCAGACCCTCCCTCTGCACTACCCCTACCCCGACAGGTGGGGCACAGGTGGGGCACGCCTGCGGCTGCCCCCTGACTCCTCCCCACTGTCTCCGGCCCACAGTCCCGGCCAGCGTGCAGCTGCACCCCGCAGTAGAGCTGCATCACTGGTGCATCCCCTTCTCGGTGGACGGGCAGCCCGCGCCCTCGCTGCGCTGGCTCTTCAACGGCTCTGTGCTCAACGAGACCGGCTTCATCTTCACCGAGTTCCTGGAGCCCTTGGCCAACGAGACTGTGCGGCACGGCTGTCTGCGCCTCAATCAGCCCACCCACGTCAACAACGGCAACTACACACTGCTGGCCACCAACCCTTCCGGCCAGGCCTCGGCGTCCATCACGGTTGCTTTCATGGACAACCCTTTTGAGTTCAACCCAGAGGACCCCATCCCCGGTGCGAGAGCCACCCTGAACCCTGCCCCCACTCCCTGGCTGCCACCTGGGGACGGGCCCACTTCCGCTGTGATTCTGACACACACCCCCACGCCCCCAGAAGTTGGAAAGCCTGGAGAGAGAGCCTGGCACTGGGACAGCCATGCCAGCTGGAAAAGGGCCATGCGCATTTCTCCTGAGGTCCGGCAGCCCCAAGCTCCCCTCCCACCCATCTCCCCTTTGAAGGGAGGAGCCCCAGAGGGGAAGGGGACTCCCTGCTCTCCTCCCCATCTGACTGCTTTCTCTCCTCCCTCCTGCTGCAGTCTCCTTCTCACCAGTGGGTGAGTAGCCCAGGCTGGAGGGCAGATTGTGTCTGGTCCCTGGAACAAGGCTGGGCAGAGGGTAGAGTCGACCTGTCTTTTGAGGGGTGCACAGGGAACAAGGTGGGGAGTTGTTGGGGAGACTGCACCAAGGCCTACCCTTCCTGCCCTGTGTCCCCACAGACACTAATAGCACGACTGGAGACCCAGTGGAGAAGAAGGATGAAACACCTTTTGGGGTGAGCTGGGAAGTAGAAACCTATGCAGTATTGGGGTCTCCTGGCCAGGCTCGGGCCCATCTGCTTGTCACTCTGGTCAGGGCATAGCAATCTCTGCAGGCTGGCCTGCGCTCTGCCGGCTCTGCCTCCTGGCTGTGGTCCAGGGCCAGTGGAGAGGCATCAGGACCTGGGGGCCTGGCTCCGGGTTCCTCTGCAGGATGGAGCAAGTGTGCTCTGGGGCAGCTGTGAGAGAGGAGAGCGCTAACCACCCCCACCCCCAGGTCTCCGTGGCCGTGGGCCTGGCTGTCTTCGCCTGCCTCTTCCTTTCTACGCTGTTCCTTGTGCTCAACAAATGTGGACGGAGGAACAAGTTTGGGATCAACCGTGAGTGGGGGGCCACAGAGAGGCTTTCTGTCAGACTGTCCTACCGGCTTATTCCTTCTGATTTTTGGCTCTGTGCTCTGGATGGGGGGCTGTCCTAGCCCCCTGACTGAGGGACGTGTGAGTGTGAGTGTGGCTGGCTGGTGCAGGGGGAGTTTCAGAGGCGGCGACTGCTAATTGGTGGCTGGACTGTAGTCAAACATTAAGTGGGTCTGGGAGGTCTGAGCTGGGGGAGCAGTGGGGGAGTTCTTCGGTGGCCCTGGGGGCCTGGGGTTGGAGAGAAGCCAGACAGAGAAAGGCCGCAGTGCCTCCCTTTCCCCCTGCCCTGTTTCTGTGTCTCCTTTTCTCCCCTGCACATTATGGGCGGGCTCACCTGGCGTCTGCAGCTTGGCGAGGGCAAGCATGTGCCTTGGACATGACCCCCTGTGTGGCTTTTTCTCCCTAGGCCCTGCTGTGCTAGCTCCGGAGGATGGACTGGCCATGTCCCTGCATTTCATGACACTGGGTGGCAGCTCCTTATCCCCCACGGAGGGCAAAGGCTCTGGACTCCAAGGCCACATCATTGAGAACCCACAATACTTCAGCGATGCCTGTGAGGAGTCCTGCAGAGTCTGGGGAGGGTGGACCTGTGCATGCGTGTGGTGCACAGAAGCCCCTGTGCCATTGCCTCGGCCCAGGCTGAGCTGTCCTTCTCATGCCAGTCCTCCCCTTTCCATGCCATGGCGTGGAGCTCGGTGAAGGAGCTCAATTTCCGCCCCCCCCATTCACGCCTGGGCCCACACCTGTGGATAGCCCACAGCCCTGCCGGCTGCCCTGCCTCGTCCTTCCCTCGACCGCGAGTCTAAGCCTACAAGTCCTCTCCAGGTGTCCATCACATCAAGCGCCGAGACATTGTGCTCAAATGGGAGCTGGGCGAGGGCGCCTTTGGGAAGGTCTTCCTTGCCGAGTGCCACAACCTGCTGCCTGAGCAGGACAAGATGCTGGTGGCCGTCAAGGTGAGACCCCGCCACCCTGCAGGTCTGGACCCCACCTCCGGATCTCACCAACCCAGGACAGGGTGGTGGTGGTGGTGGGCAAACGGGTCCAGGGCCCTCAGGGCTCCAACATGGGGCTGGGGAGCCACAGCAGGGCGTGGAGGGTTGGGCTGGTTGCACTGGGGTCTGTCCCTGCGGGCTCTCCAGGCGCTGAAGGAGGTGTCCGAGAGTGCGAGGCAGGACTTCCAGCGAGAGGCCCAGCTGCTCACCGTGCTGCAGCACCAGCACATCGTGCGCTTCTTTGGGGTCTGCACCGAGGGCCGCCCTCTGCTCATGGTCTTCGAGTACATGAGGCATGGCGATCTCAACCGCTTCCTCAGGTGTAGTGCCTCTCTGGACTCTCCTGGCCTGATCCACCCCCCTCCCTTCCTTTGGGGCACACCCTGCTTGTCTTTGAAACTCAGGAGGGTGGGGGGTGGGGCAGGGACACCAGAGAACAGGAGAGCACCATTCCTGTTCCCAGGGGCTGAGGAGCCAGATGGGTGCATATAGGGATGGTCCTGGAGAAGGGCAGAGCCACTCTAGTCAGGGAGGTTACACTAGCAGGAGTCGGGCTCAACCTCAGGATGGCGGGCTCCACACAGGGGGTGTGCAGCTGTGTGTGGGGTGCGGAAGCCAGGGTGTGGAGAACCCCAACAGCGCTTACCAGGTACCTCCTGACTCCAGGCCTGTGTGGCAGACTTTATAGCTCATCTTTCTAAGCCAGCTGTGCTTATGCATAGAGAGCTGGGTGAGAAGGCCTTCTTTGCCAAATAGCTTTCCCCTCTGACCTCAGTTTCCCCCAGGAAGAGGCGATAGGGCCCGTGGCTCTGGATGAGAAAGTACTAGGTGGTTGTCTAGTTGATGGTCATGCTTTGGTTCCCAACACCGCTGTGGGAGTAAAGGGTTGTTCCTGCAGTTAGGCTGGGAACTCAGCTGGGAGGGGCCCAGGCTCTGGCTGAGGTTATCCTCAGGGGTGTGTCGGGAAGGGGCCACGCCTGATGTACAAGGTGGATAGACTGGCCAGAGGGGCCCCCTTGCTCACCAGCTACAGGGTTGGCTTGGTGCTGGGTGTGGGAGAGCAGGTCATCTGGGGTTCAGGCTGTGGCAAAAGCAGCTCTGAATGCTTGCTGAGCACAGGCGGACTCAGAGCGGGAAGCTGTGATTCTGGAAGACTTCCCTAGGGGACTCGCGCTCCTTCTCCCCCTGCACCTCTGTACTTAACAATTCCTTCTGCCTGGGTCTCCTTCCTGGGTCACCTGTCACCCGGCCCAGCCCCGCCCCTGTCATATGGCTTACCTACCTCTCTTCCTCAGAGCCTCAGCCTCCACTTAAAAGCCTCTTCCTCCAGGAGGGTTTCCCTACTTTTCCCCGACTGCACGTCTGCGACCCTCACAGGCACCTACTCTCCCCTTTAGCTTTGGCACATTGCGATATTTAACAAGTACTTCAAAAAAGTATCCCCCCCCCCAAAGTACCCATTTTTGAGTGGACGAGGAGAGTAGGAAAGGGCAGTACTGACAACCAGCAGCTCTGGCAAAGGTACAGAAGCAGGAGCTTTGGGGACTGGAAATGAGTGATCAAGGGTTTAGATGGAGTCATGGCTGCGAGGAGGAGGGCATCCTGGAAACCTCTAGAAGGAAGGTATGGATATTGAGGGCAAAGGTGAGAGAGACAGGAGTCAAGGTCTCCCAGATTTGGGCCTCAGAACCTGGTGGGGGAGGTTGTCTGTGGCTGGGGTGGCTTAGGGGTGATGTTGAGCTCAGCTTGGCGAAGGGCTGAGTCCCAGGTGTCTATGGCAAGAAATGCGGGGGTCAGTAGCAGCTGGATGCTGGTGTTGGAGTTCAGGGGGCCTCTTAGGAAAGCATGGGTCCTGGTGGAAGCCCTGGAGATGTATACACCTGGAGACTGGGGGGGACTTGGCCCCGACCCCAGCCCCTACCATTCAGTTCTTTCCTTCTCCCTATTTCCTCCACCCCTCTTCCATTCTGGCTCTCTGACTCCCCTTCCTCAATCTCCTCGGGGTTCCCCTCCTCTCACTTCAGGTCCCACGGACCTGACGCCAAGCTGCTGGCTGCTGGGGAGGATGTGGCCGCAGGGCCCCTGGGCCTGGGTCAGCTGCTGGCTGTGGCCAGCCAGGTCGCTGCCGGGATGGTGTACCTGGCCAGTCTGCACTTCGTGCATCGGGACCTGGCCACCCGCAACTGTCTGGTGGGGCAGGGACTGGTGGTGAAGATCGGGGATTTCGGCATGAGCAGGGACATCTACAGCACCGACTATTACCGCGTGAGGGCTCCTTCCCCCCGCCCGTCCCTCCCTCCCCCGCATCTAAACTGTAAAACACCCAGCACCCCAGTCCCCACCGAACCCCCGCCGCTCCCGCGGCCTGCCCTGGCCGGCCCCGCCGCCTCTTCCTCGGCGAGGGGGGTCTGAGACGCCTGCTCTGGTTTTTAACTCCCCTGCTGCCTCCTCGCGCCTCCCCCGGTGGAGGAGGGTCTGTCTCCTCTGCCCCGGACAGCAACGGCACCATCGGTTTTTCCCTCTTAGCCCGGGCGCGCAGAGCCGCGCTTATTTATTTTTAATGGTGGGGCGAGGGGGCGGGGCGGCTCCGGCTGGGGCTGTGCGGGCGGGCGCCCCCTGGAGGTGACGCGCGCGCCGCCGCCGCAGGTGGGGGGCCGCACGATGCTGCCCATCCGCTGGATGCCGCCCGAGAGCATCCTCTACCGCAAGTTCACCGCCGAGAGCGACGTGTGGAGCTTCGGCGTGGTGCTCTGGGAGATCTTCACCTACGGCAAGCAGCCCTGGTACCAGCTCTCCAACACCGAGGTCAGCTTCTCCCGCGGGGCAGGGAGCTCAGCCCTCCTCCTGCCTCATTCCACCTGCCCCCAGGCACCCACCTGCATCCTGCCAACTCTGCGAGCCCTGCTGCAGGCTCCGTTCTCTCCTTGCATTGCTCCCCTCTTCTGTTCTTGCTTCCATTTACTTCCCTGAGCCTGGGAAACCTCAAAGCGCTTCATAGTGGAGCCCAGGCCCGTCCCTAGCTGCATTTTACAGACCTAGTAGTAGGCGCTATCAGGGTGGAGTGGAGAGGCATGGGGAGAGCACATTCAAGAGGGCCTGGCGCTGCAGCAGGAAGGCTGCAGGTCAGACAGTGGGGAGGACCGTCCCCCCCCACACACACATAGCAGAGCCCCGAGCCCCAGGTGTTCTGCCTCCCAGAGCAGCTCCCCCACCCCCGCCTTGGCTCGCAGCTGTCAGTTTCCATTTCTCCTCCTAATGCAGTCTGTTCCCGGGAGGCTGCTGGGGTGGGGGAGAGGGTTATAGATTTTAATTTTCTCAAGCACTGAGAGAAGGAATGGAATTAGTGCCGCTCATAACCCAAGTCTCTAATGGGGAGGGGGCAGAAAGGGGGAAGAGCTCCAGGCTCTGCTTCAACCACCTCCCACCACCACCTCTCCTCTGGCTCCCTCAGCTGTTCTGTAGTCCTTCCTGGAGTCTAGCCTTGACTTTTCCTGCTGCAGCTTCTTTTCAGAGGAGTTAGGTTCCCAAAGATTAGTACCTACCTATCTAGCCCTTTCTCCAGGCGTGAGAGGCCATGTTAATCTGCAATCCTGCTCTGTTCTCTCTGCCTTCTGGACTGAGGGGTGGAGGACCTTTCCCCTCCTCTCTCCAGCCTTCCACACTAAACGGATGGATTTGGCAAATACCTTGGCCCCTCCCCTTCCTCAGCCCATCTGGCCTGTCTTCTGAGGGCCTGATTTCAGCCCTACTCCCAGCCCAGTCTTCTCAGAGTGGAGCCCTAATCCTGCTCAGTGTCGGAGAGGAAAGAAGTCGGAGAGGAAAGAAATCGGAGGGCTCACGCATCCTTTTAGATCATCCCTCCCCTAGAGGTCCAGACTTGTGAGGGCGGGAGGCGAGGCCGGGGTTGGTGCACCTGCCTGCTTGCAGCCCCCTGTGCACTCTTTCTCTCCCTCCTGTGGCCCAGGCGATCGAGTGCATCACGCAGGGACGGGAACTGGAGCGGCCCCGCGCCTGCCCTCCGGAGGTCTATGCCATTATGCGGGGCTGCTGGCAGCGGGAACCCCAGCAGCGCCACAGCATCAAGGATGTGCACGCCAGGCTGCAAGCCCTGGCCCAGGCGCCCCCCGTCTACCTGGACATCCTAGGCTAAGGGCCGAGCGGGGGCTGGGGCCGGGTGGCCAGGATACTGGGGCCCGCCGCCCCAGGAGCCCTATAGCTCCCAGCAGCTCTGGGGTAATCTCAAAGCATCTAACTCCCTCAGCATGCAGGAGGGGACAGGTGGAGCTGGGAATGGAGGACATGCCTGCTTCTCCAGGCAGAGTTCTGTCATAGTAATTATATTTATTATCCCTTGGTTGTGTCCCTTGCCAGTTTTTGGGATGACATGGTTCAGGGAGGGAGGTGTTGGGACCGAGGTTGGGGGATGGTGTTCCGGCATCCCACCCAGCACCCGTCTCGGCTGCCCTCTGCCACCTACCCCCACTCCATGCAGCTGTCACCTCCACCTGTGTCTCAATCCCAGTCTCATGGTCACCACGTTCACCTGGTGCTGGGCGGCCTCTGATCCAGTTTCCCAGGCCTTCGGGCCCGAGTGACCCACCTCTCTAGTTCATGTTTAGGAAGGCTGCAGGGTGAGGGACGGAGGTTGGGTGTTGGGGAACAAGATGGCGGCACTGGTGGGATGAGTCTTCTTTGTACTGATGGGCCCAGGACACCAAGCACAGAGCAGAACAAATGGGTGAGAGAGAGGTGTGTGTGTGCAGGTAGCAGGGAACGGTGAGGGAGTCAGATCCCTGCTCGGTCACCTCTGGCTTTAGGTGCTTTGAGATCGGCACTCAGAGGCCTGGGACCAGGCAAGGTGGCGCTTTCCTAGGGAGAGAGTTATTTGCCTGTCCCCTTTTGCCCAAGGGAAGAAGTGGGCTCTTGCTACCCCCCCCCAAGAATACTCCTGGCCTTACTGAGGGGCTAGAGGCTTCTTCCAGCACAGAGGCTGGGTGAGGTTCCCTATCCACATGGTAGCAGGGGTCCTGAGCCCTGCCCCCACCTTCCATGCGAGCTAGGGAGGAGCAGTCCCCCCCAGCCCCATCACTTCCAATCACCTACCCACCTCCTGCAATAGCCCACACTTGCACGGCTCCTCGGCTAATCTTGTAGCTGTCTCATGTCCCTGGGTGTCCGGCTCCCCCCGCCACAGTGATTCAATCTGGGCTTATCACCCTTAGGCCTAGCCCGGTGGTGTCTGCCTCTTGTCCAGGCTGGTTAGTGCTAATGGAGGTCTGACCCAGGGCCGCAGGCTGATTGATGTGTGTGTGGGGGTGTTTGTCCCTGAGGGCCAAGTTCATAGGCCCTCCTCTCCTGTCCCGGAATGGGTGGGCCTGTCTGCACCACCCATGGAAGGGAGGGCTTACAGCAGGTGGATCATCAGGGGAGGGTGGGAACGAGTGTGTGGGGGTGACAGGGAGACAGGGCTAGGGGATCAGATCCAGCAGGTGAGCCCAGGATCAGAGGCAGGGAGAGACAAAGTAGAGGGGCCTGTCCCACAGTCCTGCAGAGGGAGAGGCACAGGGAAGGAGACAGAGGCAATCAGGTAGGCCAGATGGACACAATGAAGAGACAGGGCAGAGGAGTGCTGAAATTAGACGCAGGTGGGACAGTCAGGTGAATCAGAGGCTGTCCTGGAGAACAGCATGGTGTCCTGAGGAGTTTCTATCTCACCTGCACCTCCACCTCCTCTCCCTGAGTCTGTCTTCAGGACTATGGTGGGGAGGGCACCTCTCACGGCTGAGACTGGGTAAAGGCATGGGCCTGAGGTGTGGCCCTCCCTGAGCAGGTTAGGGCCATTGTCAAATGGGCGGGAGGGAAGCCGGGTAGCAGATGGGACCTGCCAGGGCACCTGGAGCATTTCCAAGGTCAAGAGCATTGGGGCATTAGAGGCTCTTAAAACCACAGTGGAAGTATTGCTGGAAAAGCTGAGCAGGTGATGGGAGGGGTTCTGGGAATGAGATTTGGACAGGGAAGGGAAAGTTCCGGGTGAGTATGGGAAAGGGAACCAGATAGCTTTCATCGATCTGGGGACAGCAGCTGGGGCTGAGCACTCTGGCCCCTTCAGGCTTCTGGGCCTGCCGCCTTTACCTGGGTGGCGAGGAGGGCGATGCTTATATTCTTGGTGTCACAGCTTGAGAGCCCCCACTTTCTCCCCTTTACTGATGGACACGCAGATGAGCTCACTGCCCACCATGCACGGCTCAGGCACACGGTGCGGACACGGGCAAGCACAGCCCCCCGCACTCAGCTGTTAGATTCCACAGTGAGGAGTGATGCCCTCTCCCCACAACTAGCTCCTGGCCGTCCATTGCTGCCCCCACGCCGGGGCTGAGCACCAGCAGAGATGGACTCCTGCAGGGGGATTGGCAGCGTGGAGCTGAGCACCACTGGGGAGCTGGCACAGGGACAGCAGACGGACGCTGTGGGGCTCAGCCGTCTAGGTCCCCCAGACCTGGGGGAGGCCCTTCTCTCCACCCGGTAAGACACCCACCCCACCATGGGGAAGGGACCCAGAGCGCCACTCTCTACAGATGCCAGCTCCTTGGTACCAGCTCTGGAGAGGGACTGGTGTTGCAGCAGCCGGAGGGGGTCTCCCTGTGAACCCAGAGCAGGGGGATATAGGCTCTCAGAGGAACCCAGGGGTCCAAAGCATCTCCGACCCTAGCCAGCCTCTGTCTCCTTCCTGCCTTGCTCCCTCGGGGCTGGATTCCCGACAGGAGCTCAGAGCTCTGTTCAGGTTTCCAGGAACAGTGCGGGGAACATTGGGCCGCCTGGGTAGAACAAGTCCTGTTCCCCACCCCTCTCAGACCCCAGGCTGAAAAGAGGCCCTAGAGAGGACTCCAGACTTCTGAGCCCTGGACTCGGTACACACCAGCTGGTGGAAGCTGGTCTTAGCAAATCCTTGAAGTGGCCTTGGACAGGCTGCCCATGACGGAGGGTGCGACAGGCGCTGGAGGAGCCAGGACCCAGGAATTTGCCCTTCCGGTCTCCTGCCAGGCTGAGTCACCAGCAGTGCAGTCCCCCAGGAGAGAGGCTGTGCTGAACACAGCCCCTGCCGTACTCTGTGCCCCCACCTCAGCCCAGCCGACTCCAGCGCTAAGATGGAAAGTTTGAGCAGCTCGGCTCTGGGGCCATGGAGAGCAGAGATCTGGAGCCAGGAGAGACAGAAACGGCCCCTCCCAGCTGCAGGAGCAGCTGCAGAGAGGCAAAGGGGACATGGAGACCGAGGCCAGCCCGGAGCACTGTAGAGGAGCAGGACATGCCTGCCTGGCATCGAGAGAAGCAGGGAGGCCGAGGAGGGGCAGCACAGAGCCCACGCTCCACGGCCCACCCGCCTTCTGGGAGCCCTGTCCCTAGGGAGCCCTGGGCCAAGAGGCTTTTCAGCCGGCCCCAGCTGCATCTGGCCCCTCCAGGGCACGCGTCCTGGTGCGCTGTCTGGCTGCTGGGCTCTGAAGCCAGAGCGCCTGGACTGCCACTTACCAGCTGTGTGATGTTGGGCAAGTCACTCGACCTTTCTGTGCCTTAGATTGTCATCCACAAAAAGGGGCGAGGAGAGCCCTGAGCTTGCGGTGTTGGGTTTAAACAAGCCTCCTGTGTAAAGCTCCTCCCACCGGCTAGCCTGTGGTGGGGGCTAGGTCAGCGCTTGCTGTTTCTCTTACTCCTGCTGTGACCAGGCTGAACAATGAGTATTGGGCCCTGACCCTGGTCTCTGGGGGTGGGCGCGACAGACTGATGTACATGATGCAAGAAGGGCAGGGCCGACCCCCCACACCCACGGCGCCCCCAGTCTCCTGCCTCTGCTTTTTCTCAGTGGGAAGCGACCTTCCAGATCACCTTCTGGAAGCCCTCGGGGTTAAGGGGAGAGCCTTGGCAGCCCTGAAGGTTGCTTCTGAGGTCACAAGTCTTCACAGCCTCTGAATCAGGTCCCCGAAGGTCAGACATGTTCCAGGCTTTCTATTCCTCATCTTGTGGCCCCCCTCCCTGAGGGCCGGGAAGTCCCTCTTGCTGTCTACCCTCATGTGTCCCACCTAGCTGGGAAGGGGTTACTCAGCCCCAGGCCCGCCCACTGCAGATCCCAGTTGGCTGGGGCTGTGGTCAGAGCTAATGTGGTGGAGAGTTGGAGGACAAGGGGGATAAAGTTATTAGTGCTTCATCTTTGAGGGGTATCGATTGTTGGGCCTCCAGGCTCGCTTGGTCTTATAACAGGGCTCCCGGGGGTGGTGGGAGGGGCTGGGGGACTCTCAGCGCCTCCACCCCATATCCTGAGGGGGCTGCTTGGGGGAAGCGCTGCTGAGCTACAGATTCAAGATGGCAGTGCGCGTGCGTGTGCGTGCGCGTGTGCGTGGGGGTGGGGCCGCCTCTTTAGGGCCATACTCAAGCAGCCCACCCCAGCCTGCGGTCTCGGAGGGAGGCATCTCACCTGCCCTCACTGACATCCACGCACCTCTTTTGGGTTCCTGCTTTTGCAAATTGTATTCACTTACCCGTTCCATCCGTGTGCATTTCGTGGGGGTGGTCCCTCACCCCTCCCGGGGTGACCTTGGCCCCAGCGCACACGTCACAGCGGGACAGGCCCTGTGCGAGGGTCTGTGTGCACTTGCTCTCTGTAGCGTCTGCCGGGCCCTGCCCTCTGCCTGGAGGCAGAAGCCGTCAGTGAGGAGGGACCCAGGGACCTGGTCGCCCACCTTTACCAGGAGCCCCTCTTCCAGCTAGAGGTTCCTCAGCTCCTGACTGACCATCTCTAGGGATGGGGATAGAGTACACTCCATGGGTGAGAGCCTCAGAGAAGGAGGTGGGGGTTCAGGGCCTTGGGACAGAATCGCCCTCCCCCCCTTCCTAAGCCCCCGCCCCCACCTCCTTGCTCTGGATTCCTTTCTTTCTCTCTTTTTCCCTTCAGAAGCAGGGAGCCCTGGGGGTAACTTCCCTGGCCAGGGGCTCAGACTTGGTGCCTTCTGCCCTGGGGGGGGGGGGGGGCCTCCTGCCCCTGGGCTGGATTGGGGGTAATTAACTACCAGGAGGAGGGTGTTCAGGGCTGCTGTTGGCACTAATCAGAGCTGGTCCCCAGCGAGGGATAGGATTCAGCTGGGGTACTCTGTGTGTGTGTGTATCTTGGGGGAGTGGGGGCTCTGAGGGGCTTGGAGGACTTAGCCTGTCAGCCTCCCCCTTTTCTCCCTCCCAGCCCCTTGCCCTTGTTTTGCTGGAAGTCTCTTCTGCTATCTCCCAGTGTCCTGCTGTGGGAGGGCCAGGACCCCTCCCCAAGTCCAAGTTCACCCCTGCATGTGAGGGTGGGCCAGCCACCCCCCACCCAAGCCCCTCACTAGCCCTTATTGCGGGCAGGCGGGAGCATTAGGTGATTCCCGAGGCTGTCATCCCTGCTAATTGCCTCTCAACCTTCCCTTCATCACCAGGGCGGCCCCCCACGAACTCCATTAGCCCCCCCTCTCTTCCCTGATAGCCCCTAAATCAGCCCCAATTATTCACAGGAGGGGGGGTCTGGGCTGAGCTGTGATTACAGTAGAGTGGAGGGGTTGCGGGAGGGGAGCTTGAGTGCCAGGCAGACTGGCGGGCAGGCCACAGGCAGGCTGGGAGGGGGAAGGGCGGGGGCCTGCAGGCCAGAGATTCAGGCCAGAGACCACCCAGGGGCAGACACCTGGGAGCCTGAAATAGGAAGGGGAGGTTGGGCCGCTGGGGCCACGGCTTGTATGTCAGCCCCACATGCACATGCACTAAGACCCGGGAGGGTGAGGGACAGGGCACTGGGTGTGCCCCCTTGGCGCAGGCCACCCTCACGTCATCAGTGTCACTGCTAGGTGTCAGTGATAAGTGGGTCCGAGGGGCGAGAGAGCAGCAAGAAAACTGTCAGCTTTCCTGAGGGGACTTCTCTGCTCCCACTGGGGTGTATGCGGTGTGGGGCAGACGCTGCTCCCTCTGCTTGTGTGGGGGCTGTGAGAGGAGCAGGGAGGTTTATGCAGAGTGTGCATGGGACCTCCAGCCCAGAAGGCGAGGAGAAGCCAGCCTCCGCTGGGCTCAGCTCTCACCCAGCCGGCAGCTCCAGGGCGCCCTCTCCAGCCCCTCCGTGGCAGCCAGCCCTTCCCATCCCAGAGGGCAGAGCACCCGGCCTGCTCCTCAGTTGCCTTGCTGGCAGGTGAGCCCCTGGGCCCCAGTGTGGATCCAGGCTGGCTCAGCCTCACCGGGAGGGGCAGACACCTCCCCATGTCTCCCTGCGGCTCCCTGCTGCCACGTGCCCCACAGCCTGTGCTCAACACCACAGCTCTTCCTGCAAACCTGAGTCGGACCATGCCCCTCCTCTGCTCCCATCTCACCCAGAGCACACCCGGCCACCTTCCTGCAGCCTACAACGTCCCGCAGGCTTTGACCTCCCTAAGCCTCTGCCCTCAGCAGCTCCTACCAGCCTCTTGGAATCACTTGGCTCTCCTTTGAGCAGGGCTTTGAATAGGACACAGGCTGCGACCTCAGGGCGTTGTGTTCCCCCCTCTGCCTGGAACGGGCTTCCCCAAGCATTCCCTGTGTGCCCCACCTCCTTCAGTGGGGCCCTCCCTGACCTGTCCAGGAGAGGTGCCCCCTCACCGATGACTAGCCTCTTTCCCTGACTTGTTTTCTCTATATTTTTATGATAGAACTTTATTATCACCTGGTTTTAAAAAAAGATGTATTTGTTGATGCATATAGAGCGGGGGTACAAACCAGAAGTTCGGGGGCGCTGAGAGGATTCACCAGAGACAGTGGGGAACAGAACAGGAAGATTGACTGGAATACACTGCTGAGGGGAGCAGCGAGGGGGGGGGTCAGGGGAGGTCTGCTGTGCTATGTGGGTGAGCTCCCTGGCTGCCATGTGGTTCAGCTCCCTGGCTGGGGATGGAACTGGCACTGAAGCGGCTGCAGGTAGCTTCATAGTGCTGCACTTTAACCTGCTGTACCACCATGGAGGGCCCTATTGTCACCTGGTTTGCTGGTTTTATTTATCCTCTCTCCATGAGCACTACTACTAGAATGTGAGCGTCACTTTCCTTTCATATTCAGGCAGTGATTTCTATTTTGTTCACAGCTGTACTCACACGCCCGTACAATCTTCACTGGTGAATGAATGAACCATGTATCCTCCTCAACTAGTACAGGCGCTTTTTGAGGGCAGGGAACTTCTATTTCTTGCCTTAATAAGTTATTAAGTATAAAGGCCTCGGAAGGGTGCCAACTAGCTAGCAGCGTGTGTTCAATAAAATGTCATAGCTGTCATCAGCCTCATCAACACGGTCATTTCTTCTGTATTCTGGGCACCAGAAAAATGTGAACCCACCTTTTAACAAATGATGAATGAGGACTGTAGGCTCCTGAGGGGCACCAGATAAACATGAACCCACATTTGAAGAAATAGATGAATGAGGACTGTAGCCTTCCTGGGGGGCAACAGAGGGACTCAGGAGGTGGAGTTGGGGGCCCAGACTGCAGAACAAGCGTGGTACAGGATGGCAGCCAGTGTTTAAGGGGTTCCTACCTTGTGCCAGGCCCTGGGATCATAGAGCTGATTTCCACTTGGTTCTAGCACTTGAAGAAGGCAGCCTCTCTCCCCTGGAGAGAGGGGAGCAAGTTAAGCTTTCATAGGCGGGAGTGGGCTAGGGAGGGTGAAGCACAGGCTGGAAAGGCTTTCAGAGAAAAGGAGGATGAACTGAATGTGGAAGGATGAGAACAAGTGAGCCAGGTGAAGGGAGGGAGGACGGCTTGTTCCTCCTCTCAGGTCCTCAGCCTCCCCATTCACCGGCTGAAGGTGCTGGCTCAGGATGATCAAGGACCCTCTGACTAGCTGCAACTCTATGGTCTTTGGCCTCCGGACCTTGGAGTTGTGCTCTGGTTTCTGCTGCCCCCTGCTGGAAGTTCTTGGCACTGACGTTTAAAAAAACAAACAAACAAAAAAAAACCTCCAGCCTTGTTTGCTTCTCTCCTTCCCCAGGTCAGCAGAACCTCTCACATGCCTCCCCACCTTCACCCACACCCTCCAGCCCACAAAGCACCAAAATAAATAACACCTGCGTGTCTCTTGGAGGTAAGTCTTTCATGGAAATATTCTTAACACACGGTTTTTGACAAAGGATCTAAAAGCAGAATGCAATCATGTTTCTTCAAGACAGGAATAAGTTCCGAGCAATGCCTTATTAGGCCATTTTGTCGTTATGGAAAAATCATTGCGTGTAAGCACACAAATCTGAAAGACCCAGCCTACGCCACCCCGAGGCTGTATGATAGAGTCCGTGGGGACCACAGTTGTACATGCGATCTGTCCTTGACCTAAATGTCCATAAGTGATGCATGGTAATACATAAAGAATTCATAACAATGATACCCATTCCCAAGTAGCCACCATGATAAATGAAAACATATGTCCACACAAGACTTGCACACAAATGTCCCTAGTGACTTAATTCACATAGCCTAAAAGTGGAAGAAAGTCAATGCCCATCAACTGATATAGAGATTAGACATATTGTGGTATATCCATCCACTGGGGCACCTCTCTGACAAGACCAATGTATTAGTGAGGAGGCTTTAATACAAGAAAGCTTCTCACACAAATGAGTATATGTTGTGAGTCCGCTTATGTGAAATTCTGGAATAACCAAACCTGCAGTAGCAGAAAACAGATCAGAGATTTCACAGGACTAAGGTCAGGGATGAATACAGAGTTAAGGATGGGGTATCATCTTCAAAGGGAGGTTTTGGGGGATAGGGAGATGGTATTTATTACTTTGATTGGGGTAGTAGTTGTCCAAACACTGAGCTAAGAGTAAGTCAAAGACAAGATGACAAACATTATCTGAGTACTCTTATGGGAAGTCCTTAGAACAGCCTGATTCTGGACGCAAAGTAGAATAGAGAATAGTGGGGAGCGAGGGAGGAGGAATGAAGAATTATGATCTAATGGGTGCAGATTTCAGTTTGGGAAGATAAAGTGGCTGGAGGTGGGTGGTGGAGAAGGTTGCCTAAGATGAGTGTACTAAGCATCACTCTGAATGGTACACTTAAGCATGGTTAAAGGGCAAATTTTGTTACATATATCCTATCGTAATAAAAGTCTTCAATACATTCATGGAAATGTACACTTTTAAGTGGGTGTATTTTTATTGCATGTCAATTAAACCTCATAAAGATGATTTTAATAGGTCTTCAAGGAGGGATGTTCCTGCTTTGCTCCTTCTGAACTAGTGTAGCTTTTTCTGTCGTGGGAGAAAGCCCTTACAGGTGGGCCACAGATCTCACTTACCATCCTACTTCTGGCCCTCCCTGGTGGCGCAACGGGTTAGGACACAGCACTGCAAGCTAGCCGTAGCCACTTTAGTGCGAATTCGATACCCAGCCCCAGAGGTGACCCACATGACACAGCAAACCTCTCCTGCCTCACCCGCCTGCTGCTCCCCTCAGCAGTGTACTTTTGTCAATCTGCCTGTTCTGCTCCCCACTCTGTCTCTGGTGATTCCTCTCTGCCTTTCTGGCTGGTACCCCAGTTCTGCATGCATGCATAAATAAATAATAATAATAAAAAGAAGTGGAAACTTTAAAAAAAAAAACCCTACCTCTGCCACTTGGCAGTGTCTTAGCCACATAGAACATCTGTCTTATCTTGTAAATGGAACTACTCTCAAATTAGATTAAATGAAGCAATATAGCTAAAGGGCTAATGCTATGAAGTCAAATGTTAGTTGTTGTAAAAAAAAACTGTGTGTGTGTCTCAGAGACTGATTAGGGGAGGGTGCCCTCAACTGCTTTGGGGGCAGGTTGATAACCCCTGGGTGAGAATGTTCTCCTAGGTCTGTGTGCAGGCGATGCAGAGGCGGACATTGGCCGCGAGGTGGCGCCCTGCGCGGGCTCTGTAGCTACAGAAGCTGCCGCCAAGCAGTGGACCCGAGAGCCGGGCAGGGAACCTAGGAGTCGGGCAGAAGCAGCGGACTCCGCCCGACACTCCTTCCTGGGATCACACCCTAGCGTGCTTTGGGGTGGCGGGAGAAGAGAGCCTTTCCCCGGCCCGCCTCTCCCACACTGGGATGCGGCTGAGGGTCCCGCTCTGGGTCTTTACTAAGGTTCCGGTTGTCTGGAAACCCCGGGAAGGTTACCCGCCTAGACTATCTCATTGACTCGGTTCTGCAACCCACTTTGCAGATGGGAAAAACGAGGCAGAGAGCTGAGCACCCCATTTTACACAGCGGGTGGCGAGCTGAGGAGGGTCTCAGCCCCCGGACCCCCGCTCTCCCCGCTCGCGCCGCCCTGCCCCGGACCCCGCGGGCGCTGCGGCCCCACGCCTAGCACGGTTTCCCTCCCGGACTCTGGATCGGCCCTCCCCCGGCTCCCGGTTTCCTTGTCAAAACTTCCTGCCTTGGCGCAGGCCCGAGTCCCCACCCCCTTCCTGCCCCCTCCCCCGCCCCCCTCTGCTCCGCGCCCCTCTCCGCCCAGCGATCAGAGGCGTCGGCCTTCGCGCCGCTCCCGCAGACCGTCTGGGGCTCACGCAGGGATCCCCACCCTGTCCTCGGGGCGACCCCGCGGCCCGCACCCAAGGCCAGGGGTGACACGGGCTGCAAGACAGGTGAGTGACGGCGCTTCCCGGCCCCATAAGTCCCCCAGCCCCAAAGAAAGTTTGCGGGGACCCCTCCCTCAGGCCCCTACTACTGGAGTCCGACACCCTGGGCTGGAAGTTGGAAGAAAGAGACAAAGAGACCGGGCGGGGTGGGGGGTGACATTGAGAGGGGCCAGAGGGGAATGGGTGTGCCCTTAAAACCACCCAGTAAATTGTATGCGAATGCGGCGCCTTCTGGAGGACGCGGCCGGCACACTCCACCCCGCTGCCCCCTCCTCCCCAGGGCTGGGGCTGGGGAAGGGCCCCAGGTCCTCTGCTTGGCTGAAGGGACTCAGCCTTAACAGCACCCGCTTGGGCTGCGGGGCTGAGTAAGTTGCAACCTCCACTCTGTCTCTGAGCAGCTGTGGGACTTTGGTAGCATACCTGACCATGCACGGAGCTGCCTCAGTTTCTCATTTCTAAAGGGGGAATGGTACTAGTTGTGAGGCTTAGATGAGCCTAGAACACCCCTGGTCTGTGTTTAGGGCAGTGTTGCGCTGTCTGTCGCCCAGAGAGGTGGTTGAGGAGGAGGGAGGGGCGCAGGTCTGCCGGCCCCTGGTGCTGGCAGCTGAGGACTGACTGGAAGTTGGTCTGGATCTTCAGAAGCTCCATGGGGTGGGCAGCCGTTGAGAGAGTGCTACTGCAAGGCTGGCTGTGTGGGGTGGCCCCAGCAAGGCCATCCCTTATCCCCGCCTGTCTCCAGCCCCCAGGGGTGGACTTCCAGCTCTCCTGTTCTGGACTTTTATGAGTGACCTCTCCTGGGGCTGGGCTGTGACTCCGAGTCCCTAGGGATGGGAACAGCTTGTACTGGCTTGAGGTTCCCAGGCTCAGACAGACCTCAGCTGCAGGCAGGATTGGGAGAGGGGTCAGTTCTCAATCTTGCCCTAAACTGGGCCAGGGGTGGGGGGAGCTGTTCTCCGAACCCCACCTCACTCCCATCCATCTAGTGCCTGTGTGTGTGCACATACGTGCCAGGTGTGGGAGCAGCCGTGTCCTGCCGCCGCCTCTCCCAGGAGGTCTCCCAAAGTCTGCCCTTGCCCCTTCTCATCTCTACAGTTGGGGCTGCCCTTCCTGCCACCCAGAGCTGGGCCATCCGGCCAGCCTGGCCCCTCTTTTCCTTGTGTCACTGTGTGGTGAAGCCAAGGGTTGGCATCTGTTTCTCCACTCCCCCTACCTCCCATTCCATATCAGACTTTTCCAGAAGAGGAAATCCCACCCCCACCCCCACCCCCAGGCAGCCCCGTGCACCAATGAGAAGCCAGGATAGAGATAGAGGTCCCTGGGTGTTGTGAGGTCTGCAGTGGGCAGGCCCCCACCAAGCCTCCTGTCCTCCCTGCACAGCCTTGGTAGCCATCACGAGAGACCTGTGGGCCCTCTGGGTGGCAGAGGCCAGTCCAAGCTCTAGGGAGGGTGTTGGCTCACTCCTGGCTTGTAACTATTGGGGGAGAAGCCAGCAGGAGAAAGAGAGAGAAGACAAAGATAGAGAGACATAAATATGAAACACAGAACAAAAGACACAAACCACAGCAATGGCAGAGACTCCTGAAACAGTGCTCAGAAGGGGGAAGAAAGGAAGGTCTGGAAAAATAGGACAGAGACCTAGAAAAGGAAAACAAAGGCGGTGGAGACAGAGAAAGGGGCAGAAGGACCGAGGGCAGCCCCGGCTTCAGTTGGTTGGCGCGTGACCGTGGGCAAACTGACGCCCCGGGGATAGCTTCATCTCCAAAATGGGAGGCACAGTTAACTGCGCCTACTTTATGGGACTGTGGAGAGATGGAAAGAAAGGCTCTGGCCTGCAGTGTACATTTAATAAGGGGTGATAATCAGTATTAAGCACCCACATGTGGCCAAATGGAGGGCTCCCCAGAGACAGCATGTGGGCAGGCCCTGGGGCGCCTGGCCTCCTGGGGAACCTCTCCTGCCTCTGCACACCTAACGCTCATGCTCACATAGTGGGTCTGGGACCAGGTCCCTCTGTTTCAGAGGAGGTGTGGAGCAGAGAGTGGGGGGTGTTGTCCCTGGGCCAGAGGTGCAGCATAAGGGCTCAGGCCTGGGCCACCGCCTCCCCAAGTGACTGCGGGGCTGGCACTACAGAGCACCATCCCACAGGAATTCTTGCCAGAGGTCAGAAAGGCAGGACTGGAGCGACCAGCTGTGTAATGCGAGTTCTTTGGGAATCCCTTCCACCTTCCAGAGTCTGGCCAATGCAGTGTCAAGGGCCTGGAAGGAATGCCCAGCCTCTTTCTTGTGGAGAGAGTGAGGAGTAGAAACCACAGTCTCCAACATCCCTCCCTTCCCCCAGGCCTCCCAAAGTAAAGTCAAGGCTTACTGGAGTTGGGAAGATTTCAGGGTTTATGTCGTCCCCACAGACATTGGGTGCTGCCTGCTAGGTGCTGACCTGTGGTGAGATGTGCCCCAGCCCCCGAACTCTGGACAGTGGGACAGGCAGAGCTTAATAAAAACTTACTGAGTAGGGCACCCGCTACCGATGGGGTCTCTGAAGAAGGGAGATTAGGGGGGCCCCATGCTGGTGGGGAAACCAGACCCTACAACCTGCAATCCCGAGGTGGGTATCCATCACCTGAATGGCCATCAGTCTGGTGGCACCCCAGGGTTGGGAACTCCTGGGTGGCCTGGGCTAGTCCCACTTGCGCCCTGGCAAGACACAGTGCCAGGCCCTTGAATGGGACTTGGGGAAGCATTGGCCCTTTGGGGACGTATCCATGTCCAGCTTGGAGCTGGCCTCAGGGCTGAATTGTGGGAGGTGGCTATGCTAAGGGAGGATCTGCAGGAGGATGTGTGGGCAGGAGGAACCACCGAGGCCGGAGCTGCTGAGGACCTCCTGGAAGAGGGGCTGGGAAGAATGCGGAGGACCTGGCATGCTGGACATCCTGGGTAGAGATGGCTATGTGTGGGAGGTGGGTGGGGCCCAGGGCCAGAGCATGTGGGGCTGGACAGCAGAGGGGCTGGCCCTGGGCACCTGGTCTGTGGTGCAGGAGCCACAGAGGGCGCTGGAGAGGGTAGTGGCCAGGACAGAGCTGCACTTTCTGAGGGTATTTGGGGGTGAGGAAGAGCAGCTGGCAGAACCTGCCTCCTGGCCTGTCACCCTAGGGGTTCCTGCCCTCCCTTCTCCTCCTCTTTGTTCTCTGAAGCAGAGTCTAATCCTGCTGTGGCACTGGGACCAGTCATTTTGCTCGCAGGGCTCCAGGGGCTGGTGGAGCCACGGGGGCAACAGCACCACCCGCAGGTGCTGGCTGGGGTGGTGGCTGGCCCCAAAGGGGTGCCAGCCTTGGAGGCATGCAGTGGGTGTTTGGTGAATCAGAATCCCAGTTTCCCTGTTTCCTGATGAGTAAACAGGTCTGTTGAGGACCCTCCAGCTTCTGTTTCCTGAACCATAGAGAACACAGGCCGGGCCCTCACCCCTGCCCCCTTCCCACCCAGCCTCTGGCTCACACGCAGGCTTCCTGTCCCTCCATCCGGCAGACATGCCTGGCGTGCCAAAGGCTTGGCTCGCTGTCTGTAGGAGGAGCGAGGGGCCGTGTGCGCGCATGAGTACATGGTG